>NC_081412.1:319344858-319709128 GCF_030272615.1 Cryptomeria japonica | reverse complement strand
GTGCACTGGTCAAATGCTCCTTAAGGATTTGAAAAGCTATCTCACACTGCTCTGTCCAAACAAACTTCTTCCCTTTTCTTTGAAGAGAGGTGATAGGATGAGCTATCCTAGATAAATCCTAAACATGTCTGCAATAATAACCTACTAAACCCATGAAACTATGCACCTCTCCCACATTCGTGGGTGTTGGCCAATCAACAATTGCCTGAATCTTTGAGGGATCAACTATAGTACCCTCTCTAGAAATTACATGAACAAGATACCTCACCTCTGTTTGGCAAAAATCACACTTTGCCAGATTGGTGTATAGTTGATTCTCCCTAAGACACTACAAAACCTGCCTCACATGATCCTCATGCTCCTCAAACGATCTTGAATAAATCAAAATATCATCTAGAAATTCTAATACAAATCTATCCAAATACAACCTGAATACACCATTCATCAAGCTCATGAAAACTGAAGGTGCATTCATGAGACCAAAAGGTACCACTGTGAACTCATAATGACCATATCTAGTATGAAAATTTGTGCGATGAATGTCCGCCTCCTGAATCCTCAACTGGTGATACCCGAACGTAAGGTCAATCTTAGAGAAGATTTTTGCATCCTTAATCTGGTCAAATAAATCATCTATCCGAGGCAAGGGATATCGGTTCTTCACCGTCACCTTATTAAGTTGTCTATAATCAATGCATAATCAAAGAGATCCATCCTTCTTCTTCACAAATAGCACAAGTGGACCCCAAGGGGACACACTAGGATGAATAAACCCCTTTGCCAACAACTCCAACTAAACCCTCAACTCATTCAACTCGTGCATGGTCATCTGATAGGGAGCTTTAGAAATAGGCTCATCTCCTGGCACCAAGTAAATCCTAATATCTATATCTCACCAAGGGGGTATACCTGGAATCTCACTAGGAAAAACATTTGCAAACTCCTGAAGAATGGGATGCTGCTGCAATAAATCCTCTGAGCTAACTTCACCATCCACATCCTTCACTCTAACCGCAAACAACTGGCAACCCTTATACACACACCTCTTCATCTGCATAGCAGAAATCATGTGAAGAGAGATAGGTCTCTGAATACCTACAATCTCCACACTCTTCCCACAATCATCCTTCCACTGTACTCTCTTACCTCTACAATCTATCTATTCTTGGTGAGATCCAAGCCAATCCATACCAAGAACCACATCATAAGATCCCAAAGACATAACACAAAGATCCACATAAGTCTGGCAATCTCCTAAAACTAAAGGATAATTGAGCACAAGGGAATACACTACCACTTTGGACCCTGTAGCTAACTCTACCTGCCACCTATCATCCTGCTTTGCTATAGAAAGCCCGCATTGCTCTACTAGAAAAGGAGAAATAAAAGAGTTTGATGCTCCAGAATCAAATAATACTGAACAAGAGATGCCACCTATCACACCTGATGTCTCAACAATGGTGGCCTGATTCTCAACCTGACGGTTATCAACCGCCGCAAAAACGCGATGAGACCTGCCTACATCTCCAACTGTAGGCTCAGAAGTAGATGGCTTCTATTGCCCTGAAATATGAGAAGTATGCTGAGGACAATGAACGACAATGTGACCTGCCTGCCCACATGTGAAGCAATCTCTCCTAACAAACACTCTGCTACTTAGTGCTATGCTCGACTGCTGAACACTGCCTCTACTAGAAGTTGGCTGTGAACTCTATGCTAGCTGAGAAGGAGTAGGTATCCTATCACACTGGCGATTGTAACTCCTATCAACCTGAAATCTAGCACCTCGAGCAAAGCTCTGTCCCTAGGAAAACCTCTTCTTAAATTGTTGACCACTACAAAAAGAAGAAGGATGGCTCCTAGCATATCGTATAGACTGTTGTTGTGGTCCTCTCACTGTAGATCTTATAACAAGTGCACTAACTGTCTATCCTCCAATCCCTCCTCCTGATGCTAATGAAAGATTCTCCTCTGCTAATCTTGCCTTCTCCACAGCTGCCTCCAAGGTCTTAGGTCTGTGCATCCGAACCTCTCCACCAATACGATCATTAAGACCTCTCATAAAGTGTTGAATCAACATCGACTCATCATATCCATATCTAGTATACTGTCCAAGCTCGAAGAATCTGCACTCATACTGCTCCATAGTCATCCTCTGCTGCCTCAAATCATGGAATTCATCGGCCTTCCTCTGCCTCCAATGGTCTGAAAGGAATCTAGCACGAAACCACTCCAAGAATAACTCCCATGATATCATCGCTATGTCAAAATGCAGCTTTTGTTCCTCCATGTGCCACCATGTCGTCACAAAATCATGAAGATGCAAAATCACACATCTCGCCTTGGTGTTACTGCTACACTGGTGCATAGAAAAACACCTACCTAAGTCCAATAACCAAGTCTCTGCCTCCATGCCACTTCCTAAGCCATCAAAAGTAGGAGGATGAGTCCTATTCAGATCTCTGATATGACTAGCTACAAGCACCTCCTGATCCACCTCAATTCTCCTCCTAGGAGAACGTGAATGCTCTCTCTCCCGATGCTCCGAATGACGAGATCTCTCCTGCTGGTTCTCCTCCTGTCTCAGTCCTAGGCGACCAAGAAGCTCCTGAAGAACATTCACCAACTGTGGAATTAGATCATCCCTAGGCTACTCCTGCTCCCATTCCTCTTGGTGTGACTCTTTAGAAACCTCGAGGTGAGGGTTCCTATGAGTACCCACGCGATTGGCATGACAATGATCTCTACCCCTAACATGCATCTTATCTAAGAAAATTGTAAAGGAGACTATAAGATAAACATCTAAGGAAACTATAACAAGAAAATAAATAGTAGGGATAGAACTGCTGGGCTACCCCATGCCAAATGCTAAAATGCATAGTGGGCTCAATCGAAACCAGAGTACCCAGTGTTGAACTTGGGCTCTAATACAAAGATGTAATGCCCGCCAAAATACCCAAAAGAAACTAAACAATAATATACAAATGGAGATAATTTTTTTCTTAATTAACATCTAATAATAACTAATGCAACACGTAACATCTCCATCTATTTATATCCATTAACCAATTAACCAATATGAACATACTTCATTGCTCATTCATCAAATAATGCAAGCGGAAATAACACAACATCAATAACCTTCCTCTAGGGTACTTTAACATCATTACTTAATTCATTTCCACAATAACATACTACACACTCGATATGTATATTTCACCTTCATTAATGCATCATATTCTAATTCTCTAACCACAAGATATGCAATCTACAACATTATTTATTCCTCATGATATGCATAATTTTCTTTCTACCAACGCATCTATGTGAAATCATTCCCATTTATTACATTCAATTAACATATTCACTTTCTAATCTATGAATATTCCTCTTTCAAGATTATTTAACATTCTAGTTAGCCTCTAAACATTCCATGAAATAATACAACTAATCCATAAAGCAATTTCCATTCTATTCCAACTATAATCCTCTTATTCCCATGATTCATAAAATCACATCTCTACAATAGTACAATTATAATGTCTCTAAATTCCAACTACAATTCATCTTACAATACGAATGCTTTAAATACATCATGAGCATAGCTCTTTCTACTTACAAGATTCCATCTATGATATACCAAAGATATTACATTACATATATTCCATCTTATCCATTACATAAATCTGCTACAAGGTACATCCATAGTACATCATGAAGAAGAATCCAAGAGAACATCCCAATGGCTAAAAGCACCAACCTCCTGACCATGTGGAACCAAACGAACTACCCCCCATGCTAGGAGATGACACAAGCTCCCAACGCACACTCTAAACCTAAGTTGGTACCTAAAAACCAAGGAGACTAACCACACAAGGACTCTCAAGAAAGATCCTACATAATACAACAAGAACAACTCCCAGAGGCATAAAAATCATCAAGACATAAATGGATCCAATAAGCATAATCACAAATCATAAAGGGAAAACACATGTAGGAGTGGAGTGTCATCACATGCCATCCTCACAACATAATAACATAATAACGTGTGGCACTAGCCTGATGGACATGTGGATCCATCTCAACCTATGAGAGACTTAAGGGAGATTAGCTTACCATCTTCACGACCTTCTCATACTTATCCTAAAACATCCTCCCTAGGACTAAGTCATGAGGCACCAATCAATTTATCATCTTATTAATTAATCTAACTACCCAACCCATCAATTATTAGGTTATCACTTATTTACAAGTCACGAAAAACTCCAATGTGCCCTAGCGGTCTAGACTCCATGCATCCTTACAAGGAACCTCATGCAAGCCTATCTCTCGTGACCCCGGTCATCACAAGGAAGCCCACTCCACCTAACATGGCCCAACAATAAATCACAATAAATCAAACCAAAGAAGATCAAATAATTAATTAAAAAATCAAATACCATTAAAGATTAAATCACAAATATTAAATAAATATTAAACAACAATAAAGCTCATTAATTATTAAATAATCATAAAATCAATAAACATTAATTATCAAATAAATGTAAATACCCGATAATTAAATATTCAGAGCTTACAAATTAAATACTTTTGAATACACACTACCAAATATAAAACCACACATCAAGAGCCACATAATTATTCTAACATAAACAAGTAAATCAGCCGGCATACACTGAACTCACCAAACCAAAAGGCCAAGCTTACTAATTGACATGGTGAATTATGCCAAGATGCTGACTACACATGGTGAACAACTTGGACCTAGACTATGTGAGGGGAAACTCATGCCATCTCCGAACCACATAAGCCATTGGAACTAAGACACGCTCAGACTTGTGAAACTAGGTGGAGCCGATGTCTGGTACCTACAACCATGAAACGACAATACAACATATATATATATATATATATATATATAGAACAAGCAAGTGATAGAGAATCACGATGACACATCCTGCTTGCAATGACTGATGTGGAATCATCTCTATCACAAAGACAATCAAAGAATAGCCAAACACATATCATAAACATCTCATCATATGTGATCATGAAGTATGGTTAGCGTAATCATAATCATCATCGAAACCATGATAAATCTAATCTATCAATAATCCATCACATAGTGAGCATATAAAATCCATCGAGTACATATATCATCAAATCATATGATCAATCATGATAGTACCAACATCCATATAGATAATCAAAATAGCATATTTCTAATAGTGTCTAACCTCCATAATAAATCACCGAAGCACATGAGTAATCATCATCCAAATCATCAAAATATAGTCTAGATAAGTCTATCAAGCATAATGTAAAAGTCAACTCTAACCAAAATAAGTCAAATCAAGGGTGGACACTACAAGAACAAAGATACCGAACTTGAACTTGATTGAGCAAGAAGCGGATCTTACTGATCTAGATCTTGATTGAACTAGACACAGTGAGCGAAGATAAAAATTGACCTAATTGACCTTGATATTGATTGGTCAGGATACGATGAGCGAAAAATAAATTGTTTAGCTTGATTCGATGCGATGAAACTGAACACCTGCTTAGATTGACCATGTGATTGAAGATACTCTTTAAACTTTTGATTGAGTTTAAACAAATAATCAGCTTGATGAAAAGCGATGAAACTGGTTAACATTAAGAGATTTATTCAGATGAAGACAAATATCAGCTTGATATGAAGTGATGAAACTGATATGCCCCTAATGATTGATTCAATTTAGATGATTGAGAGATCTCAACTTGATGTGAAGCGATAAAGGTGAGATTCCCCTTAGCAATAAGAATTTGATTGATTTTCTTTAGTTGAAAATATTTTTTCTTCACTTTTGATGAAGATTTGAAAATTTTCTCAACTTTGAAGATGTGGGGTCATAAGGTCATGAGTATGCCCCCTCGGGAGCAAAATCGAAAGATAGCAAGGGTACATTATAGGCAATTTTGAGCAATGATAATGATTTGAGCACAAAGAATAATTTTGAGGAATTTTTGAAAAAATTGGCATTAATTGAGAAGTTGAGCGCAAAGTTGTTTTGTAGAATTAAATTGAGATTCAGCGTTGATTGATGAGAAATTGAGTGCAATTTGAAGAAAGAATGAGCTTTTGATAAAAGGCGCTAAGTGGTCCAAAATGTCAAATTGACTAGGAAAATGATCTCGGATTTTGATTTCGATCCCGAAAATGGAATCAGAATGGGCGAATTAGCTAAGGGTACAATTTTCATGTCCATTGGAGCAAGTTGAAAAATTAGGGTTTTGGCTATATAAGGAGTAAAAGTGTCATTTTCAATTCATTTGAACCCTCCTAGTTTGAAAATTCAAAAAGCCTTATGCGAAGAAAATTGTGGTCCCTACTCGTGAGCATTGATTCGAGTGCCAGAGATGACATAATTGACCTCGATTCTGTGAGCCAATGGTAAGTGGCCAATCTTAAGCCTCTTTATGTTCTCAATTTTCAATTTTTTTGTTCATTTTTCAAGTTTTGGCACGTTTGAAGTTAGGCCTTCTCATTTTGTTGTGCGAGATAGGATCCTGTCTCATACGACAATCTGCTGAAGTTTTTTTGTCTTTTTAGGTCATTAGATTTTTTGTTCTAACCCCACCCTTCTATCGTGCGACAACATGCATAAAAGACCATTTTGTCGTCTGGGGTCTAATCTTTTATCGTGTGGGGTTCTTTTGTCATATGAAGCCCAATCCTGACTTGTATGAGTTGCTGCCCTTCTGTGTTTTGTCGTTTGGGAAACAGTGAGCATTTTTTAAGGTCTAAATTGGAAATTTTGATTTTGCAATGAATGTAGTTGGATTTGTGTGATGTTTTACTTCTCTTCTAGGCTTATTTGAAATATTTTTTGATGCTTCATTGTTTTATTTTTTCAGGTTTGATTGCCTCATGTTCTCTTCAGATGCGTTTATCCTCCTACCATGACATTAGTTCAACAAATTTAAGAGGTTGAGTAGGAACACATTGATTTGTGTGGCTTGGCACACCTTCTTGGTTTACCAGACATCCGTGTGAATCACAGAATGCTCACAACATTGGTTGAGTGATTCCATTCAGAGCATAATACCTTCCATTTGCCAGTTGGGGAGATGACTATCACTCCCGAGGATGTATATAGGATCCTCTATATCCCTTTTGCTGAAGATAAGGTAGATTATGATGCAACGTTGTTACCTGGATTACAGGCACTCAGGCATGTCTTCAGGGATCCTGATATTTTGGCACGTTCCATCAGTTGGGACATCTTGATGAGAAGGTATAGTGAGGAGTTTGCTCTGGCGTGTGTTCTAGCAGGTTTTATTGGCTATTTTCTGATGTCAGATGGAGGATAGCAGGGATTCTACTTTGGTTGGGGTAGGATGCTAGAGAGATTGATGCAGACCCCTCAAAGGCTTGGCTGGGGTTCCTGCATATTAGCCCACATGGATCGCGAGATGCATGAGGTTGTGTATAGGGAGGGCAAGAGAATAGCCGCTAGAGTTTTGATTTTACAGGTTTGGGATTGGGAGAAACTCCTAGTTTGTCAGACGATTGTTGATGATAGCAAAGAGCCTAGGCAACCGATTGTATATAGGTATTCAGGTTATGTTACGCAGCCCCATTTGGGGAAGATTGATTTTTGGCGACGACAGCTAGATGACCTTATAGCCGTGATATGGAGACCTTATAGGGGCCTAGAGCCATGGGATGACTGGCAACTGGTATGCAAGGATATTTTTGTTACGAGCCCACTTATCGGCAGATCACAGACTATAGTAGAACGATTTGTAGTTTCTCGAGTGACGAGGCAGTATGGCAGGCCTCAAGGGATCTCGCAGGAGTTCACAACGTATGCGCGTTATGTTGATGAGGAGAGGCGGGGATGGTCACCGAGGTTATCCTATGCCTTGAGTATGCAGGAGCTCACTAGTTTACAGTGCTTGAGATGGTATTACATGGATGATGTTGTAGATGCGAGGGTATTGCCCTAGTATAGGGATTGGTTCCAGCAGCATCCATTCCCTACGTTGACAGATCCAGCTGAGCAAGCTCCTTGCATTAAGGAGATTGAGGATGATGCCCTGGCATAGGGACAAGGACAAGGTCAGAGACAGGGATAGGGACAGAGAGCCAAGGCTCTGAGGCGGGTAGGTGTTGATCCTAGTGCTAGTAGCAGTAGGGTTCTAGCTAGGGTTTGACAACATATGGGTGAGGGCAGATCCCTTGGGAGGATAGGAGTGAGGCTAGGTGGAGCTGAGGAGGAGAGAGCAACGTTGAGATAGGTCCGGTAGCAGAGGGAGGAGCAGGGTGGAGTTGGAGGTGGAGATGGGGGTGGAGAGCCTACGAGAGAGAAGGGGACTGATGTGGGATGGTCGATGAGAGCATGTCTTATGGACCTACAATCACAGCTGATAGTGGCACAAACTTAGCTAGCAGAGTGAGACCGATAGCTAGCAAAAATGAGGGCTGAGCGCAATCATCAGATCGCAGAGAGGAGGGCAGAGATAGACGCTTTGCATCAGGAGGTCCTTCACCAAATGAGTAGGGCGGTATACTATGTTGCGGCATACAATGTAGCAGTTCTAGTTACGCAGCAGGTTGTCCCCTACTCATAGTACATGGCACGGTTAGAGGGAGCTCGGGCACCTCATTAGGATCCCGATCAACAAACTCCACCTCCTCCACCAGGTGATGAGGGAGAGGCTGAGAGCTAGATATTCTTTTTGTAGCTTTGATATTTTATTGTAGACATGCCCATTTTTTTGTAGCCTATACGATTCTTGCTCCGATGGGATTTTGTATATGTCATTTGACATCATTTTGTACTTTGAGACTTTATACGATATATATATGAGATTGATTTGACTTCATCGTACTTGTGTTGATTCATTTATGAGATGCTTTCTATATGCTTTATTCTATATGCATGCATTTCTTTCAGTATGGATGTATGTAATGTAAATGATTATGGATGTCTAGTTTTTTTTCTTTTCACATGCAAATAAATGTAAGTAAATGAGTAATGAGTAATGCAATGTTTTCATTTTTTCTATGCAATAAGATGAATGCAAATGAGTAATAATGAATGTATGAATCTATATAAAATGTTTATGTATGTAGCTAACATCTCAAAAACACAAGTACTTGATCGGTGAAATGATGAAAAATAGACCACTTAGCGAAGAAATGAAGATGCTTCCAGCTCTCATAAAATTAAGAGATCATTATTATCACACTGAAGTCACTCTAGATTCACAAAATACAAAATCAAATGCAAAATGATATGCAAAATACAACCTAAACCTAGTCACTGGATTTAAAATGCTTAAGATTCATCACCGAGCATAACGAACATAACAAGCAGATTAGAGTTCCTTTCTTTTTCAATTTGCAATATTTATTATCTTGTCCGCAATGACCCTTTTTTTGTTCATATCCTTGGATAGATTTCGCAGGGACCCAAATTGCATCATAAATAAATTCTCTCAAAACAGACAAAGAAATGATGTAGACCTCCCTGTAGCATACAAATAAGTGAGGTTGAGGTATGTGAGGTGATTTCACCTTGATGTGAAGGCTCTTATCATAGACACCCAACTAATTTTATGTTTCTAGATCATTGGGATCATTCCTACAAGCAGAAAACAGAGAAAATATTATGCCCCCAATCCTTGCTCCTCTTAGTCAAGATACACTTCCTCGAGTTACTCAGAGGGATAATAATTGAAAACCAATATAAAAGACAACACACAAAGAAAATTTTCATGCATAGCTCAAACTGTTTAGTGATTTCTTTCCATTATGTTGTTTTGCCTGTGAACTCAGTGATAAAACTCTTCAGTAGTCAGGAGACAGGTGACTGATTCAGAGTGGACAACCAAGTTTCACTGACAAAAAGATGACTTGGTTGATATTGCTTAGGACACGTAAATTTCTCAATAGATTACCCTAAGACTAGGACATTGATCATTTTCAAGCCATGAGGGTTCCAATGAACCAAGATGTCACGAAAGTGACTGAAATATATGTACAAGTGAAAGCAAAGACGTAGGAAAGTGGGAATGCCAACGTTGCATTGATAGATGGAGCGCTTGAGTATAAGAGGCGCCTGTTTACCAGGTTTTCATCTGCTTGGCAAAGATTCTTTTTTTTTCTTTACCAAGGTGCCTATTTACCAGGTTTTCACCAGGGCAATTTCTCTCTTTATATTTTTCTTTTCTTTTCTTTTTCTATTTTTTTTTCAGGACTTTTTATGATTTTTTTTTTTTCTTTTGATTTTTTTTTTTAGGACTTTTTCAGTTGTACATGTTGCTGGAGTAGAGAATGCTAAGTGAATACTTTCTTCAAGTGGATGGTATTAATTGTTTCATAGAGCTATTCTCCTTCCAAGTTTGAGAGTTGATAGGCATCAGAGCCGAAGACTGCAGTAATGATGTAGGGACCTAGCCAGTTGGGTTCAAACTTCTCTTTGTTGTCTCAAAACTGGTGATTTTTAGGATTTTCTCTCAGAACTAGGTCACCAACCTAAAATTCTCTTTGTCTAACTTTCTTGTTATACCCTCTAGACATTCTCTTCTGATATACTATGAGATGATCAAACACCACTTGTCGATGCTCATCCAACAATTTGAGTTCTTGCAATCTAGATATTCTATGATCTTCATCAGTAACAAGACCTTGCAAAGAAACTCTTAGAGATGGTATTTCTACTTCAATAGGTAATATTGCTTCAGACCCATACACCAAAGAAAATGGTATAGCTCTAGTAGGTGTTCTGATACTTGTTTTATAAGCCCATAATGCAAGATTGAGCTGCAGATGTCAATCCTTCCCAGATTTCTTCACTATTTTGTGCAAGATAGTCAATAGGTTTTTGTTAGATGCCTAGGCTTGTCCATTACCTTGAGGATAATATACTGATGACCAATGTTGTTTTATTTTGAATTTCTCATAGAGCTCGTCTAGGTCTTTATTCTTGAATTGTCCTCCATTATTAGTCACGATGGATGAAGGTATCCCATACCTGCAGATGATATAATTGAAGATGAAGAGAGTGACTTGTTTACCAGTTCCTTTGATGAGTGGAACTGTTTCTACCCACTTGGTGAAATACTCAGTGGTAGTTATGATGAATTTATGTCCGTTAGATAAAGCAGGATATATCTGACCAATGAGATCAAAAGCCCATTGCTGAAAAGGCCAATGCGTAGTGAAGGGTATGAGATCCCTTGCTAGAGCATGTATGAGATTCCCATGTAGCTGACATTTTTCACAGGTCTTAGCAAATTTAATGGCATCTTTCTCCATGTCTAGCCAGTAATAGCCAGCCCGTAGTAGTTTCTGAGCTAAAGTAAGACCATTCGAATGAGATCCACAAATACCTTCATGGACTTCCAATAATGCACGTTTAGATTCTTTAGTTTCTAGACATCTAAGAAATGTACCATCCAAACCTCATCTAAATAGATCATTAGCAATGATAACATATCGTTAAGCATTTTAGGTCAGGTTTCTTTTCTAATTACGAGTAAGATTTTAGGAATAATTTGGTCTTGTAGATAAGAGTAGATGTGACTGTATCGGGATGAGTCGTGTCCAATAATAGAATAGACTATTTGGGTCTTAGGAGAGTCATAGGCTGGGTAATGTAACTCTTCCACTAGGAATTCAAAGTGAAAATTGGATTCTTGTAACTCAGGTATAGATGCCAGGGTGGCCATAGTATCTATTGCTCTGTTTGTGGATCTAGAAATCTACTGGAACAATACAAAAGCAAAATACTTCTTAAGATCATCAACCATTCTCTTATAAGGCATTAGTTTGTCATCTCGAGTCTGATATGTATCATTGATTTGATTTATGATTAGCTGATAATCTCCATAGATGTGTAATTCTGCAACCTTCCATTCAATAGCTAGTTTTATCCCATTTACCAAAGCTTCATATTCTGCAATGTTTTTTGTGCAAGGGAACAAAATCTTATAAGACTTTGGGATTGAATACTTCTGAGGAGTAATAAATAGTATTCCAACACTAGAACCATTTTGAGTAAAAGACCCACAAAGAACATCTTCCAGGGTTGTTGAGTAAGATGCAATATTGATTCATCTGGAAACTCTATGCGCTACGATTGAGTGTCTTCAAGTGGAGCTTCAACAAGTTGATCAGCAATTACCTATCCTTTTATGGCCTTGTGTTCCACATACTCAATATCAAATTTTGTAAGTATCATGACCCATTTTACTAATCTTCCTATAAGTGTTGCTTTGCTGAGAAGATATTTGAGCAGATCAATTTCAGCCACCAGCTTGACTGAATGTGCTAACATGTAGTGTCTCAATTTTTGTGATGCAAAGACTAATGCCAAGCATAATTTTTCTATTATAGTGTAGTTCATTTCATAAGACACCAATGTTATGTTGATGTAATAGATAGCTCATTCCATTTTATTGTCATCATGTTGTTCCAGAAGTGCCCCCAGTGATGAATCAGTTGTTTATATGTATAAGATCAATGATTTACCCTAAATAGGTGGCATCAATATTGGTGGATTCGACAGGTACTCTTTGAGTTTCCGAAGATGTTGTTCACATTCCTAATCCCAATTGTATATTACTCCTTTCCTCAATACTTTTGTGAAAGGTTGAGCTCTGTCTGCTAGTTGAGAAATGAAGTGTCTGATTGATTGGAGACGTCCCTACAAACTTCTCATTTGACTGATGTTCGTCAGAGGCGGAATTTCCATTATGGCTTGGACCTTCTCAGGATCAACCTTGATTCCCTTCTTTGAAATGATGTAGCCAAGTAGCTTACCAGATGTCACTCCAAATGCACACTTTTTTGGATTTAACCGGAGTTTGAATTTTTCCATTCTATCTAGTATAGGACCTAGCTCTTGAATATGTGTTGATCTCTTCATAGTCTTCACTAAAGTGTCATCAAAATAATCTTCCATATTCTTGTGAATAATGTCATGAAAAATAGTAGTGACTACTCTTTGATAGGTTGCTCCTGCATTCTTTAGCCCAAATGGCATGACTTTCCAGCAAAAGGTTCCCCATGCACAGGTGAAAGTTGTCTTTTCTTGATCTCCAGGAGCTATTTTGATTTGATTATTTCCAGAGAATCTGTCCATTAGTGAGTACATCTCATACCCAGCAATCATGTCGACTATCATATCAATGTTTGGTAATGGAAAGCCGTCCTTCGGAAAAGCTTTGTTGAGATCTCTAAATTCAGTGCAAACTCTGATAGATTTGTCTGCCTTTGACACAGGTACTATGTTTGAAATCCATTCGGCATAATCTATAGCTCTAATGAATCTAGCTTTTAGCAGTTTTTCTAGCTCAACCTTGACTAGCAGTGCCACATGAGGATGCATCTTACAGATTTTTTGCTTGACTGGTTCAACCCCTGGTGTGATATAAATATGGTGGATGATGAGATCAGGATCTAGGCCTGGCATATCAGAGTACGTCCATGCAAAGTTTATTTTCTTTTCTGAGAATAGATGAGTGAAATCCTTCAATTCTTCTGCTGATAGTGATTGAGCTACATGAATGATGTGTGGTGTCTCTTGACTCCCAATGTTCATTGGTTGAGTTGGCTCGATCAATATGGAAGATCTCTCCTAGAAGTGACTTGGCAGTATATCAAGTATCTCACCTTCAAGTGCCTCAGAGAGGTTTTCACCCTTAGGTACATCCTTTATTTTCTCTTTTTTAGATTCTAACACCGCCACAATGTGGTTTTCGCCTTCAGATCTTTTATTTTTTATTTTTCTTGTTTTTGTGACTAAGATACTTGATATCTGCTTCAGTCATGTTTTCACTCTATTCACTGGTGGAAGAGTCCATAGGTTCAACTGCATTGAGATAATAGGCTAACATATAGTCATTGGCAAAAGTAGGTATATTCATGGGATGGTTTTGTAAAGTACAGTCAATTAGTTCTGGATGTAGTAAGGATAAATGTTGGACAGGTTTGAGAATGTTCACGGTATTGTCATCACAATTGCGGATCAAAAAGTTGAGTTCTAGAAGGATACCTTGCGTAAGTGTCTTGAGACCAGGAAGAGTCAGAACATGATTATTAAAGTTCATGTTAATATTTAGTTGACCTAATCCAATAGACATACTTGTAGCATCATTCCCCACACTAGACTAGACATCATATCGTGGTTTCACAACAATAAGATTAGTAGACAGATTTTCATCATTTACATCAGATGATTCAGAATTTGATGTTGAGTAGATATTGTCCTAAATATGATTGTTGTTAGAGTCATCAGATGAAGTTTCTGAGTCTTCTTCAAGTGATTTAGTGAGATTATGTATGGTATCACCACCAACATCTTTAATGCTGCAAGTTCCTTCAAGATTTGTCTCATTTATCATTTGTATTTGACATACCTTTTGACATGATCTTACTTTTTTTGTGATTTCTTGTCGTCTACTCCATTCAGCTTCTTCTGGACTGATAACTGGTTCTTGTTATGTAGCTTCCAACTCTTCTTGTGTAGTGCTATACCTGATTTGTTTTGTCTTACTATAGGGGTACATAGATGAAAAGATTTATGGTATTCTTCCTTCCTTTAGTCCTTGTTCATAGTCTGCTTGTCTTCTTAGTCTGATTTTCTATATTTCCTTCTCTAGTTTTATGTGCATCAGTTCTTGAGTATCATCTGTGATACCGCTAGACTCTTCTGGAGTTTCTGTACTGGATGTATCCAAGAGGTGGTCAGGACCCCATTCATACTCGTTTGAGTTAGTCTGTAAATCGTCTACTTGCTACCTACCAATGTATGTGACTGAAACTTTTAGTGGTGCAAACAATTCTCTAATTCTTACTACTTCATCTCTTATATCCTCTGGGACCTCAACTCCTTGCATTATTGTAGCTGACACCATTAGAGCTTGAGTGCTAACTGTTTCTTCTTTCTTGATTGTTGACTCCTCTTTCTCTTTTACACACTCTGCTTGAGTTTGTTGAGCGTTTGTTTCCTGAAATATTGAAGGCGATATCCTTTTATGCCACTTAGAATTAGAAGCATGTTTTTGATCTGATGTCTTTTTTGGATTGTACCCCAGTCTAGCCTTATCATTTATTGATTTCATTTGCAGTTGAATCAATTCAATAATACCCTCTTGATGTTTACCCAGGGGACCAGTACCTGAATATCCCATGCATTGAATCATCTTGTAGCCAGAATCATATTGGGTTGAGGAAATCTCACAATGTCGTACCTCCTCGTTTTGACTATCTTCCTTGAAAAGCAAGTTAAGAACAAGATCCTCTTCTATTTCATCTTCCAAGGAAGTAGAATACTGTATAAAAAGACCATCATATATGATATTCGGAGCTGAAGTTTGTGTTCTCATAGCCTCTGATGGTTTTCCCAACTGTTTTAGTTATGGAGGGAGAGAAACTAATGAGAGTATCAGTTCTATCTTGTAGCCATCCATGCCGGTATTTGTAATCTTCAATTTCTTTTCTAATTCTTTCATCAAAGCTTCCAGATTTTCATTTGTAGAGGCTATGCTATTATGAGGCACAAAAGTATCAGCACCTTTTATTAATTCATTACAGGTGACATTTGTATCAGCAAGAATACTGACTTATGTTCCATTATAAGGAAATTTTAAGCATTGATGGTATGTTGATGGGATTGCCTTCATCTCATGAATCCACGGTCTGCCCAGTAAGATATTGTATGACAAAGGAAGATCAAGTACCTAAAAAAGGACATCTCTTTCTACAGGTCCCACCCTAATTGGTAATGATACCAGATCTTTAGAGGTCCTTTCTTCTTCATCATAGGCTTTAGTTGTTATTTTCTTGGCGGGATCAATGACATTTTCAAAGAATCCTAGTTGTGTAAGAAGACTGTAAGTACAGATATTCAACCCCACGCCTCCATCTATCAAAACATGTTTGACTTTGTGTTTATGGATCATGGCTTCAATATGCAATGGCTGATTATGTGGATGATTTAGCGAGTTGTCATCTTCTTCAGAGAAGGTCAGATAGTGAGGTGAAGTTAGATGACCCACCATAGACTGAAACTAATCAATATCTAAATCTTTGGGAACATTAGTGGTGAGTAATGCTTTGTCTAGGATCTCTTTGTGAGCAGACGAGAGTTTTAGCAATTCAAAGATTAAGATCTGAGCATTTGTCCTTTTTAATTGTTCCACAACGCTATATCCAGAGGATGATGTTGAAGTTATCCTTTTAAATTTATCCAAGGTCGATTCTTTTTGTTTGTTTGATGAGGCTGGTGGGTTTGATGTTGCTTGAGTCAGGTTGGAAGAACTAGCTCCTTAGAGAGTGACTTTCTTCTGAGAACGGTTCAGAGCTCTTGCATATCGTGATTCATTTGGTTTGTCTTGGACAATAATAACATTGCAATATTCTGATCGGGAAGGCTCAATCATGTTGATGACGTTGTCATTGCTGGTATAAGTATAATTTACTTTGGCACCTCCTTTGGTCTTTAATGAATCACCTTGTTTGTAAATAGGTAAAGGGTCCTTAAATACTTTGTGATTAGTATTGGTCGGGTGATTCCCGACAACAATTTTACCAGCATCTATGAGATCTTGAATCTCATGTTTGAGCTTCATGCAATTGTTTGTGTTATGACCTTTATTCTAATGGAAGTCGCAGTATTCATTTTCTCTCCACCATTTTGGTTTGATTTCTGGATTATATGGTCTGGAGTTATCTGGTAGCGTTATTAGGTTGTTTGCCAACAGAGTTTTGAAAGCGGATTCATATGATTCTTTGAGAGGAGTAAAATCACACTTAGGTTTGGAAAGCCAAGGTTTCTCTTTGAACCATTCTTTTGTTTTCTTCAGAGGATTTTCTATTGCAGCTTCAACAGCTTTGAGCACTTGTGTGCCACTAGCCAAGTTGAATATCATAGGCTTTGAGTTGGTTTTAACAGTGTCTACTACTCTATCATTAACAACGTTCTTATTGTTGTCTTTGCCATACTTCCAATACTTGTTTTTCTCTTTAGAGCTAGATCCTAGTTGTGTTTCTTTCCAAGGTGAGACATCCCCCTTCTTAACGAGCACATCTTCCATTCGAATGGAATTATCTACCTTTTTGTTAAATGATGGGTGTACTTTCATTTGTATACTATATTTCAATTCTGGAACCAAGTTGTTGACAAATATGTCCATTTTTTCAAAATCTGGGATAGGTCTTGAATACCTAGAGAACATCTTTCTCCAACGTTGCAGGAAAGTAAGGAAAGGCTCCCCTATATTCTATTTAGTATTGCGAAGCTCGATCATAGTCACAAGATGTCGAATGTTGTATGAGTATTGTTGTAAGAATAGTTGGATTAGTTCTTCAAATGTTTTTATTCCTTTAGGTAGACTTGAGAACCATTCCATGGCTTGTCCTCCCAAACTCCTTGGGAAAAGACGCATGAGATACGTTTGATCATGCATGAACTCCATACAGGAACACAAAACTCTCTAAAATGATCTTGAGGATCTAAGGTACCATCATATTTATCAAATTTTGGGATCTCAACTCATGAAGGGAATGGATGCATGTATAGATTCTTGTCAAATGTTAAAAGGCATATTGTCTCCAGAGTATTGTTTTAGGGACTTATCCTTATTCTTCAGTTCAGTGATCTTGGTCTGTAAGGCTAGTAATTGTTTATGTACCATGAGTATAGGTGATTCTTCCTTTTTAGTAGCAAGTGTCTGAACATCATATCCAGTAGGAAGCTTGGCACCTTGTTTTCCTAGTTCTAAGAAATAGTCTTCCTTTTCTCGAGCTAGGATAGCTTTCATCATTTTTCGGAAGTCTTTATCCTTTTGACAGTCACGAATTTATTTTTTTGGAGGTTCAATGTCTTCTTCATCTTCACTTGATGAGGAATCATTATTGGTTTCATGAATATTAAGGTTGTCTTTGTCATTGTATTCTATCTCATGTATGGTGGGAGATTCAGGTTCATCAAAAATTGGTACCCCTGATGATGAAGGTTTATCAGTGAGCAGATCCTTCACGTAGTATGGGTTATCTTGATATGTGAAGGGTTGTCCTTTTCCTTTGGCCTCTTTCTTACGAGAGCTCCTGGTTTGAGCATACATTTTTATGGATTAGTGTGACCTAAAACTATTTGTGATGCAGAGGTCAAGATCAATTTCAAAGCTAGTTGTTTGGTTAACATGTTTGTTTGAGAGAAGCAACTGAGATTTAGTCTAGTTTCAAGAAAGATCTATCCTGTATAAGACATTTATCTAAGTTGATTTGAGAGTAGTGACTAAGATTCCATCTAGTTTCAGGAATGATCTATCCTGTATAAGACGTTATCTAAGTGACTTAGGTTTGATAGGTAGTTGATTGAACTAGCTGAAAAGATGATCGACCAAATCGTGCAACACAAATGGTAGAGGTACACTATCTTGATTTGTTTATGCTTAGGATGATGATAACCAGTATTATGTTTGTTGTAGAATTTTTGAGGCAATTCTTTGACTGCTCTGTACTGACAAAACCAGAGATTCGTACGATAGGATTTACTGAGCTGAACGACAACAGTTTTGTTTCATATGAGTTTTTGCTTAGTACCTTACGACAAATGGGTATGTCCAGAATGACAAAAGATTCAATGCAATTTTGTTTCATACAGCACATGATTTAGCTTCAGACAACAGACTGGTGGGTTTCGTACGATAGAGGATTGAGCTCAGATGATAAATTATCAGGCTCATACGACACAGGATATGGTGCAGGATGATAAATGATCAGATTCGTATGACTGTTCATAGGGAAGAGACTAAAATTATGAGTTTTTCAATAGCTAAGTATGACAACTGAGTATGACCAATTCTGAGATGGAGTGATTTTTGACCAGGATAGACTAGTTTTGGACAGAATTTTGACTTAGGATGGACTAGTTCTGACACGGACAGAGTTTTTGATCACTGAGTTGTTTTTTGTTTTCTCCAGCTTTTGATATTTCAGTTTTTGTTTTAGGGATGAAAACACAGAAAACGCGTAGTATAAATAGTAACTCCAGTCATAGCATGCAAGCCCTAAGGAATTTGGTGAGAGAATAAAACCTTTGCTTGTAGACTCAGGTACACACCCAATAGCTAATCAGAATACGGTCGTTGAGTCTCACGCAATGGATTCTCAACGTCGTATTATCCGACTCCAAACGCTAATGGGGGCATGAAATGACAAGTATCTTGGGAGAGTTATTATCTCTCTTGCACAAATATTATTCCCCTTTTGGAGGTGAACCGGGTAGCTTCTAATTTTAATTGGATCTAGTAAGGGGTCCGTTCAACGCGTCGAGGTATAAACTCAATTAAGAGGTCTCCCTGCCTTGAAAACCAAGGTTTAATATACTCAAAGGTACGGAGGAGAGCTATTCCTGAGCACTGGCGTTGACTTGATTTTCATCAAATCACGTTTATTTTATAGTGGGTTGGGGTACTTGGTGTTTAGCCATTCCCACTTAGGTCATTCCTCTCACACCGGCCATAATGGCTTTAAGAATTTTTCAACCCCTTGGAAGGGTAGGCCTACTAAAGATGTACAAATCTCAAACAAAGAAAAATCCTCAAGGGTCTGGATTTCTGATTGTCTAAAAAAAGACAAGAGAATACTCTCCTACCTCTCAGAATTTTCTAAAAGCATGAAATACAAATTTGTTCTTTAACCAGATAGCAATTTAGGTGCCTAAAAATGAATTGAAATAATACACGATGTTTGGTCGATTCTCTTCAGGCAACCTGCAAAGACAACGAATCAGTATTCATATTGTCTTTGTGTGACAAGCATATTCTTCGACAAGTGTTATGCAAAAACTGATTAGGCTGTGAAAATTTCTAAGATAGACACATAAACAACCAGGGTCAGTCGTCAGTATAACCAATCTGAATAGAAAACCAGAATCATTAAATTTGCTTTTTTTTTTTGAATTTTTAACCAAAAAAATATAGAGCCGTACGACAGAGTTTACTAGATCGTACGCTACAATATTCCTTCTCATACGATACAGAATTCCATTTCATACGATACCTGTAGTTTGTTGTTTCAGCCTGTGGGAAATGTCGTACGGGATGACACAGAGACTATATAGACGAAAATTTGAAAAGTCAAAAATCTAAAAAATAACAAAAATAAAAAAGTCAGTCTTGGAGGCCGAAAAATGTAGTCTTCTGCTCCACGGTGGGCGCTAGAGATGGGTGTGTGAAAAAGGGTCTGTAGCTTCAAGCACAACACTTCAATTAAGTCATTACATGTATGGTTAGTAAATCAATAATGAATAATAATAAACCATAACAAAGCGACTAATTGCCTTCTAAAAGATGTGAGTATAAGATTGCTCTCATATTTTTATAAGCAATACCAGTGAGTAGACTACACCAAGACGAAGGATTTAATCTATAGGAGGATGATATTAAGCTAAAATGGATGCAAGATGGATGAATAATTCAAGCAATAATGATTCAATAAATATGGATTCAAGCAATATGAGTGAACAAAATATGGATGCAAATAATCTAAAAAAGCACAATGTATTCAATGACTCCAGAGCAAAAATCAGCGTAATAATAATCTCCAAGCGTGTTCTCAAAAATCTTTGGGGTGATTTGGATGAGAGCTGAAGGCTGAATTTATAGAGAATTACAAGAGAGATGAAGAAAAGGCTCAATTTAGGATTAATTGAAAATAATTGAGAAATCAGGTTCAATTAACCTTGAGATAGATTCCAATTATAGTTTAATTGAAATGCATTCAAATTATAAGTTCAAGTTGCATTAGAAATAAGATTTAATTAATTCCATGCAATAGGTAATTCCATGCAATTATTTGATTTATTCAAGAAAAGGATCTTTTAATGCAATTGAACTTCTTTTTTTTAAAAAGCTTTGAGTTCCAATTTTAGAGAATGATTAATAATTCAATTAATTGCTTTTCTAATTTCAAGTTCTAAATTTAGAAGAAGAAATAACATCCCAAGTTTGATTTCTCTCTCAATTATTTTATTTTATTTTCAATTCAACTCTTGCTTTGTAATTAATTCCTCTTTTGTTATAAATTAATTCCTTTTTGCATGATTAATGGAAAATTTATTAATTAATTAAATATGCTAGGATATTTAATAAATTAAAATAGGATAATTGATTAAAATTATTTTCTTAGAATGATTCAATTAATTAAATAAATATTTAATTAATATTGAGTAATTGACTTGCCATGCAATATTTGATGATTAAAGAATTAATAATGTGCTCAAGACTGATTTAATTGCCTTTGGTTAGGACCTTGGTGATGTTGTCGAGATTAGGGGCCCATGGTTTAGATGACCAATTTTAGGGTATTACAGTTCCCACCGTGGTTTTTCCCTTAACTGGGTTTTCCATGTCAAAAATCCATGTGTTATGTATGTTGTTGATGTGGTGCTTATCTTTTCTATTGTTGTTCATGATCAGATCTATAATTAAGGTTAATTTGATAGGGTTTAGTGAAAATTGATTCACACCCCCCCTCTTAGTTTTCTTGCATTGTTGCTGCCCTGCTACCAACAATAACTGGTCATCACCAAGACTTTGAATTTATCCTCAGAGTCATCAAGTGCTTGATTAATTACTTCCAAAGGTTGGTTGGCTATGACAAGCACTCAATCCTTAGCAAAACATTGAAATATGTGTCCCACCGAGCATGCCAAAAACTGTTGTCACAAAAGTTACACCCTATGATGATCAACCTTGATCATCAACCTTATGAAACATGGAAACAACCTCGCAAGTGTGGGACTTGTAGAAGTAAGGTTGAGTCTCCATAGAAGGTCAGCTTCCTTATCAATCTGAGTGCAGTTAGGACATGTCCTAGTGATTTTGAGAGGTAAAAGCGAGAAAGAAGAGATGCTTGAAAGAGGGGAAATAAGGTTTGCACCTAGACTAAAAGTTTGATCCTCTCTGCCTTTAATTGCACATGACATTAACAAAACCTGTCCAAGTTATACACAAGATTCTATCTAAATCATTTATTTTAACAAAAGATGAAGGTTGGGGTTCTTATGAGATACAAATGGTTCTGACAATTAGCTCACAAATTTCATTAAAAGATGGATTCAACACAATCAACTACAACTAAGAAAACTAAAAGAGATGCATTTGTAAAGGAAGGTGATAATTCACACAGGCTTGAAAGAGTTGAATCTAGGTAAAACAAATAAGTTTTATTAATGTAGAGAAAAGAAATTTTTACAAGTACAGAAGACAACATGAATTCTTCAAGGGAATGAAAGAAAATCCTTTTAAAAGATACAAAAATTGCCTTTATAGATAAAGCATATCTCAAAGTGAACTAAAGATGAAAAAACCCTAACCCCTCTAGGGTTAGGTTACAAAATATCTACAAGTAGAAGGATCAGGTTGACAAGAAGGATCTGATGGCATGAAAAATCTCCTTTGTGAGTGTCTAATGTCTGGGAGGAAACAAAACTACCCTATTGATGAAGCAACCACTACACATAAAGTATGGTCGAGTACACTCTTGGGTGTAAAAATGTCTTCACAACTACACTGGGAAGGTGTGGAGGTGTCCAAAATCGGCTCCAATAGTCACTTCTGGAGTAATATCAAAAGAAATCAGTGGTTGGGATGTTAAGAAGCCCTATCTTTGGGCATCAACTGAGATGGAAGAATGGCCTTGATCCTCGAGTCGACAACCACCACTCTGTAGAAGAATTAAATTTCAACGGTCACTGTAAGATTGAAAGTCCACCATTGATCGAGAGATCTCATGTGTAGATGGACGTGCAAGATCTCCCCATAAGCGCACCCAAAATCCCAACATTTGGTTAGGTCATGATCATTGGATGGAGTCTAAGTGATCATCAGCAATGGAGATTGCATCTGGAAGAAAGGTCAGACCCACAATGATTGGGAGTCACCACATTCATGTCGCCTACTACCCTGAAAAGCAAAAAGGTTTTCTAGAAAGAGTGTGTGAGGAATCGGGGAGGATAGCTAACAAGCCTCTCGCACACCCACAACATAAAACTCTAGCAGTCGGAAAATGATGCAGAGTAGCAGGCGAAGGGAAACAAACTACCTCACTAGCCTATTGGGAAATTGATGTTGTACACCTTGCATAATAATGTTTCATTGTTATATTATTTTATTAGTGTGAGGACATGGAATTATATTATAATATCATATTGTATTGCTGCACCTAGGAGCACCTAGATGGATGTCCAACATGTAGAGATTCCCTTGGAATATTATTGTAACTACATGATGAGTTGTATTGACACATTGGTATTATTATATTGTATTTATTTGATATTGGGGAATGTAATTGTGATGAAGTACCCAATATTAAATGTGGGTCAAGGGTAGATAGGAAAAAAAAGTATTTTATTGTCACATGGTTTTGATGTAATACCACTTGGTGGTTTTGTGGAAGCTTGTGTTTATAAAAGCAACCACAAGGGTAGTTGTTTGGGTTAGCCAGGTTAGCATTTGTGAAGGAGGAAGCATGACATGGGATGTTTGGATTCATGCTTGGTCACATGAAGTGCTTAGTTATGGTTGGGTTTTCGAAGGCTTTCCATAGTTGTATTGTAATGGATGCATTGTTGATAAGACATAGTGGATGATGCTTTTGAAGGCTAAGTTTTTCCCTCATGAGGGTTTTCCCAAGAAACATCTTGTGTCACATTTTCATGGGATGTTGTCTATTATTTGCATATGGCATCTATGTTTTGATTTGATTGAAATCTTAAATGGGTTATGTGTAAATTGTCATAAAGATGACTGTAAATTTTCTTACAAGTGGTATCGGAGCTATTGGTTTAATGGTGTTTATAACTCTAGTTGGAATCCATGAATACATGAAAAGACAAGACAAGATATATGGTTTTGTAGGTTGTTATTGCATATCTATATTATTTGGGTTTGCTATTATGATGGGTTGTTTGTAGATTTGGGGTTTGACAAACTTGGTAAATCTAGGGCATCATTAAAATTTTGCTTTAAATGAGGGTTTTGGGGGTGATCTTTTAGATTTGGCCCCGTGGCACAAAACAAACCTCATGAATGGATTCAAGTTGGTCAAGAAACGAAAAATTGATATAAAACTTGCCCCAGTTTGGTCACAGTTGAAATATTGCAAAACTTTTTTGTATGGTCGGTCGCGATGGCTGCCAAATTTGTGTATGTCAGATCTGTGGAAAATAAAAAATAAAAATTTTATCCCATCGTAGAAAATATATTCGTACCTGCAAATAAATTTTAAAAAAAACTTAAAAATGGGGAGGCGAAAAAGTTTTTGTTGAAAAATTAAAATATATATATTGGGCGGGGTCGGGCCACCACCCTCGACCCCTATACCCTCCCCACAGGTGGAAAAGTATTGTTGTCGGTGGTACCAATGGTACCACCATCGGTAGGGGGACTGCCGGCAGTAGCCACCATCGGGCCCTACCCAACGTGTAGATCCGTGGGGATCCCGGCTGGTGAGGCCTTGTGCCCTAATCAGGTGGACCCCATGCAATCCTTTTTAACCACCCTTTTTTAAATATTTGAAATCCGCCACATATGTTTATTATGGATGGTTTTAATTAAATTTTTGGTTTTGAAGAATCAAATCAAAATGGATATGATATTGGTTTCGGAGCCAAATGAAATATTTGAAATTGGCTTATTTTATTCAACAAAGCATAACTTTCACCCGGGGAGTCCATTTTTTGACTTCTTATACTTGTTGAAAAGATGATTATGAGAACTACAGTTTGGTTCTAGTTTGGTTCCTTTATTTTTTCATTTTAATATGTTTTGGAGCTGTTGAACACTATATTTGAAAATAAAAAAATATATAAAAAATGTATGTTCCCATAGGCGTGAAGACTGAAAGATGTTTTCGGCCAGCAAATTGTATCGAGCACTGCAAAAGAAGTTTCATCGAAAGAGTATTTTCATCGAAATGAGGCATGTAAAGCACCGAACAAAAGTATTTCAGCAAAAAGTCACTTTCGATGAATGTAGAAAATCACTCATCGATACCCCAAGTTTCATCGAAAAGGTAAAAGCAAAAAGCAAAAAGGGGCAAAAAGTGATTTCGAAGGAATATCATTACCGAAGAAACTCATAAAGCACTCATCGAAATGCAAGTTTTCATCGATGAACATGATGTCGAACAAAGGAAAAGTTGTTTCATCGATAAAGAGGGATATCGATGAAAAAAGGATATCGATGAACATACATAGACCTTCACCGAAGAGAGAAACTCATCGAAAGAATGATTTCGATGGAAATTGCAAGTGACTTATCGAAAAAGGGGTCTATCGATGAAAGAATGATTTTGATGAGTCTTAAAAGCGGCTTCTCGACATGAGCTATTCACCGAAACAATAGTATCGAAGAAAATGAGCTTTCGATGGAAGATTTAAACACTCGGCCGAAGACAAGGGTTTCATCGATAACTTGAAATATGAGCACTTTGAGCGAACTGTACTTCCCGCGAAAGAGTTAAAGGCCCAATTGAAGAATGTCACATCTGCAATTAAGTTTAAACACTTGAGTAGCCGTTGTAGACATAGAACATTAACTGTGCACAAGTTGCCCATACGATTACAGTTGAACTGATTGAATTTCCATAAGAACCAGATCGATGCTAAAAGACTGAAAATCGCAAAGAACTTGCGGAGACTTGCGAACGATAACCAGAAGAGCTGAGCACTCCTCCAAGTAAGTGTTGTCTCTCGTATTTGCTGTAATTATGGAACCTTCGTCTTCTTCTTCTAAAAAGAGTAGGAAAGGAAAAGAGCTGAACCCTGAAGAGAAGCCCAAGAGACAAAAGAAAGAAGGGAGAGCTCTGACTCAAGATTTGTTAGACCAGTGTCCATCGTCTAGTGTAAGGTCCAAAAAGATTAAAAGTGAAGAAGAAGGATTAGAGGATAGATTTGAAAATCTAGGAGACATTTGGACTGAAATCAGAGGGCATGAGTTATTCTTATTTGGCTACAAAAGAAGGGATGCACCTGAACCCATAAGTAATCTATGGAAGAAGAACTTAGGCAAATTGGTAGTCCCAAATGTGTTTGTAGATGTAGAATTGATGAAAGCTCTGGTAGATTGCTACAACCCAAGAACCAAAACCATATGTGATTACAGAGGGAATACATTAGTAGTAATTAACAAACAGACTATTGATATGGTTTTTGATTTGGACTGGGAAGCAGAGGAGAGTATCGATATGAAGAAACTTTCACAAGAATTCTTTAGTCTGGAAAATATCTACAGGACTTGGAGACTACCTATTCACAGGCCAAAAGTGGGTGGGTCATTTGTTCCGTTCAGCAAAGATGACAAGGTGCCGTTTGATGTCAACCACTTCCATCCATATTTCAAGTATACATATTATGCTGCAGCCCAAGTACTAGGCCTAGAGGCTCATCCACTCATGGATATTGGGGTTATGGTTCTGTGTGCTAACTTACAGTCAAAAGACCCTAGGTCATTTGATTTTGCCACTTATGTTGTAGATGCCTTGAATCATGGGTTGGAGAAATTGAAAGGAGACCTTGTGAATGTTCATTTTTCATTGTACTCCATGTTAATGCATATCCTTCTTTATTGTGGACAAGAGATTAACTTCTGGTCAGATGATTTCTGCATTAGATCTTACGATAAGAATGGTCTGAAGAAGCCATTTCAGTTATGGGTATCTGCATGGGACCAGAGGTTCATAAACAACCAATACTGGCACTTTCAAGAATACTTTGTGAAACCTCTTAGTGCAGCTTTTGGGCAACACAGGGATTACACTTTGTCTCCTGAAATCAAGAGGTTCCTCAGACCAAAGGATTTCTCTCCAGAGTCATAGATCGATCATAATTGGGGTGATTGGTATTGCCATAACAATCACACAGAAATCAGGGTATTTGGATATGAAGGAAAACCCCACATGCTCCCAATTACAGTGCCAAATAGGGTGGCTAGCCTGGAGATTATAAGACAATTGTCTATTGTCAGTGCTAAACACCTTACAGATTCTGGTAAACAATCCATTGTTCCAGGTTTATTGGTTTTTTCTGATTTCATTGTTAAAAGTTCAAAAAGTTATCATTTACTGCAGAACAAGTTAGACTACTATGGCATGACTCTGGGTGAACCTAGAGAGAACTTCGACCCTGAAGGATACATAAGAGCTGCCAGAGTATCACAAAAACTCAAAGCTGGAATACATGTGGCCAAAATGCCAGATGACCTGATTAAGAACCTTGAAAGAGAGGAGGCCAAAGCTTTGAGAGAAAAGAGTGAGCTAGTTTGGGAGGCCTACAAATGGAAAAGGGCAAGGGGAATGATAGATGGAGACCTAATTGGAAATCTCCAAGATCCTCTGGAAGTGGCTAAAAGACTGCTTCAACATGAAGCAGAAATCATGCATAGAGTGCCTTCGCAATTCCTTAATTTCATTAATATTGAGAAGGACAGTCAGCCCCTAGCTCACATGTCACCAAAGTCGACCGCCAGTAGTATCCCACCTAACTCTCCTAGAGAAGATTATCCTCCTGGTTTCGAAGCAGAGATGAATATGGACACTGGTGAAATTAACATCAAGGATGTTGTTGATATAAGAATGACTGAGCATGAAGATTTCATTGCTGATGATGGATTCGCTTCTTCTAGGGAGTTCCTCTCATTTTTGTACCAATACAAAGGAGCTCATGTAAAACGAAGCATGGCTGGAAGACCAGAGGAGGAATAGATGAAGAGATTGCAAGATGAGATTGATGTCCTCATGAAAGATATGACTCCTGAGAAAGGGAGGAAACTACTAAAAGAGGCCGGTGTAATCATCTTCTCTGGTTGGGATATAAACTCAGCACTTTTATTTGATGGCTTCCTGAAGAAACAAGATTTGAATCAACAGGTGTTGCCTCAGGAGATAGACAAATTGTTCTTAGGCTCTGGATATGATCCAGACAAGAAAGCTCTCCTACAGTGGGCACTATATCCAAAGGGGAAGAGGCCTATCATTGTAGACATTGAAGAAACCTTCGGACACCTCATGGTTCATCAGGTTGGGAAAACTGATCCTAGGGTCACTGCAAAGCTCAACTTGGATGTTGCAAGATTGAACCTGGACCAGACAGAGTTTTCGGTCAGAGAGAACGTCACATATAAGGGGTTATATGAAAAATCTAAAGAGGAAAATCAAAAGTTGCAGGCAAAAGTATTGCAACTAGAGACAGGGACTCCTATCAGCGAATACACCTCATACCGCGCGGGACGTAGCTTGGATGATGTCTCTGATGCTCTGTACTGGAAGTATCAAGCAGAAAAGGCCAATAAACGTGCAGACAGTATCCAACAAAGGATGGACAAACTCGTCAATGATATCATCGGACATCGGTTTAACACCATGCTCTTACAGGTTGAACCATATTGGAAAGTATACAATGGAACGATAAAAGCATTAATAGAGCATGAGAGGATAAAAGCACGACTACATGAAGTACTAAACAATGTCGATGCCATGACACCAGAGGAAAAGGCCGAAGGAACTACGTATATGGAAAATCATGTCAAACTTGAAGATACGCTGAGAAGAGACCTAAAGGAATTGGATGATGAGAAACCCGTTGGAATGCCCTCCATTTACAAAGAAGGAGAAGTGATATCCCTGGAGGATTTGCGAAAAGAGCTCATCAGCGTCAAGGATTGGGCCTTGTCAGAGATAGATCGAAGTAAGGATATGGCTCCTACTGTTAACCAGATAATATTCAAGTATCTGTCGCTGGGAGATGAATTGAAGAGACAAACTCCTCAAATCAAAACCTTCAAAGACGATGATTACATTCATCATTTGGGGCTCCTAAATCTCTTTTTGCTTAAATTTAGAAATATTCAAATTAACGATTAGCATTGTGAAAAGTTGTGTCTCTTCGTGAAAAGCCTTCATCCTCATATATATATGAGAATGATTTTTGTAATGTAAGGGGATAGGGATTAGAAACAATAAGAAGATGGCGATGTATGACAGCCTGTAAGTTTTACAAATTTCGATGGAATACATACTATGAACTATTGTTTTTCTTTGCGTATGTGTTGTGGATTATTTCACTTTGTTTTGGCAATCGTCTGTGATATTATCTAAAGTGATAAGGTTATTCATATTCTTGAAATCAAATCTGTGCTTCATGTTATAACGTTGAAACAAAAGTTTTGCTTGCGAATTGTAATTGTTCCTTGCAGTACTTCATTGATTGGTCCCTTAAAGGTAGGGTTAAATTCATTCAATCAACATATGATATAAGCATTCAAATTGATCTCAAAAGAAATAATAACCGACAGGTCTACAAAAGGGTGGATTAAACTGTCTCACAGGCTCGCATAATAAGTCCTGAAGAAAGTACAATGACTCTGTAGCCCAAACGGCAAAGAAGGCACTGGTCAAAACAGATTACACTCATCATTATATTTCACCATTTGTTATTTTAAAAGCAAACAGAAGTAGTTAGGAAACATAGATCGAATAGCTTCTACAACAACAATCTTGAACTCATCTGCTATATCTCCATTCAAGGAACTCATGCCATTTCAAAGATCAGGAGATATCAGATTAGGATAATACATCTGCTATAAAAAGCACTGGTTATTGGAGACATTCAGTGAATAGGTATACCCGCCTAGGTCCTGCAGAGCCTAAAGTGAGAGAGTTAGCAACCAAACAGGTTCACTCTATATGTTGGCCAAGTCAATTGGAGGGTTTGATCATAGGAGTTGGCATTTCCTTAGAACCTATCCAATCTGTTGATTTGAGACCCAACAGGAGCCTAGAAGCTATATGTTCTCCTTTTCACAGTTTTGATCATAAATTTTGCATAAGGAATTGGATTTTGGATTTTGAATAGGCATTGGAGAGCATGTTTAGTTGAATACTCAGTGGTGTTGTTATTTTAATAGTTTGATGAGTATGGATATTTGTGTACTTGTTTGATCACTTGTAGGTGCTTGAGATTCGGGGTGTAAGTGTGAGTGCATCAGGACAAGTCATGAGGCACAACATTGAGGGAGTAAACATTTTTATGAGATATCTATAATGCTATAGCTGATTATCAGATTTGGTGCTTCTTGGTATAGGTTTGCAGGTGTTTTTTGGAGTTGGAATTTGATGATAACTGGTACATAGGTTGTTCTCATTTTGAGGACATGGCTGGACATGATTTGAGACTTGGAGTCTCGTGTGGGTGATAGTTGGGTGTAGGTGTAGCATTGGTGATGATTATGGTGTCATGGGTATGCAGGTACATGTTTTGCATTGACATGACATAGTCAAATTTGTAGTGATTTGGTGGTGATTTGGTTTGATGTTAGGAGGTTGTTCTTATCTCATGGATTCTTATTTGGTTCCTTGACTATGGTACTTAGTTGTGGACATGTTTGGCAAATCAGATCGGATGTTGATTTGGTGTTTGAGTCATGTGGTCTACAAGATTATTCTCTTTGATATCTCACTTTGCAGTTTACTAATGCGACGATGAGTTTACATGTTCACTGTTTCACCTATGAGTTATGTAGTTGTGTGGGCTGATCACCTATTCAATTGTAGTGGGATGGCTTGAATGTGGATTGTCTATATCCACCAGGTTTGATTCATCATGGTGTATACTTGTTAGTTGACCTTGTTTGTGGTCATTTGTGCATTGGTATGTTTATTTTGAGATGAGAGGATGGATGATGTTTATAGTACCTAGATAGTTGGTGTTGGGACTTGGAGCATGTGGTTTATCATGATGTCATGATAGCTTGGTTATTTATTGGTTACACTTTTAATGGGAGCTTTTGATAGTGATGTATGGACGGTGTAGGATTGATTCCTGATTGGTGGTTTGTTGGCGGTTGCATGTATCTTCTTGGATTGGAGTTCATGGTTACACTTGATGTTATTGACTTTTTAGTTTTATGTGTGTAGACCTAGATGTTCTTCATGTAGGAGACGGTTTACATGATGCCATGTGTGACTTGGTATCATAGTTTAATGGGAGTTGTTGGCAGTGATGTGTATTCACCATTAGATGGTGGATGATCTTCTTAGTGTGCAGATGTTGGAGGAGCTCTTGATCTTGTTGTTGCAGAGATTCTTTCACATTTGCGAGTGCACTAGTAGGAGATGGTTATCTTCATGTTGATTGGAGATGGTTACAAGTGATATTTGGTTTAGAGTATGTTATTATGTCATGGTTTACTCTTGATTACCGATTTAGAGTTTGGCTTGATAAATTTCTCTTGAGACCATGGTATGTTCACTTCAAGCATGTTACCTCCTTAGAGATGATGGTTAGATCATGTTGTCATGTTTATGTTCCTGATTCACTTGTTGGAGCTTTGACATTTATCTTGGTTGGTTCTATTTGTATTGAGTGTATAATCATTTGCTTGATACTTCATGATGATGCTATGTTGCATTTGGATTTTGGCATGGATTGATTGGCTACAGGTGCTCATGGATACATGGAGATGTAGGTGATTCTAGTATTCTCTTGTGATTAGAGATATGTGTTGGGACAGTTGGTTGTTTCAGTAGGAAGTTCGAGGAGCATAAACCTAGTATGGACTTGAGAGGAGATTGTTCTTAGTGTGAGTCATGATGACTTGGATCACTTGATGAGCATTCTCATTCCCCGCTCTTGGTCTACTCAACGGTTTACTACTTGAGAGGTGTTTCCAATCATTTCCTTTCAGGTGCATTATGTTTATGCTTATCTTTCATAGATATGAATCTTGATATATTCTGGAGGGTTCATTTGAGAGATGTATAGCATTTGTTATCTCATTGTGTATTTGATTTGATGTTATGATATCATCACGAGGATGTTAGGAGATGGTTTAGTGGGATGATTTCCATCATTGGGAATGGTTATTTATGAGTTTGATCTTTTTAGTAATGTGAGCCTTACATCCATGTTGAGTACATGTTATATATGTTGGTTTAGTCCAAGGGACTAAACTTTGTTTGGGTGTTGTTATGCTTTTCATATGGGGTTCTATGGAGGAGATCATACTTGACACAGATAGCATTTAGAGGTGTGTGTAGAAGGACATACTACGGGATTTGATTTGCAGTAATTCTCTCTTTGTTTTAGTTATCTTCCCGGATGTTTGTATTCACATTATATTGGCTGGAGGTTGTTTGGAGCTATGTGTTCACTGGTTTTGTGTTCATGTGTTTTCATGTGGGAGATGGCATAGAGGTTCCTTTATCTCTTTCTTTTGTTGGTGTGGAGAACATGGGATAATGTTGGAGACTTGGTGTGTGAGTGGTACTTGCAGGTTATTGGTTTACATGATGTGGATGTTCTTGATACTACATTGTTAGACTTCTATGATATATTGTTAGTGGATTTATTTCTAATATTGACATTACCTATGCAGTGGGAGTTCCTTGGTGTACATACGTGGAAGGTATTGCACATGGGGCTTATGGTTTCATGTTACAAGTTGCATTTATTGATGAGATGTTATTCACTTGGTTTGTATGTCTTGTAGGCATGTATAGTTGATGTGTTAGCACGTGTTGTGGGTGTTATTTCAACTATGTAAACAACTGCCTTTACCCTGGATACCTTTGGATTAGTGTTTGTGTTCAGATATCAATTGGTGCAGGACTTATCATTTATTGTGACAGATTGTGTGGCATTCTCTTTGGATGGCCTTTTCATGTCCAGTGCTAGTGGCATGATGGAGAGTGGGAGAATTCATGTATGAGATGGTGGTCACTTTGTTTCTTGTTGTAGGTATCTTATTGGAGCACATGGAGCACTTGGATTCCATGATGGTATATGTGCATGGAGAGATCGGTCTCTTGTACATGTGACGGATTACTTCTTGGCTCTTATGCAATGTATACAACAAGTGGGAGAATGTTGGGAAATTGGTGTTGTACACCTTTCTTAATAATGTTTCATTGTATTATTTTATTATTGTGTGAGGTGGACATGGAATTATATTGTAATATCATATTGTATTGTTGCACCAAGGAGCACCTAGATGGACGTGCAACATGTAGAGATTCCCTTGAAATATTCTTGTGACCACTTGATGAGTTGTATTGACACAATCCTATTATTATATTGTATTTATTTAATATTGGGGAATGTAATTGTGATGAAGTATGCAATATTAAATGTGGGTCAAGGGTAGGAAAGAAAAATATTATATTTTATTATCACATGACTTTGGGCACATGGTTTTGATGTAATACCACTTGGTGGTTTTGTGGGAGCTTGTGTTTATAAAAGAAAACACAAGGGTAGTTGTTTGGGTTAGCTAGGTTAGCATTTGTGAAGGAGAAAGCATGGCATGGGATGTGTGGATTCATGCTTGGTTATGGCTGGGTTTTCGAAGGTTTTCCATAGTAGTATTGTAATGGACACATTGTTGATAATACATGGTGGATGATGCTTTTAGAGGCTAGTTTTTTCCCTCATGAGGGTTTTCCCAGGATATATCTGTAATACCCTAAAAACGGTCATCCAAACCATAGGCCCCCTAATCTTGACAACGTCACCAAGGTCCTAACCAAGGGCAATTAAATAAATCTTGAGCACACAATTAATTTCTAAAATCATCAATGTCACATGGCAAATTAATCACCGAATATTAATTAAATATTTATTTAATTAATTAAATCATTCCAAATAAATCATTTTTACATAATTATCCTATTTGTTTTATTGAATATCCTAGCATATTTAATTAAATAAATCAATTTGCCATTAAATCATCCAAAAGAAGAATTAATTTGAAAAATAAATAAAAATTGCCATAAATCTTCAAAAAAGGAAACAAATCAAGAAAGAGGAATTGAAAATTATGAGCACAAATCTTCAAAAAAGGAAACAAATAAAAAAAAGAATAAATTGACCAAAAAAGAATTAAAAAATTGAGAAAATAAATCAATTGGAGATAATCTTGAAAAACAATTTAAAATTTGATTAATAATCTCAAAGAAAGCAATTGAAACAATTAAATATTAAAATTGAATGAAATAGAGAATAAATCAGTTTTTTCCTAATTTTAGTTCAATTTCCTTTAAAACTGAGAAAAGCATCCAATCACATCAATTCACCTGGATTGTGCTTCCTCTTGGAAAATATTGACCACTCATCATCATTCGATCTCAACCTTTGGTTTCTTTCTAAATTTTCTATAAATTCAGGCTCTCATCTCCTAATCAGAAATCCTAGAGAATATATTGTTATTATGTTGTTTTTGCTCTAGGTTCATTGAGAATTTGCATTGAGATATTGCATATTAGTTATTTCATATTGCTTAAATCATTTAACTTAAATATTCATATATTACTTAAATCATGTTAGATTAATCTTGCATATCTAGCTTAAATCTTGCATCCATTTAGCTCATATTCATGCTCATATATATTTAAAAATCCTTCGTTTAGGTGTTGTCTAGTCACTAGATAGCTTAGCAATCTGAGAGCAATCTAAACTAGCATCTACTAGAAGATAATAGGTCACTTTTTAATGGTTTATTATTCATTGATTATTGATTTACTAACCATGCATCTAATGAATTAACTGAAGTGTTGTGTCTTACAGCTTGCAGATACACATCCACTTTAAGCACACAATATCTTGTCTCACATTTTCATGGGTATGTTGTCTATTATTTGCATATGGCTTCTATGTGTTAATTTTAATTGAAATCTTAAATGGAATTGTGTGGAAATTGTCATCAAGATGACTATAAGTTTCCTTACATGGCCCGTAACATGAAATTTGGAAGTTGAGAAACCATGCAGGGAGGCAAGAGAAAGGAGAATAGTTCTCGCACACCCGCAAAATAGAACGATAGCAACTAAAAGCCCATGCGAGGAAGCTGGAAGAAACCAAAATACATGCCAACCAATGGAAACCAAAGGGGAAACCACCTGCCAACAACCCGGCTGGTGTTGAGCCAGTAAGCTTAAGTGAAAGTGACCACCCCGGCCAGTCAACTCAAAAATAGAACATAGGGGCCTGAAAAGATGCAAAGGAAAAAAGGCCCCTTCTGCACGCTACCAACATAGTACACATAACATGTAGGTTATGCAAAAGAAAATATTTCTCAAATTGGTTATCTTCAAGGGGGGGTTGACACAAAAGGGTCAACGGGTTTCACAGCTAGTGGAACCTGACTTTGGTCATTTTGTACCCATCAAACCCTTGGTCTATATTGGATAGAGCCTCTACCTCTACCTTGGAACTCCCTTAGGTCAAAATAATTAGGGATCTCATTCAAGATGAACTCATAGTATAGTTTTCTCAATAAATATAAAGGCACCTCAAAGTTATTGCAAGGAAGTTGGTCAAAGACCATCCCAAAATTATGTTTTCATGGCCACATGATTGCACAATGTATAGGAAACCACTTTGAATTTAGAGGAGGGTCTCCAAGGTTTGGGGATTAGTGAAAAGAGCACATATTTGTTCTTTTCTTATTTCTTTATTTTTATAGCATCATATGAGAGACCTTGTGCATAAAAGTTATAAGGGTAAGTGCACCAAGATGGTGAACAAAAAGGGGGGTATAAGTGGCCACTTTTTTTTTTTCTTCTGAAAACAGGTAAACCTGAACTTCAAAGATATATTTGAAGGTCATATGCACTCAAAACTAGGAGTTGAGAAAAGAACAAGAATTGTAGTACTCTAAATATAGTTTCTAAACTACTAATTTTTTTTAAAATTGGATAAGATTAAGAGGGTCAAACCTCTCACGCACAAAAAATTGTTCCTGATTTTTTCAGAAAAACATAACATAGTTGTTTTCGTGCGCTGCACAAAATATATAGTTAGATTTCGTATTTTTCAAAACCCTTTGGTAGGATGATAGGTAAGAGTGAGATCTAGAAGTTATATATTTTTTTGTAATTTTATGTTGAGTATTTTTTTAATGATTTTTCAAAGTGATTGCATCCTGAAAATTTGGTACATGTTCATGCGCTGGGCATAATTTGCATCAAAATAATAAAAAATACAAACTTCTTTTTCTAAAAGTGTATAGAATATAGTATAGAACAATAATATGTAATTTATTTTGAATTTGGTCAAGTATATCAAAAGTTATTAAAAAATGGTGGACATATGTCTGTGAGGACTGTCAAGGCACTAGTAAAGAAAATTAAAGTTTACTATGCTAATGTTGTCCAAAAATAGAAAAATTTATATGGTCAGAAAGCTGAGAAGACGTGTGAGATTATGGTGGTAATTTTAGAGATACCCACTTGATCATTTGTAAACCTGGTGACAACAAAGTCAAGAAATCATGTTGGAAGATGAAAAAACGTGTAAAGGGACAAAAATGGAGGGAAAATGGGCTTGCAAGCCTTAGGGTCATTTTCCAACTCTCTTACCAAGCCAAAACGTGCACGAGTTCTAATGTACAAGATAACCCGCTTGGGTTTTGAAAAACAAAAAGTACCATTCATAGTTCTACATAACCCGTACGGGTTATGTAGAACTAAAACCATCATTTTGAGTTTCACAAAACCCGTATGAGTTATGAAGAAATCAAAATGTATGATTGTAAACTTATCATTTACTACACATATGTATTGACATACATATATAATATGTTTTTATGTATGTATATATGTATATCTATAGTTATATATACATATATTTATATAGATATATGTATATATGTTTGTATACATGCATGTCTCTCTTCTTTTCCTCTCTCTCTTGTATTCCTTCCCCCATCACCATCTCTTCCTATTACGAGCCCTAAGTATCCTCCTTGAGTTCTATCTCATCTCTCTCCCCCTCACACTTCTCTCTCTATCGATTCTCTGACCCTCTTCTCCTTCTCGTTCTCTCTCTACCTGCTCTCTCTTTCTCTCTCTCTCTCTCTCTCTCTCTCTCTCTCTCTCTCTCTCTCTCTCTCTCTCTCTCTCTCTCTCTCTCCCTCCATCCCTCTCTCTCTCATTATCCTATCCTATTCTCACCCTCTCCCCCTTCTCTCTCTCTCTCTCTCTCTCTCTCTCTCTCTCTCTCTCTCTCTCTCCCTCTCTCCCTCTCCCCCCTCTCCCTCCCCCTCTTGTTATCTTATCCTATTCCCTCTCTCCCCCTCCCCCTCTCTTGACCCTACTCTCTCTCTCTCTCTCTCCCTCTCTCTCTCTACCCTCTCTCTCTCCCTCTCCCTCTCCCTGTCTCCCAATCTCCTCTCTCCCCCTCTCTCTCCCTCCCCCTATTCTCTTGCTTACCCCCTCTCCCCCCTACTCTCTCTCTCTCTAACTCTCTCTCACCCCCTCTCCTTATTCTATTCTCTCTCTCTCTCTCTCTCTCTCTCTCTCTCTCTCTCTCTCTCTCTCTCTCTCTCTCTCCCTTCTCTTTCTTTCCCTATCTCTCTCCCTCTCTTCATATCCCCTTCTCTCTATCTCTAACTCTCTCTCCCTCCCCCTCTCCTTATCCTATTCTATCCCTCTTCCTGCCCCCTAATCTCTCTCTCTAACTCTCTCCCTCCCCCTCTTCCTACTCTCTCTAACTCTCTCTCACCCCCCTCTCCTTATCCAATTCTCTCTCTCCCTCTCTCCCTCTCTCTCCCTCTCCCCCTCTCCTTTTCCCAATCTCCCTCTCTCTCCCTCTCCCTCCATACCCCTCTCTCTCTATCTCTCTCTCTCTCAATCCTATTCTTACCCTCTCGCCCTTCTCTTTCTTTCCCTCCCTCTCTCTCTCTCTCCCCACTTCCTCTTTGGTTCCTAGTTCTACATAACCCGTACGGGTTATGTAGAACTAAGGCCAAAACTTCTACATAACCCGTACGGGTGTGAGGAAATATATTGTTCCTCAAAACATGTACGCATTTTGAAGAGCTTTTTATTTTTTTAATTATTTTTGTCTACCAAGCCTAGCACATTTTTGAATTTCACAAAACACGCATGGGTTATGAAAAAATTCAGTTTTTTTTGCATGTGGCCACTTTTCTATTCACCATCTTGGTGCACTTACCCATAACATGATTTTCTATATGCATCCCATTCAGTGAATTGTTTTGGAACTTTGTCAACACTATCCACCATCATTTCCAAGGCCTGGGCAAGGCCTACATGGTGTTGGTGTTTTGATGCTTTCAATCTAGCCAGGTTGGAAATGGTTACCCTATTTTGTGCTAGCCGACTTAGTAAATCCTCTTGTGTGGTTTCGAAAGGGTTTATCAAAGGATTAGGAGGGATTGTGGGCATATTTTGCTTAGGGGGAATGTTTCCTTGAGGGGGGTTGTTTTGTTGAGCATCTAGTATCAAATTTACAAAATAAAATAAAACTAATAAAAAACTAAAAAATTATAGTGAAATTCAAGATAGAGAACAATTAAAATGCATAAATAAATTATAAATTAACCTCTTCAATGGTGTGGCATTTTGTTTTGGCTTATAGAGCTAAAATTGTGATCATGGTTTTGGTACTATAACTTGGTCGTTGTTCATTTTTGGTGGAGGCCATGAGTAGAATGGTCCCAGTTGTTTTTCCAAAAAAAAATTATAATAACAAAAATGCATACGGGTTATTAAAGTTAAAAACATCGCAAAAAAGTTAATAATCTTATTAGTAACGCATACGGATTACTAATAAGATTAGTAACATGTAAGAATATTAATGTGTACGATTTACTATTCAAAATTTCCTAACTGTAACTGTAGGATTTTGCCAAGATCAAGAGCACAATGAAAAGCATAAAAGGAGAGACAATAGAATGACAAGAACAAAACTGTATCCTCATCAATATGCAAATGATCAACTGGATTAACCAATACAATGAATATAGGCCTGCTTATATAGGCAAGGCCATATGGATGTACGAGCACACAATTATGACATGTGGCTCAATGAGAAACAAGGGTAGGTAAGAAATACTAGGGGTAGGTAGGAGAAATAATATAATATTCCATAAGAGGTGGATGACCCATCGAATGTGGAGTGTAATAGAAAAATAAGACCACAAAAGGTGGAATTTCTCCTACAAGCTCTATCCCTATGTGCACACTTCCCTAAGTGTCTCAAATCCAAACTACGAAGAGATGCATTATCCTAAGTTAACTTAAGTAAAGTGTAATAATATCCAAAATGAATATTTATTTACACCAACACCCCCCCTTAAGTGCAACTTAGGGGAATGAAGACTCAAGTCAACAATGCAAGATGGGTCCCGGCTACTAGGCCATGATAGGTACCCATGTACAAAATGCAAATGCAAGAAAAACCAGCAAGACAATCTCTCACAAACAGAGAAAGGGAGAAAACCCAGTGGGAAAAAACTCCCCCCCAAAGAGAGATGAAAGAACAAAAGACTCTCAAAGAAGTAGGACAAAACCTCAAAGAGGAAAAAGTCCCCCCCATAAGAGACGAAGGAGAAGTCAGCTGATCCCCCCTAATGACACATCCTGCACCCCCAAGAGAGCTCACAACTGCTAGAACTTACTCTAGGTGAAAGGTTTGGTGAATATGTCAGCAACCTGCTCTGCTGTAGGACAATACTGCAAATCAATAACCTGCTCCTGAATGAGCTCTCGGATATAGTGCATATGAATCTCGATGTGTTTGGTCCGCTGGTGCTAGATCAGGTTCTTCAAGATTGCAATAGCACTTTGATTGTCGCAATGTAGAACTATCGACCGTGGAGTGGTGAATCCAAACTCTGTGAGAATCTGTTGGAGCCAAATGGTCTCAGTCGTTGCATTAACAACACCTCGATACTCAGCCTCAGTCAAAGAGAGAGAAATAGCATGTTGCTTCTTGCTCTACCAACAAATGGGGCCCGAACCAAGGTGAAAACTATAACCAGAAGTAGACTTACGATCATCAAGATCACCAGCCCAATCGGAGTTTGTGTAACCAACCAAGCGAAGTCCTGTGCCTGCTACATAGTGAATCCCATAGTGATGTGTACCCTGGATGTAATGAAGGATGTGTTTGGCGGCTTTCCAATGAAGCTCATGTGGTTCCTACATGAAGCGAGAAACCATGCCAACTGCAAATGAAATATCAGGGCGTGTATGGGTCAAGTAGATGAGACTACCCACAAGCTGACGATACAAAGTGGCATCAACTGGTGGAGAAGAACACTGAGCCTCAAGCTTGACTCCTGAAAGAAAGGGAGTTGGGGTAGGCTTACAATCAGCCATATGAAAGCATGCAAGTAGATCAAGAGCATACATGGGCTGCAATAGTGTAATCCTGGAAGGTGACTGTGAAATATCGATCCCGAGAAAGTAGTGCAAAAGACCCAAGTCAGTCATAGCAAATCTGTCATGCAAAGCAGATTTGACCCTGCTAATGATGGATGAAGTACTCCTTGTAATGATCAAGTCATCAACATAGAGCACAAGTATCAAGTGAGAGTCATCCTGTCACAAAATGTAGACATTCGGATCGGAATGACACCTGGTGAACCCTACGGAGAGAAGAAAGGAATCCATCTTGGCATACCAAGCCCTGGGGGCCTGCTTAAGGCCATAGAGAGATTTCCTTAGTTTGCAAACCAAGTATCCTGGATGAAACCCTGTGGCCGCTCCATATAAATCTCCTCATCAAGATCACCATGAAGAAAAGCACTCTTCACATCCATTTGATGTATAGCCCAACCATGAGCTATAGCAATAGCAAGTGTCAAACGAATGGAGTTCATCTTGGCTACAAGTGCAAAGGTCTTAGTATAGTCAACACCTGCAACCTGAGAGAAACCTTTCACAACAAGCCGAGCCTTATACTTATCCACACTACCATCCGCTGCAAACTTGGTCTGATAGATCCACTTACATCGAACCATCTTTCTCCCCTTAGGGAGATGGACTAAATCCCATGTGTTGTTCCTCATCAAGGAACTATACTCTTCCTCCATAGCTTGGTCCCACTCAGGAACCCCTGATGCTTCCCGAAATGTCTGTGGATCAGAAGCGGTAGCAATGAATGCATGTGGTAGATCTTGATGTTGTGATCGAGTTCTCCGTGTATCTGAAGGATCCCCAACAAGAGAACCCGCGAACTCAAGTGTCTATTGAGCCCAACAAGGTCTAGGTGGAGGTGGAGAATGAGGCTCTTCAACTACAAGTGGACCCAGTGGAGGTGTAACCCTGCGAGTCGGAGTTGTAGGAGTCTCATCATCTGAATCACTAACATCACTATCCACAATGGAGGAAGGTGGAGGAGGTAGAGAGGTTAAGATAGGAGAGCTTTCCTCAAAGTGAACACTCCTCTCAATGAACACCTCATGTGTCTCAGGATCCATCAATCTATATGCCTTAACACCCTCAGGATATCCAACAAATATGCAAGGCCGACTCTGAGGTTCCAATGCCTTGCGTTTCTGCGGAGGTATGCAAGCCCATGCTGGACACCCAAAGAATCTGAAATGTCTCACAATTGGTTTCCTACCAGCCCAAGCTTCAAAAGGAGTAATACCTTGCAAAACTTTGTGAGGAACCCAATTATGGATGTGTGTGGCACAATTGATAGCCTCTGCCCAAAAAGCAGGATCAAGAGAATGTGCATGGATCATATAGCTAGCCATTTCTTTGAGAGTTCTATTCTTGCGTTCTACAACCCCGTTCTACTGTGGAGTGTATGCGACAAAATGCTGAAGATCAATCCCCTCAAATGTACAAAAATTCTCAAGTCTTTTGTTCACATATTCCCTTCCATTATCTGTGTGAAGAATCTTGACCACTTTCCCTGATTACTTCTCCACACGAGTCTTGAAGTCCTGAAATCTGTCAAATACTTCACTCTTATGAATAAGAAAGTAGACCCAAGTGAAGCGGGAGTAGTCATCAATGAGGTGAGGACATAGCGGGCCTTACTAAATGAAGGTGCTGGAAATGGACCTGCTACATCGCTGTGAACAAGTTGAAGAACCTCCAAAGCTCTCCAAGCTTTCTCCTTATCAAACTTCTCCTCGGGATGCTTGCCCATGGAACAACCTGAACATACACCCTCTGAAAAACTAATTCAAGGTAGACCTGTGACCATGTCTTTAGTGCTGAGTTGCTGAAGATAGCGGTAGTTGAGATGACCAAACCGCTCATGCCATAGCTTACTTTCTAAATTTGAATGAGTAAGAAAGGCCCTAGAAGGTGAACTTGGAACAAAGTGGGAGAATGAATAAAGCCTTGAGTTGTCATTGACTTGTCCCACTGCTACCAAGGCATCATCATCAAGTTCCTTTACCACAACTGAATCTGGTGTAAACTCAACCTTTTTCCCATTCCCATAGTGAGTGATTTGGTAGATAGAGAGAAGGTTAGTAGACAAGTTAGGAACATAGAGAACATTCTCAAATGTTCCATCATCCATGTCAACTGAACCTTTCCCTTCAACCTCTACTTGTGTATCATCACCTATGTAAATGTGAGGTACCTTAGATGGCTCCAATGAAGAAAACTGCTCCTTTGTAGAACCCATGTGATATGAGGCACCCGAGTCAAGTATCCATTGTTGTGAAGAACCTGTTGTAGCCACAAATGCTTGCCCTTTTCCCTTAGAATGTGAGGAAGAGGAAGGAGATGAATCCTTCTTTGTGTAGGCGAATGGCAAGTTGATGTTGTTTTTCTTAAGAAGATTAGTTAACTCATCAACTTGCTTTGCATGGCATCAATGCTCATCATGACCATACTTCTTGCAATATGCACAAGTTGGTTTATCCTTCTTAGGTGGTGTCACCTTCTTGGAAGAGGATGAAAAATCACCTTGTGATGGAGAGGATGATTGTCCTTTTTCCTGGTGTGGCTTAGACTTAGAGTGCTTCTTCTTCTTGTTGGAATCTTTGCCTTGACTTCCTTGATTCCCTTGATTTGCCACCAAAGCCTTGGACTTTGAAGACTTGAGAAGTCCCATGTTCAACAACTTAGATTGTTCCAATATTAACATTTCTGTGAAAGCATCAAATGAAGGCATAACATAGGAACTCCCCACTGTCAAACGATGAGTTTGGAAGCTAGACACAAATGCTGCATATTCTGGTGCAAGCTTGTCCAACAAGTTGAATATCAACTGAGCATCCTTTTTGTCAATTCCACAATCCTTAAGCATTGCTCTTAGCTCATTTGCTTTGGTGACATAATCTTGGATTGTATCAAAACTCTTGGGATCCAAGTTGGTGAGCTCATTGTCAATTTTGTAACCTCTGATTTCATCAAATTGACCATACAATTTTTGAAACATATCCCAAGCCTCTTTGATTGTTGTACACTTTTCAATGTGAAAAATGAGGTCATCTGATACATACTTGCGCAAAGTTCCAAAAGCCATGTAATTATTTGTGAGCCATTCTAACTGAGCATTATGATCAGCCTTAGGATCAGGTGGTGCTGCTATTGTTCCATCTATGTAATGCGTGAGACCCTTTTCCATTAATTTACTCCATACTTTAATTTTCCATGATGCATAATTATGTGGAGTTAAAGGTGGAAATTTATGAGGACTCATTGCAACAAAAATGAAAGAGCACAAAGAGAGGCACAATCACACAAGACACCCCCCCAAATTCACTCAATCAAAGAACCCCCCCCCCCCCCCAAAAGTGATGATTTGGCACTTTATACTTAGTGCGTATACAATGGGCCACTTGCAAAAAATGGCAAAGTGGGCTTCTGATTTCAATTTTACAACTGCCTCAATAAGGCCAAAAGAGACTCAAACTAATAATGCAAGGGATCTAAACTAAGATCCAAGCAATTTACAAGTACCTAATAGGCCAAATAAGACCAATATCTGAAAGTACAACTTTCACTCAAAATCTCTGAAATCTGATCATAGATTATGAAATTAGACAAAAAAACATGCACTTTCAAAAAAAACGGCACCTGAAAAGGAGGTCGTATGAGCCCAAACGAGGCCTTTGAAGTTGCAAAATTGAGGATTGGACAGGTACAGCTGAGAGAATCCAAAAATTCCAAACAATTTGTGCACCAAAATCAGAAAATAACCACACCACTATGAAGATCATGAAATTTTAGCCCATTTCAAAAAAAATTGCACCAAAAAAGGAGCAAAAATGAGCAAGATATGGCCTTTCAAAGTTGAACTGCAAAACTGAAAAGCTCAATGAAGAGGGGGTCAAAAAATTTCAAAAGTCTACTGATGTGGCGCTGATGTAAAAAATTTACAGGCTTAAATTTGACAGCTGTATGACCATCGTGAAAACTTCACCTCCCTGCTGACTAGGTGTCTGTACCATACGAACTGCTGACGTGGCGCAGTGACTGGGCAGCTGACTGGGCTGCTGATGTGGCGGTGACTGGGCGTATGGTTGTTGACCACGGGCCAGTGGCCACCTGCTATGTGGCAAGCATGGGTCCATCAGTTTAGAGGACCACCGGCGAGAGGGAAGCGTTGCCGAAGGGACGGGCAGCAGGACACTAGCAGGTCGCCGGAGAGCCGGGCCGACGGTAGTCTGCAGGTCGCCGGAGGGCCGGGCCGGCGGGAGGCTGTAGGCGTGGCGGCCAGCGGTGTGTCTGGGCAGCCAGCGGGAGGTGCACGGTGGTGGCAAGAGGCTCCGACAGCACAGGTGCGACCCTACAACCTGCAACCTGCAGGGTACTGCAGGGTCGGGGGGGTCTACGGACCCCCAAAAGACAACAAAAAATTTTATTTTTTTGATTTTTTCCAAAAGATTTTTGATCGCCCCCTTTTTTTTTTTCAAATTTTTCCAAAAAATTTTTGATCGCCCCCTTTTTTTTTTGATTTTCAGAAAATATGAATTTTTTTTTTGAAATCCGTACAATAATAGCCAAAATGGGCAAAAAAAAATTCTCACCAAAATAGGTCGACTTTATAGTCGAAATTCATGGAAACGGCCTCCCAAATTCAACGGTGATGTCCAAATCATTGTACGATGCCCCCAAAGAATGAAGATCCCCAAATCCAAAAATTGAAGCCTCCAAAATGTCTCCAAAAAACTAATCAATGAAGCCCTATAGGCTCTGATACCATGTAGGATTTTGCCACGATCAAGGGCACAATGAAAAGCATAAAAGGAGAGACAATAGAATGACAAGAACAAAATTGTATTCTCATCAATATGCAAATGATCAACTGGATTAACCAATACAATGAATATAGGCCTGCTTATATAGGCAAGGCCATATGGATGTACGAGCACACAATTATGACATGTGGCTCAATGAGAAACAAGGGTAGGTAAGAAATACTAGGGGTAGGTAGGAGAAATAATATAATATTCCACAAGAGGTGGATGACCCACCGAATGTGGAGTGTAACAGCAAAATAAGACCACAAAAGGTGGAATTTCTCCTACAAGCTCTATCCCTATGTGCACACTTCCCTAAGTGTCTCAAATCCAAACTACGAAGAGATGCATTATCCTAAGTTAACTTAAGTAAAGTGTAATAATATCCAAAATGAATATTTATTTACACCAACAGTAACCCATGCACGTTATTTTTATTTTCAAATAGTCTATACATGTTAGGTTCATTTTCGGTTTTTTTTATGGTGGCCAATTTTTTGTTCACCATCTTGGTGCACTTACCCTATCACTAGTGTCATCCCAGATGATTTAGCCAATTTTGGTGGCAACCCATGTCATCATTTGGGAAATTTTAATGTTTCATTTTTTGTTATCCTTTATCTATTAAATATCAAAATATTTCTCTTGGGTTGGTGTAATGAATAATGGCTCCTACAATTTCCTCATGTCACCCTCATTATTCTCCTATTAGAATTTCAAGACTTAATTCTTTGCTTGTCAAAAGTTTACACCATTTTTCTATATTTAGGCCAAAGAGAAATCATGAGAATTAATAGTTTTTAAATACTATTTAATTATTTTTAAATCTTTATATATTTAATTATTATTATTCCCATAAGAAAAAATTAATAAGGATCTTTGAAATTTTTGATGAGTCCCTTCAAGATTCTGAATGCCTGAGTACTTGAAAAGTCTAACTATTGAATCAGTGATGCTCAAATGCTCAAAACTGCTAATTTTTGAACCACCTTCGTGTCACATGCTCAAAAAGTTAAATTTTTGAACTCCTGTGTTCTTGGGTGCTCAAGTTTTCTAACTCTTGAATCGCTTGCTTGAATACTTGAAATTTTTAACTTTCTAACCCAATTGTGCTTGGTTTCTCGAAAAGTCTAACTTTTGAACCTATTGTTCTCAATTGCTCAAAACTTCTAACATTTGAACCTCTCTTTCTTGCTAGTGCTTGATTCTAACCAGTGAACTATATGCTTTCCTACTCAAAGAATCTAACTCTTGAACCTCTTGTAACCACTTTGGCACTCTATTTAAAGACTTCAAATGAGGTCATTTTGTTGGTAGAATGCTTCATAGGGAGCTCGTAGTTGTGATATAGAATCTTAGGCCAAGGCACATGATTTGTTCAACTAAATGCATCTCATGGAATGAATGGGAACTTTAGATATATTATAGGAAACCATCACAACGCAAAGAATGAATAAATTGTGTATGATGTTGTAGTTTATTTTTCCATGTTCAACATTAAATATAAACTATGAAACTATTAACAAGGCACAAAAACTATTTTACAAAATGCTCAAATAAAATGCAGTCCCATGCAATGCAATTGAAACCTTCAAAGCAAATGATATGCACACGCAAGTGGGATTATAGCCAAGGCATGTGAAATATTTGATAAAATGTCATCAAAGGATCTCATCCCATGGAATTTGATGATTGTAGAATATGTCTCAAAATCAAAGCATGACTAAGGCACACAAACAATTTCCAAAATGCCTGAAAAATGTCATCTATGTACAAATTTGATTGTTGAGAAGCCTTAAGAAACTTTCAAACAAATACGAACTAGCACACATGAAGTCAATTTAATAATCTTTCAAGGTCTAGCCATTGAGTATGAAGATTAAAATGGAGTTTTCAAATAATGAATGGATATTCATCACATCCCAAAGCTTGCAAAAATTATGTTCGATGTTGTAGTTGCCACACACATGCAAACTTGAGAGCATGCACAAAGTGTAAACCCAAGCTCCATGACTCACATTATCTCTCCCCTCATGCAGCCTATGAACTTAAATGTAGAAGAGTAAGTAATGTAATGAAATGTTTTATAGAATGCCCCAAATCAATGTCATTCATGGCACGGTATTAGTACAGGTTATATGATGGGTTTGTTGAAAAGGTTTTAGAAACTTCAAACAAATGTGAGCAATAGGATTAAAGCATGAGTCCACAATATTTTCCAATACACTTCATGCTTGAGGTAAAATAGAAGGTTTAAAGCCAAAGTTTACAACCTTTGTCAACATCTTTCCTGCCCACACAAATGGGAGCCTTCAAACAGGATATGGACATTCAACCAAACATATCGATGGGAGATCCTTTTACCAGGTATTATAGTTGGAAATGTTATGGTAAGATATGTAAGAAAACATGAATACATAATTGTTTGACAAAGCACTAAAATGTTTACAAAATGCCTCAAGATGATGTCATCTCATGAAATGCAATTAGCGAATACATAGTTGAATTCTTTACTGGCTTGTTATAAAAGCTACATAATGTCTACTAGTAGACAAAAAACTTGAAGCCTTCAGGACACGAGAGTACATGATTATAAAGCTCCATAAACCGCTTGACTGAAGTTGTATTCTCATGCTATGGATTAAAGGAGAAATCATAAGTTACAAAAATTACAAGTGAGGTAACAAGTGATAAATTATTCAAAGTAATTTCCAATCAAGCACCTCTTTTTAGCAGCTAGTATTAAGCATTTAGAGCCAAAATGAAATACAAATGTCAAGGAGAGAATCATGTTTTGTTACTTAAATGCACACTTCTTGGGATCTCTGACACAAGATTTGGGCATGTAAATACTAAGGACTTCTAGGAATAAATGGAAGAAGGAAGAAGGATGACTCTAGCCCAGAAGGTGTTGGACAGTGGATTGGCACATGTTGTAGGCTACCCACCAGTAGTCCAATGTCCAAAATTAGTCTTATATTGCATGAAGGCATATGATCCTAATACCAAAGAGGTGAAGATAACTGATGGTACAGTTATAGTGATACTAGACCCATTTTAGGTTACCAATTAGGGAAGAACTTGTGGAAGTCACCAAGGAAGATGTTCAAACTTATTTTTGCAAAATAAAGCATAGTGCCTAAACACCATGCCTAAAAATTGGTTAAATTCACCTAAGAAGGGAAAAGCATAGTTATCTAGAATGCTCCACAGACCAATGTTTGTGAAGATATATCAAATATGGTGATATTTTTAAATAGAGTAATGGGCAATGGGAATTCTAACTTCAAAGAATGGATTATTTTATTCATCAACACAATATGTATAGGAAAATAATATATTTTCTAGGGGGGAATCATTAGAAATAATCTCCATAACCAATTAATTTGGTATGAATTAAATCAGTATTTCCACATGTAATCATATTTAATATATGCTACTTCAAGAATATAGCCTTAGCTTGGGCTTAACAGTCATGGTGTCTATGTCGATACAACACAAATTTACAACTTTTACCCATGACTGTAACTCAAGAAAAGCTACCAACACTTTTGTGGGGTTAATAATGTCTTCATGATGCTCACAGTGAGAGATCTTCAGGGATTATTGGACTTCACATATCATTAGAGGTGATAGCTCATGTTCAATATCATGGTAGTTACTTTATCCAATTCCCTAATTCACTTATATCTGCATTGGAGGTTTTGACAGATGTCCTTTCATGCTACCTCAGTTTTTAGATGATAAACTTATATTGACTGAATTTTGTAGGCAAATCAATCAAGTCAATAAGAAATTTAGACGTAAGATAAAAACTAGTATTCTCTTCCCAATCAAAATAGGACATTACAATTTTAAGACTTCATCATATGCTTAGAATATTGAAAGGTATACTATCAAGTCCACTTTGTACTTTTACACCTAGAGGCTCCCTTTTGACTAAAAAGGGTATGTTAGAGATAATTTGGACCTCGGGCTAGGGTGTCTGTATTTTCCAACAATGGAGGGTTTTTGGGAAGAATGTAAAGTTGACTTTAAGGTTAGAAGAAGAGATTGGATGAGGTTCACAGTTAATTAGATCATAGAGAGTGGAATGCAACTAGCATACAGGAGGATGGATCAGATTTAGTTGATCTATTTTATGAGAAAATCCAGCTATCACCACTACCCTATATCAATTGGGAACTCAAAGAATTGAAAGATCAAAAGGAATTAACTTTTTATGTAATTAAGAGAATAGAAGAATGGGTGAAAAAGAAGACTTCGTAATCTATAATCACCCAACCTACAAGCAAAAATAATTCCTCTAAGAGGAATGATGACAAACATGAAGGCTCATCCTCACCTTCTATTCCTTGAATTTTGACCCAAGCTACTGATTCATAGTAGAATACCCAAGGGGGTGGTGGTGGTGAATATCCTAATAGAAGAGGAAATCTTGTAGCCACGTGTGAGAGTGACCCAAAAAATAAGAAGGAAAAGATAAAAACTAAGAGAAAGGACTTTAAAACCAATCTAAGAAATGGTAGAGGAAATAGAAGAAATAACTCCATTGCAATCAATAGATGTTGAAGAGAAAATCCATTCTATTCCTTCTCCTGTCATTACACTCTCCTTATGATAATTTTGTACCTCAAGAAGTGTCAATTACAAATGTTTCTCATGATCAAACTCTTTCTCCCTTTGTTTCTATAGTTTCTACATCAATGGAACCTCATCCATTAACATTTGCTTCATCTTGGCTACAATAGAGTTTAGAAAGGAAAAAGAAAAGGATCATTTAATTGGTGACATCGGATATAGATGTAGTTGCCAATTTAATGCAGAAGGAATCAAAATTGGAAATTCTTTGATGGGTAATCTATGTGTTGAAATTTCCCAGCCTATTATTAAAAAGAATATAAATGAAGTCAGTGAAGATGATTTTAGCATTTATCAAGTTAATTTGGGTCCTTCAACACATGAAGGGGTTTTTCATAATTTTCAAGTCTCTGCAACCATACTAGTAGAAAAAGAAAATATAGAGAAGAAAAAAAAAGATCAGCTCAAGTAACATGTTCAACCTTTATCTTCTTGTCTCCAATCTATTGTGGGTACTCTGACCTTGACCTTAGAATCAATTCCTGCAAAAGTAATTTCCAATCCTGAGGAAGTTGTTGAAAAAGAGATTATAGAGAATGTACAAAAATATCAATTCTATGGTAGAATGGTCAAAGGTTGGATAACTCAAATGAAGGTGTGGACTTCAGATTTATTTAGCTAGATGAAAGCAATGCATCAAAAATAAAATCATATGAGGCAAGAGATTTTAAAAGAAAAGTATCAAAGAACAACAAATATTCTTGCAAGAAATCATCAAAGATCTCAGCAAAATGAAAAAGATGAATGTTGATAGTTGATGTCTCTTAACATATTTTCAAATAAAGAAGAAAATCAGCCAAATATGTGGTTTGAGAACATAGAATGGAATAATATGAGCACGAGCCAAAATATTAGTTGAACAAGAAAAACTGTTGAAAACTTGTGAGCAACTGAAAAATTAAAGTTTTGAATGATCTTCAAACAATCGTCAAAGGCATGCCAATGAATGGACAAACTCGATATTTAGATGTGCAAGTGATGCAAGACAACTTTGAAGCTAAGATCAATGCAGAACTAAAGAATAAGCAAAATTTAGGTGCAGATGTGATGAAAGGACTGTCTTATTTCAATTGTTTAGGCACATGTATCTATCATCTACTTGACTGCCATCAAGAGTTAGAGGATGTTCAAAAAAACCATGATAAGTAAAATTTGAGAATGAAAAGTGTGGTCATACTCAAAAACAAGATCTTAGCTCAAGCTATCAAGGTGTCCAGTGGCATTCAAGGATAAATTTTTGCATCCACAACAAAAAGTTGCAAATCCCAAAGCTTCTACTGTAGAAGTCAATAAAAGTGTCAAAGTGTGACTTTTCAATTGTCTATTTTACGATTAAGTGATCTCTATGTAATTAGAATTAAAGTCACAATTTTGGTTTTCTGTATTATTATAATTATTGTGACTTTTGGTCAAAGCTTTTGTTGAGGTTAGAATTTTGACCATTTTTATGTAAAAGAGATAATTTTGAATGTTGCTCCAAAGTGTAAAATTACTAACTTTCTTGAAGTTTGTTAGTTACAAACCCCAAAAAGGTAGTTATGTTACAAATGGTCCATAAATAGGAGACCCATGGCATTGTAAAGGGATATTTTGGATAACTTTTGCAAACTTGACTCAAGGGTTTATTGGAAATGTATATCTCCTCAAAATAAATATAGAATGATTTTGGAAGTGTTTCTTAAATATTTTGTGTTCAATTGTTATTAGCTTATCATGTGTTATAGTTGATAATAATCTTTAAAGATCCTAAACTTCGTTTATAAAGACAAATAGTCAAAATATAGAGAAAGTATTTCTTTCAAATTTGCTTCTAATTTGTTAACTTGAAAAGGACATTGTTTGAGATGGAATGAATTCATTCTTGAGTATCTAATGTATATACTTTGATTCTTCTATTGGATATAGACAAAATTTAAAAACATGTTACAAAACTCACATGGAATTTGTACATTTGTCATTGAGGGTTTCTATTTCAAGATTTTAATTAAAGTTACTTATAGAAAATATCAAATTATATCATAAGAGGGAGTTTCCCCTCTCGCCTAAATCTCTCAATCTGGTGTTTCTAAAAGGACTGAAAGAAGACTACATGGATGCCTAATTCTTATTGGAGAAGAGGATATCTATTAATTACCATTTGAATAAATTTTTTAAATTTGCATATTTTAATCCTGATCAACTCTAAGGAATACCAAACTCTCTAGAGTCCTAACTAGTATTAAGATATTTGTTGGTGTCTCTAGAATGAAGCTTAGCAGTCTTCTCTCTAATATGAAGGAAGACATCATTATTAATCTTGCAACATAATTTGACACCATAAATATAAATAAAAAATAGGATGACATTGAAGCACCTCTTATAGAGTACTTCCCACATTGTCAAGAAAAGAAGGCTAATTGCAAATGCAAGAAGATTGATAACATCTCTGAAGAAAAGCAAGAAATACTAGAGTTTTGCATCTTAGACGATTAAGAATGACAAGTTTTCTACATTAATCAATACAAACCTTGGAAAAAAGACAAGACATGCCTCAAAATGTTTCATTTTCTTGGGTCAATACAAATGTTGTAGATTGGTATAACCCACCTTGGAATCATATACCTAATCAACTATGGAAAAATGATTTACCATCCAATTAGATGTCACGGTATACACATAAAAATGGCTATGACTAATTAAATAAATATTTATTATTTATTTAATGATTATTTTTCTATCAAATAAATAAATTGAAAAGTTTATTTATTTAACTCATTGGTCTTGTTCTTCTATATCAATTTATTAATTAAATATTTAATATTTAATTAATTATCTTCACAACTCTTCTAAAGTCTTCCTTGATCAAATAATTCCAAATTATTTAATCAAATATATTTTCCACATCATCTCATTTGCCAACTCATTTCTATAAAATAAATTAAATTTTTCGTATTTATTAAATTAGTTGCATTTAATCTCCAACTTCTAATTCCTAGTCAATGGGAGGAAAAATCCAATTGTCCTCCTACTTCCTATATTCTCTACTCTACTCCTACATCTTTGGAGGAGGTTGTGTCCACCTCACCCTAGTCAATAGCCACGTGTCCTGCATTTCCTAGATCATCTCCAACCATCCTATATTCTTGGGGTTTCCAACTATGGTCAATGTGAGCATTCTGCCACTTAGAGTCCTCTTCCACCTTTTCCTCCATCTTGCATGAGTATGAAGAATATATTCCTCATTTTTCTCTCACATCCTAACCAATCACTCATAGCCATCTATCTGTCAAGATTCACTCTCAATCGTTGATCCTTGCCACATGGGATTTTCTTCATGCAAAGTCTATAAAAGACATTTTCACAGCAATTTAAAACTAGTTGATATCTTGCAATCAGGTTATTTTAGATCAATTAGAGCATTTTATAAATTTACAGTGTGCCTTTGGCTTAGCATAGGTTTTTCATATAGTTCAATAATATCTTTGCATAAACCATTTTAGCTTGCATTTAGCATTCAAATACCACTATCCGTTCATCTATTGTCATCTTCAAAACCAGAACTTGTGCAATCTAAGAGAAACACATCATCAAGAAAGATCAAAGGTGAGAGGACACAATGAGACAGTCTTGGAGGTTTACTCGATGTAGTTTACTTATTTATTTTGTTTCATTGGTAATCTTGTATATTCTGTAGGATTTGAGTTTGTGGTAGCTTAGCATAATATTGTAGTTTTTTCATCCATTTTTCTAGGTTACACATTTTGGTGCCCACCATGGGGCATTGCCTCATTGTTTTCTATTTTTTCTTTTATTTTAATCATGCAGATTTTAAGTTTTTGTAGGTTCACGCCTTTATTCCCAGCTTGGCACATTCATTATCTCTTTTAGCGCATTTGTGAATTATAATAGCACATTTGCTAAGCATTTTAGTGTTTTTGTTTTGAAAAATTCTGCATTCGATAGATACATGCATTTGCATCTTAAGTTAGTGCATTTGCATCTTAAGTTAGCACATTTGCATCGCAGGTTAGCACATCTATAGAATAGTGTAGCGCATTTGTTAATTCTTTTAGCGCATTTGCATAATATTTTAGTGCATTTACTCTAGATAGTTACAATCCATTTTATCATTTGACAGTTTGCAGGTACTTTCGACTGTCCAAGACTAAACATACTTAAGCTACTAATAGGTGGTTTTGCAAGGATATTTAATTGCATTTAGGAAATCTATCTTAATTAGGGGATTGTAACTTGATCATATTTTGTTTCACATAGTCTAATTAGGAATTTAACTTAAAGCATTTAGAAAAAAAATTTAATCTACATCTCTATTTTCTTAAATTAGCTACACATAGAATAATTTAGGAGGTAGATTTATTACTGTTTTCTTTGTTTGCATAAAGTGATAGGTGATTATGCTCTCCCCTTAAATGGGTGATCAGAAAGCCAGACTCACTTCATAGGTTGTGTTACCCATTAGAGGGTCTACCTCTTGAGTAGCCCATAAGGCTTGGTGAGAGGGAACATTTCAAATAGTAATGGACTAAACCTGGTGCACATCTCAACAACTATATAAAATATGTCGGATGAAAGTCTTCACAATGGGTTCTAATTGCCTACCTATGCCTACTTCCCTAGTACATGTTTTCTATAGTAAGGAAGCCTTCTAAGGGAGAGAGCATATATAAATGCTTGAAAGAGGGTCCTGTACTAAAAATCTTTTTGTTTTAGCAGCCAAAAATCTTCTATTTGTTGATTCAAGAGGTCAGACCTCTAAAGCAACCCACATTTTTGCAGTTTATAGTAAATATAGCAATTCCATTTTGGGAATCTAGAACTTGGTATGCCCAAGAAGTGAATGCAATATAAGGGGGAGATAATGCTACCAAGTTCCTAGGTTGTCAGCTATAAATAGGCATGGGTGGATTAATTTTCATGTGGGATTCAACAGATATTGTCCTGGCCAGCCACTAGGATTGTGCTTGTCTTTTTATTTTATTTTCAAACAAACATTGTGTCTTTTGTGTCTATTGTGTTTTCATCAAAATAGAGAAAATCATCCCATTTCAAACATCAGACAAAAATAGAGAAAAAAAATTCAATGCTGTAAAACTAAAAATTTGTGACATCAACTCAGAACAACACATTTACAACTCAGAACAACACATTTACAACTTAGAGTAGCACATTTGATAAACAAAATAGTGCATTTTTTTTCCAAAACAGTGCTTTTGTTGAATAGACTAGAGCTTTTAACTAATAGAACAATACTTTTATTCACTAGAACAGTGCATTTGATCACCAGAGTAGTGCATCTATCTATTATTTTAAGGCATTTACACTGAACATTGAGTAAGTGCACAAAGTTGTGTCTACTTAGTGTGGAAGTTTTACACTGAGACAAAAATGGCAAATTTGCATGAGAAATGAAACAGGATCCCATTTCACGTCGAGATCCCGAGCCAAAATTTGGAATGGGATCCCATTTAGCTTCAGGATCCCGAGCCTAGACCTAAGACACGGGATCTCGTTTCCTTTTTTTAAAATTTTTTTATAAAAAATACAAGCTATATATACATGAAATATAAAATTTATATATAAATCACATTTCTCTTTGTCTTTTTTTTCCTTTCTATCTCACTTTGACCCCTCTCTCCCAAAATCTAAAACTATGTCTCTACCTCTCTCTCACGTCCTTAAGTCTTTACTCTTTATCTCCGCTCTCTCTATACATCTCCCCTTACCCCCTACCTACCTATATTTCTCTATATATACATCTCTACCTCTCTCTTAATGTACCATCTCTCTCTCCCAACCAACTTAACTTTCTCTACATATGTTGAATAATAGGTCCTACTAAGGGGTCTTATGTCATAATAGGTCCTAGTAAGAGGTATAATGTCATAATAGGTCCTCTTAAGGGGTCTTATGACATAATAGGACCTATTACGACATAAAAGGACCTATTATGACACAAAAGGATCTATTATGTCACAATGAGACCTATTATGACATAATAGGTCGTATTATGACATTATAGGTCCTATTATGTCACAATAGGTCCTTTTATGACATAATACGCCTTAACAAGTCCTACTAAGGGGTATAATGTCATAATAGGTCCTCTTAAGGGCTTTTATGACATAATATGACCTATGATGTCATAATAGGACCTATAATGACATAATATGACCTATTATGTCATCATAGGTCCTATTATGTCATAACCAGTCCTATTATAACATAATACCCTTCAATAAGTCCTACTAAGGGGTATAATGTCATAATAGGTTCTCTTAAGGGGTCTTATGACATTATAGGACCTATTATGAAATAATAGGTCCTATTATGTGATAAGCGATCTTATTATGTCATAAAAGATCCTACTAAGGGGTCTTATGTCATAATAGGTTCTCTTAAGGGGTCTTATGACATAATAGGTCATATTTGTTGGCAATATTGCATTATAATAGACAATGAAAGACTGTTGGCATTTCTTAAGGATATTCAGAAGGTTGTTGATGATTATGCATATAACTGATTAAAGATGTTTCACTATCTGGATATTATTATTTTGTCATTGATGTCAAGAAATTGATTTTCTAATTCAGTATGATGTTGCCATATCTTGAGAAGTATGATATGAAGATTATAAAGATGTTGGTAAAGGACTTAGGAAAGAATATGATGAATAAGGGGATAAATAAGGTATTCAATGGGAAACTACTACCGAGTCAGACAATGATGAGATCATGATGTTTTAGATTATTTTAACATCATACATATGTTTTAAATTGTAAAGGTTAATACTATACTATGTTAACAAGCAAAGAACCTAGTCGGTAAACCCTAAGCAACCTAGTCGGTAAACACTAAGGTTATCATTATCGGTTAATGAAGGTGGAATGTCTACCGAGTGGAGTTTAGTATTCACCGAGTTGTTACCGAGATGTAACCGAGCTATAACAGAATGCATTAAATGTTTACATGTGGTATTTAATGAAGGAAGCTGATGAGCTGGAGTGGATCAAATGATTGGTGAGCTGTGGAAGAAGTTTGTTAACGAATCTAAGGCAATGGAAAGTCGGCATGAAGATCTACAGCTCAGATTGAACCACAATACCCTAGCACAAGTTCCAAGACTATTATGCAAGTTCCAAGGTGAGGTAAAATGTTTTCAGATCAAAAGATGCATTGAACCTAGACAAGATTGAAGATCTGATGGCTATGATTGATCATGGGAAATGTGATCAAGGAGATTAAGCAGTTACCTAATTGTTTATAAATAGGAAACTATTGATAAACAATGTATGCGGGCAAGTGTATGCACGGGGATGCTACATAGTGATTACCGAGCATAGAAACTTGAAGACCTATTAGAATAACAGAGTATAGAAGCCCAACAGATAGACAAGATTAGTTCTATGTCTAGATTGTATTGAACAAAAAGGATTTGCTTTAGCATTTTAGATGTGAAGTTGCAGATAGATTTTTATTACTGTTATTTTGTGAAAGTGACAGAAAATCTCTTAATCGAGTGGACTTAATAGTCTTATATGTAAACCCTCTAGCAAGGTGACATTCTGATTGAGTGTTTGAAATCCTTTAACAAGGTCACTTCTAACAAAGTGAAGATCCTAACAGATCTGAGGGAAATCCCTTAACCGGGTCACATCTAGCAATGTGTTTATAATCTTTAACAGGATTTTCTTTTAACCGAGCATACTCTAGAAGAGTATATTTCTTAGTGGGTCCGAAATCCCATAGCGGTTTTTCCCTATTTGGGTTTCCACGTTAAATCTGGTGTTATGAGGTTTATTTTATTCATATGCTTTTGAGTTTGCATGTTTGACAATTTTGGTTATATGATTGATATGTATGTTACCGAGGTTGAATTTGATGTTTTTATGGATGATTAAGTTTGTATGATTCACCCCCCCCCCTCTCATCTTGTTGGCTATTGGATCTGTACTTATATTAAGTATCAGAACTATCAATTGGTATCAGAGCTTTGGACTCCGGAAGGAAAGTTTAAAGGCACTTGAGCTAAATATCCAAAGATGTATAAGAGGGATGCACCGAAGCTAAACAAGTCAAGTTTCTCTACATGGCAGAAAAGGATGAAGCTACATCTATCAGGAGTTGGAGAATATGCTGTATACTATCTGGAGAATGATTTTGTCACACCAAGTACCTATCCATTGACTATGGAAGAGATAAAGGCGAAGCAAGAACATATTCAAGCAATGATTGAAATAACATCTGCATTGACCGATTCAGAGTTTAATGATCTAGAAGGCTGTAATGATGCAAAGGCAATGTGGGATAAGCTCATATCAGTATGTGGAGGAGATGAACATGTTCAAAGAGCAAAAGTAGACAGTCTGAGAGGACAACTTAAATCAATAAGGATGAATGAAGGTGAGAACATAACTCAGTATAGTACAAGACTAAAAGAGATTGTCAATCAAATCAAAGGAGCAGGTGGAACTATTGAAGAAAAGGATATAACAAGTAAGTTGTTAAGAACCCTTCTACCAACTTATGCAATCCGAGTGTTGTTCACCAAAAGTGATAACCCAAGTATACCTGCAAATCTATCTATGAGATAGCCAATCTCAATCAATGAAACACCTCAGGGCTTGGACAACATGACAAGGATATGAATCCTTCTACTCTTCAAGCTCTGCAAAACCTAGGTGGGTATACCTTTGATGCATTTAATCAGACCTATTACACACAAGACTGCATCAATCAAAAGCAGATGGATCTCAAAAGGTTAAAAAACTAAGAGATAACTGCAGATGGGCTAGATCCACACTTGCAACTCAACATTTTGAATCATGAGATGGAGGGACACTTCCACATAACATAAAATATAAAAAGATATTCTGATTTTGGATTTTTAAATTGTGTTTTGACAACCTTTAAATATTACAAGAGACCAGTGCCTTGTCCAGGCCACAGAGTCATGCATAAAAATGGATGAGAAATCTCAGATGCAAGTTCTTTTCAACATTAAATTTTCATGTATCAATGCCTTACATTAATACAATCCTCTGCTCTGTCACAAAACCATACTTATATGTAGATATCCAATATGCATTCAAAGTCATTAATGCTGGATTTTAGGATTTAAATCCTTCCTTGAAGAATACCCAAAAGACAACATTACACTCTTAGAGGAATCTAAAAGAGACAACTCAAATTATCCTTGATAATATGCAATTGTATGAATCTGAGTACATTTTGGAGACAATTTCATGAAAACTCACACACGCCTTGCATATGTGTGAACCTGCAAACTAAAACTAAACCTACAGTAAAGACAACACTGAAAACATAGACGAACACACTTTCATTTGCATTGATAAAAGGATGCCATCACTAGAACCTGCAATTTCGGATTTCTCCCTTGGAGAAAATCTCTCAAAAACTGGAACCCCTACAACTGAGAAGAATTCAGAATAAAAAGAGGAGGGCAGAAAATCAAATCTGCAACTGAAAATATCAAATATCTTCTCTCTAACTGAATTTCACTCCCGGCCAAACTACTTCCAGAATATCCCACATTTGTCAAAATTAACTTCATAATCAGATTCCTCATTCCAAGAGCTTTCTGAAAATATATAACACTTTATACCTTGGCCAAAAATTGAGTCCTGGGCGAATTAATTCCCCAATGTGCACCATCATTTAAATTTTTCATTTATTAATATAGTTTAAACTATATAACAAACAATTTTAGTTTTAATTTTTTGCCTCTGATGTGCTCTGACGCCTTGCCATGTGGCGGCCTCCGATTGGCTGATGGGGTCCTCTGGGTGCCACCTGGGACGACACCTCATCACCGCCACATGTTCGCTTGCTCATCCGTCACTTGGCTGCCACGTGTACGCCACCTCAGTGCCACGGGACTGCCACCTGTGCGCCAACCGTGTGCCACGTCACTGCCACCTCATCGGGACCCGCCTGCTGGACCGCTGACTATACTCGCCACCTGACTTTTGCAACTTTGCGGGGTGTAACTCGCGTGCATCTTCCTTTCGCAAAATAGTGCGCACTGTCGATCCATCTCGAACTTGCTCACTCGTTAAGTCGGCCTTCCTCTGCAAAAATTTCACCTGTCTGCCTTGGGAAGTGTGCCTATGTGGGGTCCACCTGGTCGTCGCCCAGTCATCTCCTCTGTTGCCTCGGGAAGCATGCTCGTGTGTGGGCCCACCTTGGGTGCCCATAGGAACCATCCGTCAAAAGCCTTTATGGCTTAGACATTATACATGCATGGAGCTTTGCTTATAAACATTTAAAAAAAACACTTCCCAGTGCATGTGGGATAATGCGATTAAGCCTGGAGCTGCACTTTTGGAGCTCTTCTTTAGGTTTTAATGGCGATTTTCTAGATTTAATCGGAAGTGTTTATCTTCAAACAACACGTGAGGGAGGGAATATGCTGGCAAGGTCGCGGACATTGGATTTACACCTGCCAAATGCATTTGTTATGGTTAATATGGCCTCCAAACAGCCACACACAAGAAGGAGACTGCAGCAATTGCCATTTGATTTCAAATTTCCCCCTTTCACCAGCCACGTGGGAGAGGAAATTGATTGGCCTCCATTTGATTTGGTTTCAGCTCTCCCCATTCTCACGTGAGGGAGGAAAATTGTTGTGTTTTGGTTGCTTGTTGTTTCTTTCCACGCACCACAGCAAGGGAAATTGGTGTTTTGAAACTGAAAACTCCTTCCTCCACACTCTATTCACCACGCAGAACCTAGCAAATTCATTTGCTATGTTTTATTAAGTTTTGCATACCACATGGAGGAGGAAAATGACTTCAAGCTGCCATGCATGCATTTGTTTTACCAAGTTTTTGCTGCTCTCTCCACAAACACCACGTCCAGCATTGGGAGGATGAGGAGAAAACATGAGAGGGAAAGTTGCACTTTTAGTTTGCTTGAAATTTAAAAACCATCATTGCCACTCCACGCAGTAGAGGGAGACATTTAATACACTTGCAACTTGCATTTGTTTTACCCAAAGATGTCCTCTCTACTCAGCCACTTCAATGCAAGGCAAGTGGGGGATGCAAGCACCATCACATGGGAAAGAGATGATTGGGTAGAAATTCATATCTTTGGGAGTTTTTACCTTCCCTCTCCTTCACCATTTGGATTGGTAAACAAAAAGTTTATTTGCATGAAATCTGCAACAACATCAACGAGGAGACTATGCATACAAGGAAGATGGATACAAATTGCATTTGCTGAGGTTCCTTGAAGCCTCCTTCATCTAAAACAATGAAGTTTGAAAATAATGAGCTTTATCTGGATTACTCAGAACCCCTTATACAAACTCTCAATTACATAACTTCTGTTGGCTCAACCTCAAAGCATTCATCTAATTCACCCAAAGAATAAACATTCTTTCACATTACACCAGAGGATTTATGTTACTTACAAAATGCTATTTGCATTTGTCTTGAATCCTTTAAAAAAAAACACCTTTTCCATTAACCATGCAAGGCGCATATTGGAATTACACCTTGCTTAATTCACCATGGTGACAAGACATAAAGGATCAAAATGTAAATAGAGCTGGTAATAGTGGCATTTTACCATGAAATTTATGGAATGACATGAGCCGGGTCGGGTCCCAAAGTGGGTCCGACTAAAAAAAAAATCCATTTTCAAGCAACTGGTCCCTTGAATGCTTCACTGACCTCAAACATACCTCTGGAAATGATCGACATCCTTTTTGGATCATTAATCCGCATTTTACAACCTTCAGGCAATTACGCCACAATTTTCGTATTTAATTGAGAAGACGTAATTTTCAAACCTATCAAAACACCTTTCTGGAGCTCGCCATCTGACAGGTGTGTACTCTGATATACAAGGATGACTTCTACCAAATGGTTTCTCAAGATGAGTCTCAAGTGAAGAGATAATAATTTCCAAAAATGCCCAACTGGCTTTGTCGACACTGTGAACCTGATGAAGTCAATGTCCTAGCAACACATGATGCCTTTCTCAAAAATATCAAACGACCTCCGTAGGCCCTCAAATTTGAAACATAGGTACCTTGAAGTACATATTAAATCTTTGAATCCTCAGTTTGATCACCAGACTGACAGGATGCAAACGGTGCACTCACCAAAACGGCTACATTAACTGATATAACACTGGAGTGCGGATAACTGAAAATGATGGCAAAATGAGCTCTTTTGAAAACTGATCAAACGGATTGATAGAGGCTTGAAATTTGAAACATAGCTCACCATTTATACCAACATTATCCTGGAACAAACATTCTGACATGACACTTACTGAGGCAACTTTTACACTTGTGCGAAACAGGGACTTGCCAAAACATAGAAACTACAAATGGATTTGGCTTCAAAAACTAAGCAAATGGATTCGTTAAGACTTGAAATTTTGGGATCTCACTCACATTTATGCATAGAATTGAATCCAATTTGAATTTCTCCATGATGATCAATAGGGCAAAATATGTAATCGCTCAAAGTAGGCTACTCAATAAAAACTGCATTTGTGCCTAAAATGCACTTTCAGCTCACCCCTCGAAATGGGTACCTGGTAAAATTCTCCAAACTGAATTTTGAAAGTTGCACATCACTGAATAGGCCAAATGAAAGGTGTGGGACATGAATCCCGAGCCTTACCCTCTGAAAATCAACCGGCTCCATTTACCCTCTCTCTAACTAGGCCATTCAAACTGACTTATTCAGGTACCTTTCTGACATACAAATCAAAATTTTGAAATGGGCCTATAAACTTTGGCTCAAATTTAATTAGTCCCAACAGCGGCTCTGACTGGGGATGGTTGATTGCGAGATCAACACAAGAATCCAGATATCTTTGGTTAAGCAGACCACCCAAAAACGGATCATTCTTCTCTTCTCATCTCATTTCAAATCAGGGCTTCCTTATTCTACCCAAACAGCAGGGCACCTTATTGAAAACCACACAACTGAAGCAAAGCAACTGTACAATATATACAAACAAACACACAACTGATTACAACTACTCCACCTACAAACATTTACCTCTATCAAAAATCTGATTCTCATCTCTTGGTATTATGATCCTAACAAAGGCATCTTCCAGTAACAACTGAGCATAGCTTTTATAATCTACCTCTTTTGTCCCATTACTGAAACAACTAGTGTGCATACCTTTAGTCTGATTTTGAACTTTGTAATCACACATTACTTCAACACAAGTAAAACCATGAGACAAATCACCATAGAGGCATTCCCACAAGCCGCAATACACTTTACTATCTCGCTCAACTCTATCATTTGCAAGGACATCACCATGCTGAACTTGAAAAATAAAACACTCTTTTTCAACATTGCAGTTCCTATCAACACATGCCTTATTACCATTTAAATTTATAGAATGAGGGGCATTACTAATCAACTGATGAAAACAAGGAACATGAAGATTACCGTTTGGATGTGATACTTGACTACGCTGATCACACCTCATACTATCCTTGCTTATCAAACTGAAAACCTTTGCATTCTCAACATCGCATTCATGGAAAAGAATGCATACCTCTGGCTGAAGCAAATCCTCAGCTGAATCTTTTTCATCCAAACTTATATCCACCTGAAACACTTTCATTTGTGGTTTTAAATGATCATCACATAATCCATGCCTCTTACTTTCATCATGAAATAATTTTTTACAACCCACGCTATTGTTGTTCAAATTTCCATCGGTATTATGGACCAGTTCATCATTTACAACATTTGGTTGATCGGTTATTTCTTCATACAAAGGGTTAGAAACAAAATGAAGAACCCCCTTATGAACATTATGACACTGAAGTGGCTGGTCCGTATCTATATCAGCATTGAATAAAGCATTAGTGAAATTGCTAAAGACACCATCCATTCGATCATCATAATTGTCTTCATCAAGCAAAGAAGAAATTGAAACTTGGCTGGAACAATCCTCAGTGTTCCATGTTTCACATTCATGAGATTTTATCCTATGACCATCATTCTGAAAATCAAGATAATCATACTTATCTTGGCACAACTGATCTTCTTCACCAATAGAATACTCGTCATCAGCCAAAGAATGAAAATGAACATCGCTGCAATTTACTTCATCAGATGAGTTTTTAGCATGTTCACTAAAATTTTCTGTCATAAAACCATCTGTTAGATCAGCATGTTCATCAAGTATACAAGCATTCAATTCATAGTCCTTTTCCGAAGAATCCTCTTCACTATATTGCAGAAGGTCTTCATCAACAGCTCGAAGGCTCTCCAATATTTGAACTTTCTTATCCACAACTTCAAGAGCTTTCTTAAGTTCTGCAATCTTCTAGACTTGCATTGCACCTTTTTGTTCCATGTGAGATTCCGTAGACTTTTGTCCATCCATGTGTGCTATATCTTCATTGCAATTACGCATACCATCACAATTTTTTGAATTCACTTTGTGCATGACTTTCAAAATAGAAAGATCATCATCATGATTACAAGAAGTGAAATTTGAAGTGAAATTTGAAAATAGATTTACTTCATCCTCAACACAATTAAGATTATCAATATCTAAATGAGGATCAACTATTGTTTGCACTATACAATTCTGATTTTCATCATATGGCACATTTTCGTTTGCACAAACAGCAACACTTAGTAATCCCTCTGTATTTGGTATTTCAACATCAAATACATTAGCAGCATGTAAAGATTGATGGTCATCACCATCATTATTTTCATTAATATTATCCTAGAGAGATGCATGATTCACTTGGTAATTGGCAGTCACATAATCAACATAACCGACATACAAATCAAATGGTACGTATCCCTTGTATATATCTGTCTCTGTATCAAAATTTTCACAATCCTTCCCATTGATCATTCCATCACTACTGCAAGAGACAACCGACATTAACAGCAAAGGTTCTTGACTCTCATTTAACTCTGAAACACATGCATCAACAAAACCATTCGGAACTGCAGAGCTTGATGCACCTAGACACGGAATGATTTGCTGAGACTCACATGGTATTTTACCATTGAAGGTGCTTTAACAAGAAACAACAGGAGACATGAATCTCTTCGAGATTCCAAACTTCAAGTTATTTTCCATATCCCTAGCTGTGTTAAAGGCTTCATACAAGGTTTTGGGTTCTTTGTTTCTCAATAGGAAACCCATCTTCTCATCAAATGCACTCATGTAAACATCCAGACATACTTTATCATCGAGTTTATACTTTCTAGAAATTTTGGACAAAGCTTGTGAAAATCTGATATTAAATGTGGGTACCAATTCATCTTCCCTAATTTGTATATAAGTGAACTCTTTCAGTAAGTCAGAATCACTCACCTTCTCATCGAATTGATCCATGAAATTTGAAATCAATTCTTCCCATGAGATAATAGAATTCACTGGTAAAAAAGAGAACCAATCTCTTGCATCCTCTTTCAATGACTGAATAAACAATTTCATGCATACATCTTCTTGGCAAATTTCAAACTCTCCTCTCAAATCTGAAAATCTTTTAACATGTTGACATGCTGATTCTGATTTCTTCCCACTGAAAATTGGCAAATACTTTCTAATTTCTGTGGGTATGGGATTTGGGTAACCCGGAATATCTCTGAAATTTAGAGCAGCATAATGGTTCATGATGAAACTTCTCCTATTATACGGTTGTGACACTTCACCAGGCATGGCTCTATGTGGAAATACACAAGGTTGAAAAACTTCACTATTCATTTTTTCTTCTTACTCCCACAAATGATTATAAAATCTTGGATAGAAAACTTCAAGCAAGTATCCTTATGCAAATCTATTCCTTAACATTGCTTGACATAAAGTTCTTCCACATTTGCATACTACGAAGGATAACATACACTAAATATTTTAACAGCATAGATATGCAAATCAATTTTGAGATTCTCTCTTTCCCTCTAGACTAGTGTTGTTCACTAAATGGGAAAACGACATTACACATTCTAATTTTCAAAACAAACATCTTTGCATTTGAAACCTCTGAAAATACCTGGAGATTTGCAGCTATAAGACATGTAGATCTGAAGATTTACTTCACCTTTAGCACGGTCTTTTACATCAGAGTCGCCACCTCTTGCATAGAGGATATTTTGAACAGCAAAATGCCACTCAACACTTATTCAATTCTCTGTTACTCCTTTGATCTCGCTGCAATCAACACTCTTCCAGGCTTCTTAACACTGGTATGAACCATAGAGTCACCACCCAATAAGGAATTGGGGAGAAATTTGCATACAGCTGCAAGAACTTCTTACAACTCTCAACAATGCATTCGCTATTACTCCTTCATAAAATATGATATGTACCACATATCACTCTGCAGATCCAGAACAAGGAGCATTTTCTTCACCATGAAACCAATTTACACTCTGTGCATACACAATGGACAGACTGGCTGGATATGAAATTGACAGGACTAGGAACACATTCAACCTCTAACCATATCAATCAAGCATTTATATCCATTTAATCCCCAGCAGAGTCGCCATTTATGTTGTTCACCAAAAGTGATAACCCAAGTATACCTGCAAACCTATTTATGAGATAGCCAATCTCAATCAATGAAACACCTCAGGGCTTGGACAACATGACAAGGATATGAATCCTTCTACTCTTCAGAATTTGCAAAACCTAGGCGGGTATACCTTTGATGCATTTAATCAGACCTATTACACACAAGACCGCATCAATCAAAAGCAGATGGATCTCAAAAGGTTAAAAAACTAAGAGATAACTGCAGATGGGCTAGATCCACACTTGCAACTCAACATTTTGAATCATGAGATGGAGGGACACTTCCACATAACATAAAATATAAAAAGATATTCTAATTTTGGATTTTTAAATTGTGTTTTGACAACCTTTAAATATTACAAGAGACCAGTGCCTTATCTAGGCCACAAAGTCATACATAAAACTGGATGAGAAATCTCAGATGCAAGTTCTTTTCAACATTAAATTTTCATGTATCAATGCCTTACATTAATACAATCCTCTGCTCTGTCACAAAACCATACTTATATGTAGATATCCAATATGCATTCAAAGTCATTAATGCTGGATTTTAGGATTTAAATCCTTCCTTGAAGAATACCCAAAAGACAACATTACACTCTTAGAGGAATCTAAAAGAGACAACTCAAATTATCCTTGATAATATGCAATTGTATGAATCTGAGTACATTTTGGAGACAATTTCATGGAAACTCACACACACCTTGCATATCTGTGAACCTGCAAACTGAAACTAAACCTACAGTAAAGACAACACTGAAAACATAGACGAACACACTGTCATTTGCATTGATAAAAGGATGCCATCACTGGAACCTGCAATTTCGGATTTCTCCCTTGGAGCAAATCTCTCAAAAACTGGAACCCCTACAACTGAGAAGAATTCGGAATAAAAAGAGGAGGGCAGAAAATCAAATCTACAACTGAAAATATCAAATATCTTCTCTCTAACTGAATTTTACTCCCGGCCAAACTGCTTCCAAAATATCCAATATTTGTCAAAATTAACTTCATAATCAGATTTCCCATTCTGAGAGCTTTCCGAAAATATATAACACTTTATACCTTGGCCAAAAATTGAGTCCTGGGCGAATTAATTCCCCAATGTGCACCATCATTTAAATTTTTCATTTATTAATATAGTTTAAACTATATAAATAAACAATTTTAATTTTAATTTTTTGCCTCTGATGTGCTCTGACGCCTTGCCTCCGATTGGCTAATGGGGTCCACTGGGTGCCACCTGGGATGACACCTCATCACCACCACATGTTCGCTTGCTCATCTGTCACTTGGCTGCCATGTGTACGCCACCTCAGTGCCACGGGACTGCCACCTGTGCACCAACCGTGTGCCACGTCACTGCCACCTCACTGGGACTCGCCTGCTGGACCGCTGACTGTACCCGCCACCTGGCTTTCGCAACTTCGCGGGGTGTAACTCGCATGCATCTTCCTTTCGCAAAATAGCGCGCACCATTGATCCATCTCGAACTTGCTCACTCGTTAAGCCGGCCTTCCTCTGCAAAATTTTGCCTGTCTACCTCGGGAAGTGTGCCTACGTGGGGTCCACCTGGTTGTTGCCCAGTCATCTCCTCTGTCACCTTGGGAAGCATGCTCATGCGTGGGCCCACCTTGGGCGCCCATAGGCACCATCCGTCAAAAGCCTTTATGGCTTAAACATTATACATGCGTGGAGCTTTTCTTATAAACATTTAAAAAAACACTTCCCAGTGCATGTGGGATAATGCGAGTAAGCCTGGAGCTGCACTTTTGGAGCTCTTCTTTAGGTTTTAATGGCGATTTTCTAGATTTAATCGGAAGTGTTTATCTTCAAACAGCACGCAAGGGAGGGAATATGCTGGCAAGGCCGCGGACATTGGATTTACACCTGCCAAATGCATTTGTTATGGTTAATATGGCCTCCAAACATCCACACACAGGAAGGAGACTGCAGCAATTGCCATTTGATTTCAAATTTCCCCCTTTCACCAACCACGTGGGAGAGGAAATTGATTGGGCTCCATTTGATTTGGTTTCAGCTCTCCCCATTCTCACGTGAGGGAGGAAAATTGTTGTGTTTTGGTTGCTTGTTGTTTCTTTCCATGCACCATAGCAAGGGAAATTGATGTTTTGAAACTGAAAACTCCTTCCTCCACACTCTATTCACCATGCAGAACTTGGTAAATTCATTTGTTGTGTTTTATTAAGTTTTGCATACCACATGGAGGAGGAAAATGACTTCAAGCTGCCATGCATGCATTTGTTTTACCAAGTTTTTGCTGCTCTCTCCACAAACACCACGTCCAACATTGGGAGGATGAGGAGAAAACGTGAGAGGGAAAGCTGCACTTTTAGTTTGGTTGAAATTTATAAACAATCATTGCCACTCCACGCAGTAGGGGGAGACATTTAATACACTTGCAACTTGCATTTGTTTTACCCAAAGATGCCCTCTCTACTCAGCCACTTCAACGCAAGGCAAGAGGGGGATGCAAGCACCATCACATGGGAAAGAGATGATTGGGTAGAAATTCATATCTTTGGGAGTTTTTAGCTTCCCTCTCCTTCACCATTTGGATTGGTAAACAAAAAGTTTATTTGCATGAAATCTGCAACAACATCAACGAGGAGACTATGCATACAAGGAAGATGGATACAAATTGCATTTGCTGAGGTTCCTTGAAGCCTCCTTCATCTAAAACAATGAAGTTTGAAAATAATGAGCTTTATCTGGATTACTCAGAACCCCTTATACAAACTCTCAATTACATAACTTCTGTTGGCTCAACCTCAAAGCATTCATCTAATTCACCCAAAGAATAAACATTCTTTCACATTACACCGGAGGATTTATGTTACTTACAAAATGCTATTTGCATTTGTCTTGAATCCTTTAAAAAAAAACACCTTTTCCATTAACCATGCAAGGCGCATATTGGAATTACACCTTGCTTAATTCACCATGGTGAAAAGACATAAAGGATCAAAATGTAAACAGAGCTGGTAATAGTGGCATTTTACCATGAAATTTATGCAATGACATGAGCCGGGTCGGGCCCCAAAGTGGGTCCGACTAAAAAAAAAATTTGTTTTCAAGCAACTGGCCCCTTGAATGCTTCACTGACCTCAAACATACCTCTGGAAACGATCGACATCATTTTCGGATCATTAATCTGCATTTTACAACCTTCAGGCAATTACGCCACAATTTTCGTATTTAATCGTGAAGACGTAATTTTCAAACCTATCAAAACACCTTTTTGGAGCTCGCCATCTGACGAGCGTGTACTCTGATATACAAGGATGACTTCTACCAAACGGTTTCTCAAGACTAGTCCCGAGCGAATAGATAATAATTTCCAAAAATGCCCAACTGGCTTTGTCGACACTGCGGACCTGATGAAGTCAATGTCCTGGCAACACATGATGCCTTTCTCAAAAATATCAAATGACCTCCGTAGGCCCTCAAATTTGAAACATAGGTACCTTGAAGTACATATTAAATCTTCAAATCCTCAGTTCTATCACCAGACTGACAGAATGCAAACGGTGCACTCACCAAAATGGCTACATTAACTGATATAACACTGGAGTGCGGATAACTGAAAATGATGGCAAAATGAGCTCTTTTGAAAACCGATCAAACAGATTGAAAGAGGCTTGAAATTTGAAGCGTAGCTCACCATTTATACCAACATTAGCCTGGAACAAACATTCTGACATGACACTTACTGAGGCAACTTTTACACTTGTCGAAACAGGGCTCCGACTAGCTGTGGAAACAGGGACTTGCCAAAACATAGAAACTGCAAATGGATTTGGCTTCAAAAACTGAGCAAATGGATTCGTTAAGACTTGAAATTTTGTGATCTCACTCAAATTTATGCATAAAATTTAATCCACTTTGAATTTATCCATGATGATCAACAGGGAAAAAGATGTAATCGCTCAAAGTAGGCTACTCAATAAAAACTGCATTTGTGCCTAAAATGCACTTTCAGCTCACCCCTCGAAATGGGTACTTGGTAAACTTCTCCAAACTGAATTCTAAAAGTTGCACATCACTGAATAGGCCAAATGAAAGGTCTGGGACATGAATTGCGAGCCTTACCCTCTGAAAATCAACCGGCTCCATTTACCCTCTCTCTAACTAGGCCATTCAAACTGACTTATTCAAGTACCTTTTTGACATACATATCAAAATTTTGAAATGGGCCTATAAAATTTGGCTCAAATTTAATTAGTCCCAACACCGAGTTTCTGCAATCAATGAATTGAGGTCTGTACCTAATATGCCAGTTTCTTTGGATGCTACTATTGGTAAGCTACATGCATTTGAGTTAAGTAATTTTGATAACAGTGGATCTTCAGTAAATAAAGTTGAATTTGCATTTAGTTCTTTTCATCTTGATGAATATAATGATTAAAATGAAAGAAAGTATATGTACTCTGAAGGAGATCATAGTGGAGCAAGTGAAAGATTTTGGAAGAACATGGAAGAAGTACACAAACTTTATGAAAAAATCAGAAAGGAAGAAGAGTTTGAAGCACTATTACCCAAAAGGTTACCGAGAGGCAAAGGTAAGTATAAAGGAAAACTACCTTTGAAATGTTTCAATTGTGATAAGATAGGACATATGGCTTCTAATTGTCCTAACAAATATTTTACTGAAAAGAGAGATTACCGAGATGACAGACAGAAAGACAACCATTACAGAGGACACCGAGACTTCAGAAGAAGAAATAGAAAGACATGCTTAATAGCTGATGAGGAATCTAACGATGATAAATCAGATGAGACTGATACAGAGGAAGTAGTTTATGTGGCTATCAAGGATGGATCAGATGAAGAAAGGTATGAAGAAAAAGCCCTAATATCTCACATGAACACTAATGATTCTTGGATTATAGATAGTGGATGCTCACATCATATGACAGGAGATAAACACAAGTTTGTTATGCTAGAAGATTATGATGGAGGCTATGTTAGATTTGGTAATGATGCACCATGTCTGGTAAGAGGTAAAGGGTCTATAACACTTCTTGATAATGCAAGATGCAATGATGTTTATTGGGTTGAAGGTTTGAAATACAATTTGTTGAGTGTAGCACAGCTAAACAACACAGGTTACCGAATAGAATTTTAGAAAGGAATTGTCAAAGTTCATGACAAAAATGGAAAGTTAGCTGCTACTGGGACACAAACAAAAGGTAATACATTTCACCTTGACTCAACTCGGAATAAGTGTTTGCATGCAAAGATTGATGATACCTGGCTATGGCATAAAAGGTTTTGTCATTTAAATTTTGATAATCTGATCAAAATAAGTAAGAAGCATAGAGTAAGAGGTCTACCAAGTCTTGAAAAACCTGAGAATGCTATGTGCCGAGGATGCCAGATGGGTAAGATGACAAGATCAAGCTTTACAAGTAAGTCTTACACTTCTAAGGGAATTTTAGATCTAGTGCACACTGATCTTTGTGGTCCTATGAAAGTTCAAAGTTATTATGGTGATAAGTATTTCATATTATTTGTGGATGACTATTCAAGGATGATGTCAGTAATGTTTTTAAAGGAAAAATCAGAAGCTTTTCAAATGTTTAAATGGTACAAGGCAAGAGTTGAAAATGAAACAGGAAGACAACTGAAATGTCTTAGATCAGATAGAGGAGGAGAGTTCACATCTGATGAGTTCAACTTATTTAGCAATGATCATGGTATTAAAAGACAAGTCTCTGCACTGAGAACTCCACAGCAGAATGAATAGCTGAAAGAAGAAACAGATCTATTGTGGATTGTGCTAGAACACCGATGATTGAAAAGAAGGTGCCACAAACATTTTGGAGAGAAGCAATAAGCATAGTTGTTTACACCTTGAATCAAGTTCAATTGAAGAAAGGTACTGTGAAGACACCGTATGAAATCTGGTATGATAAGAAACCTAATGTTATTTATTTTAAAATCTTTGGAAGTAGATGTTATGTTCATAAAGATGATAGAAATGGCAAGTTTGATCAAAAAAGTGAAGAAGGAACATTTCTAGGTTATTCTTCCAGAAGCAAAGCATTTAAATGTCTGATCAAATCATCTAACAAAATAGTAGAAAGTGCAAATGTGAAAATTGATGAATTTGCAGAAAGAAATGATGAAGGAAATTCCAAGGAACTAGAAGACTATGATGAATTTGTCTATGTTCAACCGAGAAGTCCTACTGAGAAGACTGTTGAAGAAAATGAAGAGAATATCTAGTTACCGAGTGATGAAGAAGATCATACAAAGCCTACCGAGCCTGTATTAGCCAAGTATGTCAGAAGACATCATGCACCAAGTTAGATTATAGGAGATAAGGATGATCCAGTGATGACAAGGAACAAACCGAGATAGAACACATGTTTGATATCTGAATTTGAACCGAGAATAGTCAAAGAGGCATTTAACAGTAAAGATTGGGTAAATGCTATGACAAAAGAGATTGATCAAATCAAGAAGAATGACACATGGACACTAATCCCAAGACCGAAGGACAAAAATGTAATCGGTACAAAGTGGATTTTCAAAAACAAGCTAAATGAAAAAGGAGAAGTCATTCGAAACAAAGCAAGACTAGTTTCCAAAGGTTATGCTCAAGAAGAAGGAATTGATTATGGTGAAACTTTTGCACATGTTGCTAGACTTGAAGGAGTAAGAACATTGTTGGCCTATGCTACTTTCAAGAACTTCAAGGTATATCAAATGGATGTCAAATCTACATTTCTGAATGGAATATTAGAAGAAGTTTTCATTGAACAACCTGAAGGATTTGTTGAAGACAATAATAAAGATCAGGTATGTAAATTGAACAAAGCTTTATATGGTTTGAAACAAGCACCAAGAGCATGGTATGAAAGATTGCACTCTTATTTGATTAAGATTGGTTTTATAAGGACAAGTGAGAACAACAACATGTACATGAAGAATGATGAAAATGGAATACTGATCTCAGCCATATTTGTTGATGATATTATATTTTGTGGAAATGACTCTTTATGCAAGAACTTTGGAAATGAAATGAGCAAAGAATTTGAGATGTCATTAATCAATGAGATAAAGTATTTTATAGGTTTATAGATACTGCAAATGAAAAATGAGATTTTCATTACTCAATCCAAGTACATAAAGGAAATATTGAAGAAATTTGGAATGGATAATTCAAAACCAGTAAGTACTCATATGACTACCAACTGTAAATTATCAAAGAATGATGAATCTGCATCTGTTTATGAGACACTCTACCGATCCATGATTGGAAAACTACAATATGTTGTTCACAGCAGACCAGACATAGCACATGCAGTAGGTATAGTTGCAAGATTCTCTGCAGATCCTAAGGAAACACACATGACAACAATCAAAAGAATTTTTAGATACTTGAAAGGCACAAAAGATTATGGCTTAGTATATCAGAAAGGAAATGATTTTGATTTAAAAGTTTATACTGATGCTGATTGGGCAAGCAACATTGATGACAGAAAAAACACAAGTGGGGGAGCTTTCTTTTTAGGAGAAAGACTAGTAAGTTGGCTTAGCAAGAAACAAGGATGTGTTTCACAGTCAACAGTAGAATCTGAATACGTTGCTGCAGCATTGAATTGTACCAACATTGCATGGATCAAACAACTATTGGAAGATATAAATGAGAGAGTTATCGAGCCAGTAACTATATTCTGTGACAATACTAGTGGCATTAATATTTCAAAGAATCTTGTTATGCACTCTAAGACAAAGCACATATCTATCAAATATCATTATCTTAGAGAAGAAGCTCAAGAGAAGAAAGTGGTGTTCGAATATGTTAGCACAAAGGAGAAAATAGCAGATATCTTCACCAAACCACTACCAAAGGACACTTTTGAATATCTCAGAAGTAAGTTAGGGGTCCTACCCCTATCTTCTACTCACTGACCGAGTTCGGTGAAAGTATCAATCCGATGACTCTATTGAATATCTTTTGGGAGATGATGCTGAGTTATACACTTTAGGATGTTTTCTAAAAGTGTACAGGAATTACTATAGGAATTATACAGGGAACAAGAATTAAAGACAAATGCTCTGACCGAGACTCAGTTGATACACAACAGCAGGAAATAACTTCTTACAGAAAGAAATTATATTTTATTTCTTTACTTTTTGGCATTGTTGTCAAAGGGGGAGAAGACCAATATAGGGGAGAAGACCTATCAGACCAATATAGGGGAGAAGACCTATCAGGGGAGAAGACTAAGAGAAAACTAAGCAGACTACAGATTGGGAAGAAGACTGAAGAAATAAGGAGAAGTCTAATGTATGGGGGAGAGCATTTCAGCATTTCAGAATCACAGCAATCTAAATCTATTAAAGTCAAATCAATTGGTTTTGCCATCAATTCCAAAGGGGGAGATTGTTGGCAATATTGCATTATAACAGACAATGAAAGACTATTGGCATTTCTTAAGGATATTGAGAAGGTTGTTGATGATTATGGATATAACTAATTAAAGATGTTTCACTGTCTTGATATTATTATTTTGTCATTGATGTCAAGAAATTGATTTTCTAATTCAGTATGATGTTGCCATATCTTGAGAAGTATGATGTGAAGATTATAAAGATGTCAGTAAAAGAAACAGGAAAGAATATGATGAATAAGGGGCTAAATAAGGTATTCAATGGGCAACTACTACCGAGTCAAAGAATGATGAGATCATGATGTTTTAGATTGTTTTAACATCATACATATGTTGTAAATTGTAAAGGTTAATACTATACTATGTTAACAAGCAAAGAACCTAGTTGGTAAACCCTAAGGAACCTAGTCGGTAAACCCTAAGGTTATTGCTATCGGTTAATTAAGGTGGAATATCTACCGAGTGGAGTTTAGTATTCACCGAGTTGTTACCGAGATGTAACCAAGCTATAACAGAATGCATTAAATGTTTACATGCGGTATTTAATGAAGGAAGCTGATGAGCTGGAGCAGATCAAATGATTGGTGAGCCGTGGAAGAAGTTTGTTAACTAATCTAAGGCAATATAAAGTCGGCATGAAGATCTACAGCTCAGATTGAACCGCAATACCCTGGCACAAGTTCCAAGGCAGAGTAAAATGTTTTCAGATTGAAAGATGCATTGAACCTGGACAAGATTGAAGATCTGATGGCTATGATTGATCATGGGAAATGTGATCAAGGAGATTAAGCGGTTACCTAATTGTTTATAAATAGGAAACTATTGATAAACAATGTATGCGGGCAAGTGTATGCACAGGGATGCTACATAGTGATTACCAAGCACAAAAGCTTGAAGACCTGTTAGAATAACAAAGTATAGAAGCCCAACAGATGGACAAGATTAGTTCTATGTCTAGATTGTATTGAACAAATAGGAATCTGCTTTAGCATTTTAGATGTGAAGTTGCAGATAGATTTTTATTACTGTTATTTTGTGAAAGTGACAGAAAATATCTTAACCGAGTGGACTTAACAGTCTTATATGTAAACCCTCTAGAAAGGTGACATTCTGATTGAGTGTTTGAAATCCTTTAACAAGGTCACTTCTAACAAAGTGAAGATCCTAACAGATCTAAGGGAAATCCCTTAACCGGGTCACATCTAGCAATGTGTTTGTAATATTTAACAGGATTTGCTTTTAACCGAGCATACTCTAGAAGAGTATATTTCTTAGTGGGTTCAAAATCCCATAGTGGTTTTTCCCTATTCGGGTTTCCACGTTAAATCTGGTGTTATGAGGTTTATATTGTTTATATGCTTTTGAGTTTGCATGTTTGACAGTTTTGGTTATATGACTGATACGTATGTTACCGAGGTTGAATTTGATGTTTTTATGGATGATTAAGTTTTTATGATTCACCCCCCCCCCCCTCTCATCTTGTTGGCTATTGGATCTGTACTTATATTAAGTATCAGAACTATCAGTATTATGTCACAATACGACCTATTATGTCATAATAGGACACAATAGGTCCTATTATGTCACAATGTGACCTATTATGACATAATAGGTCGTATTAGGACATTATAGGTCATATTATGTCACAATAGGTCCTATTATGACATAATACCCCTTAACTCTCTCTAAAAGTACCATCTCTCTCTACCAACCAACTTATCTTTCTCTACATATGTCATAATAGGTCCTACTAAGGGGTCTTATGTCATAATATAGGTCCTAGTAAGAGGTATAATGTCATAATAGGTCCTGTTAAGGGGTCTTATGACATAATAGGTTGTATTATGACATAATAGGTCGTATTATGTCATAATAGGACCTATTATGTCACAAAGGGACCTATTAGGACATAATATGTCATATTATGACATAATAGGCCCTATTATGTGATAATCGATCTTATTATGTCATAATAGATCCTACTAATGGGTCTTATGTCATAATAGGTCCTCTTAAGGGGTCTTATGACATAATAGGACCTATTATGACACAATAGGTTGTATTATGTCACAATAGGACCTATTACGACATAATAGGACCTATTATGTCACAATAGGTCCTATTATGTCACAATGTGACCTATTATGTCACAATGTGACCTATTATGACATAATAGATCGTATTATGACATTTAGGTCCTATTATGTCACAATAGGTCATGTTATGACATAATACCCCTTAACTCTCTCTAAAAGTACCATCTCTCTCTCCAAACCAATTTATCTTTCTCTACATATGTCATAATAGGTCCTACTAAGGGGTCTTATGTCATAATAGGTCCTACTAAGAGGTATAATGTCATAATAGGTCTTCTTAAGGGTCTTATGACATAATAGGTCGTATTATGTCATAACAGGTCATATTATGTCATAATAGGTCATATTATGTCATAATGGGATCTATTAGGACATAATATGTCATATTATGACATAAGAGGTCCTATTATGTGATAATCGATCTTATTTTGTCATAATAGATCCTACTAAGGGGTCTTATGTCATAATAGGTCCTCTTAAAGGGTCTTATGACATAATAAGATCTATTATGACACAATAGGACCTATTATGACACAATAGGACTTATTATATCACAATAGGACCTATTATGACATAATAAGACCTATTATGTCACAATAGGACCTATTATGACATAATAGGTCATATTATGACATTATAGGTCCTATTATGTCACAATAGGTCATATTATGACATAATACCCCTTAACTCTCTCTAAAAGTACTATCTCTCTCTCCCAACCAGCTTATTTTTCTCTACATATGTCATAATAGGTCCTACTAAGGGGTCTTATGATATAATAGGTCCTAATAAGAGGTATAATATCATAATAGGTCCTCTTAAGGGGTCTTATGACATAATAGGACCTATTATGACATAATAGGTCCTAGTAAGAGGTATAATGCCATAATAGGTCCTCTTAAGGGGTCTTATGACATAATAGGTCGTATTATGTCACAATAGGACATATTATGACATAACAGGACCTATTATGATATAATAGGACCTATTATGATATAATAGGACCTATTATGATATAATAGGTCATATTATGACATTATAGGTCCTATTATGTCACAATAGGTCATGTGATGACATAATACCCCTCAACTCTCTCTAAGTGTATCATCTCTCTTCCAAACAACTTATCTTTCTCTACATGTGTCATAATAGGTCCTACTAAGGGGTCTTATGTCATAATAGGTCCTCTTAAGGGGTCTTATGACATAATAGGTCGTATTATGACATAATAAGTCCTATTATGTCATAATAGGTCATATTATGACATTATAGGTCATATTATGTCGCAATAGGTCCTATTATGACACAATACCCCTTAACATGTCCTAGTAAGGGGTATAAAGTCATAATAGGTCCTCTTAAGGGGTTTTATGACATAATATAACTTATGATGTCATAATAGGACCTACGATGACATAATAGGACCTATTACATCATCATAGATCCTATTATGTCATAATTGGTCATTTTATGACATAATACCCTTTAACATGTCCTACTAAGGGGCATAATGTTATAATAGGTCCACTTAAGGGGTCTTATGAGATAATAGGATCAATTATGACATGACTGGTTCTTTTAAGGGGTCTTATGACATTATAGGACCTATATGATATAATAGGTCCTATTATGTGATAATCGATCCTCTTATGTCATAATAGGTCATACTAAGGGGTCTTATGTCATAATAGGTCCTAGTAAGAGGTATAATGTCATAATAGGTCCTCTTAAGGGGTCTTATGACATAATAGGACCTATTATGACACAAAAGGACCTATTATGACACAAAAGGATCTATTATGTCGCAATGAGACCAATTATGACATAATAGGTCGTATTATGACATTATAGGTCCTATTATGTCACAATAGGTCCTTTTATTACATAATACCCCTTAGCAAGTCCTACTAAGGGGTATAAAGTCATAATAGGTCCTCTTAAGGGATTTTATGACATAATATGACCTATGATGTCATAATAGGACCTATGATGACATAATATGACCTATTATGTCATCATAGGTCCTATTATGTCATAATCAGTCCTATTATGACATAATACCCTTCAATAGGTCCTACTAAGGTGTATAATGTCATAATACGTCCTCTTAAGGGGTGTTATGACATAATAGGACCTATTATGACATTGCATGTCCTCTTAAGGGGTCTTATGACATTATAGGATCTATTATGACATAATAGGTCCTATTATGTGATAATCTATCCTATTATGTCATAATAGGTCCTACTAAGGGGTCTTAAGTCATAATAGGTCCTAGTAAGAGGTATAATGTCATAATAGGTCCTTTTGAGGGTCTTATGACATAATAAGACCTATTATGACTTAATAGGTCATATTATGTCATAATAGGACCTATTATGTCACAATAGGACCTGTTATGACACATTAGGACCTATTATGTCACAATGGGACCTATTATGACATAATAGGTTGTATTATGACATTATAGGTCCTATTACGTCACAATTTATAAGATCTTCTAAAATCTAGAATTTGTATTATAAATCCTAGAGATCTGAAACCACTCTCAAACATCCTACCAATATATACATGAAATATAACTTAAAGTATACGAAAGGAAAAAGACAAAGGGAAATGTGACTTAAACTTAAATGTTATATTTCATGTATATATAGTTTGTTTTTAAAAAAAAAAAATTGTATATAGTTTTAAAAAAAAAAATTAAAAAATTAAAAAAATTAAATAAAAGGGAAACGGGATCCCGTTTGTTAAATGTGTTTTTAATTATTTTAAAAACAAAATGGGATCCCTTTTCTAAATAATTCAAGCTTTGGTTCGGCTGTAGCTTCGGTTTTGGCTTGGGAAATGGCTTGGAGAGCCGACCCTTTGGCTTGGACTTGGTTTGACCTACAACTTGAAGGCCAAATCAATCTTCATATAAAATAATGACTTCAAAAATATATTTGAACACCGAATTTTTAGAATTTTTTTAAACAATGAAAACCCATTATGAAAACCCTAGATTCAAAATATGTAATTTTAAAAAAAAATGGATCAATATTTTTATTTTTAAAATAATTACTAATGAAAGAGGTCCATAAACTCGAAATAACATGTTTTTTTAGTTTTTTAATAACTTTTTTGTCTCTAAGTTTTTTGAAAAAAAAATTATATGGCATCAAACTAGAGATAATTCTATACAGTTTTTTTTAAGAAAAATCAAAAAATGTTAAGTTTAGGTCAAATTATGCTTGCCGTACACAAGAATTTTTCAAAAAACTGATTATGCCCAATAAAAAATTAACAAAAAAAAAAAGTGCAGAAAAAAATTACAAAAAAATATTCTCATCAAAGGTGAGTGAGTTATAGATCTTTTCCCAATAGGTTTTATAAAAATAATTTTATTTAAGTCAAATTATGCTTTCCATACACGGGCATGGTATGGTCCTGAAAAGTGACTTTTAAACCATAGGTTCTAGTAATGCCTATTCAAACTTCATTTTTAAGATCTGGGTATTAAAATAAATTATATATTTGGAAAGTAGATTTCAAGCACTACATTTTCTATTACTGAATTTTTTCAAGATTCATTCTTTAAGTGCCTCAAATATTTAGGTCAAATAGGGTGAAATTGAAAAATATGGGAAAAAACTTTCACTTTTTGGCCAAAAAGTGGACACAACTTCTTGTGGGTACCCCATTAACGCATTTATCCTATAGAGTAGTACTTTTACATTACTAAGTAACACATATACCAATTGAAACAGTGCATTTGCCAAAAATTTAGTGCATTTGCAATAGGGAGCATTTCCAAGGCTCTGTAGAAAAATCTGGAAACTGTTTTAGATACCCTTTTCAGAGGAGAATTTTTGAACATTTTACACACAAGACCACTTTACATACAAAAATCAGGATATACTTTGGTGCCTTTAAGATCTTTAATATGCATTGGTTTATTTAGTTGTATCATCAAGAACTTATCATCCTTTCAACCTAAGAACTATAATCAAAATCCTGGCAAATTGAGTTATTATCATTTATAGATCTATCATCTCCTAATCTTGACTTACTTTGATATCACTATTTCTTAATAGTCCAAGATTACCGAATTTGACAAATCAGATTAAAATTACACATTAGGAATCTTGATAGAAAATCCTTTGTGGGTTTAAACAAGCAGCAATTATAGATATCCCAACATACAACATAGTTTGGAAGGAACCTCGTATGGTTGAGACAAGAAGTCAAAGAGAAAATATATGCACAATGTCTTTCTTTACTAAAGGGGAAAATAAGGATGATTCAACAAATTTCTTTGGACAAAACTCAAATCCCTTATTTGATAATGATAGTGATAGTGATTTGGATGAACACAATTTCCTTGATGCATCACAAGATCCTAAGTTTCAAAAACTCATGGAAAAGGTTATGGAGAAAGATAAGGAGAAATATTTATTTCACCTTGCACATCAAGGTTTAAAACTTCAATCCAACTTTGATTTATCCAAGATTAAGGAAACAAGTAGAAATGATGACCTTGACAACACCAAGACCAATACAAATAATGGAACCAATCAAGCTGAAACTCATAAAATCAAAAAGGCTAAATGTTCTCTTGTGAATCCTTTGAGTACTCTTGTTCAACAAATACAAGAGTTACAAGCCCAAGTAGCTAAAATGCAATCAATATCATCTACCAAACAATATTCACTTGAGGAAATATCTCCTTATAAGTTTGATAAAATTTTGGTTATGCTTCCATTTCCCCCAATTTTTGAAATTCCAAAGTTTGATAAATATAAGGGAAAAGGTGATCCATGCGATCATATCAAAGAATTTTGCGCAACATGTATGGAAGTTGCTCATAATGATACATATTTAATGCGATTATTCCCCAAAAAAATAGGTGGACAAGCTATTGAGTGGTTTTACAATCTACCACCAAGGATTAAATCGTTTGATGAACTTGTGGATAAATTCGTTATGCACTTTTCTTACAACATTGAACATGAAAATTCTATGCTAGACCTTTGTAATAGAAAACAACGCAATGGTGTGTCCTTCACTAGTTTTCTACAAAGATGGAGACAAGTTGTGAGTAAATGCCCTTATGATCTACCTGAGGATCAAAAGATTGAAATATTCATCCACAATTTGAACATAGAATTGAGCTATCGATTGGAACTTCAATGTCTTCCTACTTTCGCAAAAAAGATAGATAATGGTCTTACCATTGAGAAAGCATTAATAGAGAAGGGAGTGCTTAAAATTTACAAAGACAATGTTGGTCCTATTAATAACAATGATAAATCAAGATTCTGGATGAAGAACAAAAACATTGTCAACTATGGTGTTGTAGATGCACAAGCTGTTAAGGAAAAACAACCCATCTTAAATCTATTATGACCTCAAAACAACATCGGCAAACAAAATGATAACAATGCTTCCAAGCCCAATACTTATTATCTTCCTTGATGTAAATTCACTACATTAGGTGAACCTTTAGAAACTATTTTCAGGAAGCTCATTTTGAATAATCTTATTACATTACCTGAAGTAAGAGACTATGAAGAAAAGGTTAAACCTATGTGGTGGAATGACCAAAACTATTTTGAATTTTATAGAAGTAAAGGGCACAAAACCAATGATTATCAGAGATTAAAACACACTATACAAGATTTGATTGATAAAGGGGACATATTTGTGGATGGTCATAAATCCAATGACGAGCATGTGGTGTTTAAGGATCCTCTTCTGAATTACGAGAAGGAAACTCCCTCCAAATAAAGTAAAGAGAAGGTCAACTATACAAATGAGTCTTATGACTACGTTATTAATCACATATCTGAGAGTGATTCTCATGTAAATGTGATTACCATAAACAACAAACCTAATTGCAATGTGACAACATGTCTTGGAAAAGTCACCCTTCAAGGAGCACTGCCTAAGCCATCATCAATAACTAATCAATGCATGTAACTAGGAATCTGGAATAAACATCAAAGAAATAGATTAGCCAACCATGAAGACTAAAATGCAATGAAAATAACTCCTAATACAATCAATGAAAGCATAGAAACAAAGCATAAAAAGGAAATGCAAACAAAACAAATGCTTCTTCCATGTTATTCCATTATTCTTCTTTCTCCTTCAAATATATGTGGCTCTCACCTACAAAAAAAATGTAATGCAAGCAAGATGATAAAACAATTTAGACAATGTAAGGATACTAGAAGCGTGGTTTTCGAAAATGAGGAATGAGAGCTCAATTTATAGAAAAATTGAGGATTAATTGAATGACTCAGATTGATTTGAGACTGAAAATAATGAACGAACAAGATTGAGTGCACAATAGAGCTATCATTCAGAGAACGATGAAGATAGAAGAAAGCAAATGAAAAGATATTATGAAAATAAATAATAAAATCTTTAATTACCTTCTCATAAATACCAAATTAGCAAGTTGAAAATATCAGAAAGACTTTAATTATTAAAAATTATTAAATATCTTCATTTGAAAAGATAAATAGAAGAATTGAAAATAAATAAAATATCCTCTTATAAGATAATTAATAAATAAGATTTATTACTTATCTCCTCACAAGAAAAGAAAAGAAAAAGAAAAAGCAGATTTTTGAAGATGCATACCTCATTTTTTAAATTAAAAAATAAAATAAAAGAGATATTGCCAAAAAGATTGATTTTTAAAAATCAAAGAAAGATATTAGTTTCCAAATTCAAAAATGAGGAGGATTTATGAAAAGATTTAATAATTAAAAATTATTAAATATTTCCATATGAGAGGATAAAATAGAAGAATAATTTTTTTAAGAAAAGCAGTAAATAAAGATGAATTAATAAATAAAATTTATTAATTATCCTTATTTTGGAGGAAGATGAATATGATAAATTAATAAAAATGATTTATTAATTTGTTGCTCATATTTATGAATTAGTTAATTAAATAAAATGAATTTATTTAATTAATGGACAAAGGAGACAAATAAATAAATTATTTAATTTATTTATTTAGGACTTAGAAGAATTGTTAGTAAAAGGGAGTTTAATTAAAGACTATGCACATGATATGTTAAAAATAGGAGACACAGGTGTTGACCATTTTTTAGTGTCTACATTTTGCCCCTCTTTGAGACAATGCGATTTTGAGCGTTGTTTCAAAGAAAAATTAAAAAGATCATGCCCTAGTAGATCAAGAGATGGAGGTGGGATGCCCCCTCGAGAGATTATTTATGTATGAAAGAAATGAATGATCTCTTGAAAGAAGAGAAAATTGTTAGGTGAAAGAGAAAATATGAAGAAAGATATCAAATGAAGAAATTATTGATTGATCAGATAGAATAGATAGCATGATAAAGATTGATTTGATGAATAGATATAAGGATTGATGGGATAGAAGAAATGTTAGCCAGAAGAAAATGTAAATGAGAAGTGAAGAATTATTAGTGTGATGAAATCTTGCTTTCGCAAATACAACTAGTAGGTGAGAACCTTTATTTAATATGGCAAAAAAGATGCAATGCACCATGGAAATGAAGGCCAAGGCGATAATGCAATCCCTTTGCGTAAAACAAACATGTTGCAAACAAGGAATGGTTCAACCATCCTAAGACATACTTTCCCCAGAATAACATGAAACACCCCACAAACAAAAGACAAAAGAAAAAGACCATGAGCCATCTCGACCTCTCTAAATCACTCAGTGACATCATCGAGCATCATAGAACATGATCGAAGATAAATCAATGAAAAATAAGATTCACAAATCCAAACAAGTCAAGCACCATTTTGATCTTGTTGTCAAAAGTGATAATGTTTATTTGATGATAGGACGATCATGTTATCTGGTTTCAAGGAATGCAGTACCCCGTCTAAGAAAAGACACAGTCTGGTTTCGAGTATACCACACCTTGTATAAGACCCATGATAATATTGACAAAGACAAATGATATTAATGTTGATTGATTGATAAGACAAGTTGACCAATTTGAATGCTTGATTGGTTGAAAAGTTCATTTGTTAATGCGTGATTTGTTTAAGCGCAATGTTTAATATGTTTTTGTCTGAGGTCTGCTCAAATGTCTGTCTATGTACAAAGGGGATAGTTTAATGGTGAAATGAAATGAAAGCGTTTGTGGATTTTGATGTTTTACAATTTTTAGGGTTTTGAACTTTTGATTTTTTTGTATTTTTTTCAGGACATTTTACGAATGTTTTTGGATTATTTCAGGACATTTTTCGAAAGTTTTTTTGGATTATTTCAGGATGGTTTTACAATTTTTTTTGATTATTTTGGGATGTTTTTCAATTATTATTTTTTGACATTTTTTTTTCAGGACATTTTACAATTTCTTTTGTAGATTTTTTCAGGACATTTTTTAATGTTTTTGTGATTATTTTAGGACTTTATTTGATTTTTAGTGATTTTGCCTCGTGTCTTTTAAGGCAAGGAATACGATGAATGGATAAATAAGCTTGTCGGAATGTTGTTCGATAGAGGGAAGACATGAGCCATTTATGATGGAGACAGAGCATATTCAATTTCCAAGGGTTATCACATTATGAGATAAGGGACTAGATATGACAATATTAAAGCAATGGCATGGTGTGAGGGACATGTCAAGAGGTTATAAAAACATGTTTTTCATTTTATGCCCTTATGTTGAGTCAAGATCAAGGGATGAAAAAGAGTGTATGGATGGTGATGTGATATGGAGAGGATAAGAAAGATCAAAAATGGATAAGGGACATGGACTGAAGGTTGCAATATGCTAAGGGATAGTGACAGAATGATTGTAACAAGCCAAGGAATATGGAGGAAAGGTTGTAATAAGCCACTGGATAAAGACCAAAAGTTGTGATAGACTGGAAGCTATGAACAAGATGCATGACATTCATGAAGATCCTCATCCTTGTCAAGATCAAAGGTGGAAAAAGGAATATGGACATGAGGGACAATAGGATAATGGAGGGTATGACATGGATACAATAGTATAATGAAGGGTATGATAGGGGTATGATAGGATAATAGGATAATGAAGAGAAATAAGATGGATGAAACATATCCCCAAGTATGGCATGCAATAAGTTCATGGATTACGCATGACACCTATTTTCCAAGTTTTCATCATGGTACTTTCCCAAGGCTCCTATTTTCTAGGTTTTCACCAATGGACGAATTATTTTTTCTTTATTTTTTTATTTTTTTATTTTTTTCAATTTTTTTTTTTGTTTTTTGACTTTTTGGAAGAAAATGGACACATGATAGGGGATGGAAGAAGGACTCAAGAATCTTGTTGTCTGGATGGTATCTTTGAAAATGGACCATGACATTTAAAAGTATGATCAAAGATGTTGGTAAGATAATGACATGGAAATGAAATGGGACTAAGGCCAGGATTTATGCAAAAGATTGGATAGGATGGAAGGAATGATGGAAAATATGCATTAGATAATGGATAGGGTATTGGAGGAATTGGGCTTGAGCATATGCAAATGTTGGCAAGATCAACATTGGCACACACCTTGAGGGGTAGTGAACTGATGGAGGGAAAGTGGATCTCGGATTTTGAGATTTTGATGGAGGAAAGGCCATGGATTTTGGGACATAAGGACCCAAAATAGATGAAGCAGGTGATGGAGGAATATATTTGAAAGGTTTGGATGGAGGAATATCAATTTTGGATGCCAATCTGTATTTTTCTTTTGATTTTTATGCTTCAAGGAGCTGCTTAGGAACCCACATTGTTTTTTATTTTGCATTATTTTGCAGTTCCTTAGAACGCATTTCTTATACAAGGGATTTAGGAACCCATATAGATTTTGACTTTTCTTTATGAGCAATGGGCCTTTGCAGCCTTTTGGGTATTTATTTTTCTTTTTTGATCATATTTTTCTTCATTTTGACATGTCGATTAGATTGGACATGTTGATCCTTGAATGCATGTGGATTGTTGGACTTATGACTTTTATGCTTAGCATCTAAATTTATTGGAGGGGGAAATAAATGTATGGATGGATGAGAATGATATGGATGTATTTTGGATGGGTAGAAGGTTCTCAAAGATGTGTGCCTTTATTGATCCTGAATAGGGGATGAAGGGATATAAGGACCTAAGATGGATGGAAGGGATGAAGGGGAAGGCGTATGTTTGGATTTTGGAGGGATGCGAGATTTAGTAGGGGTACCAACATCTTGAGGAATGTAATTGAGGCCATGACCATTAAGATTTTATTTAATATGGAGGGGTTCTTTATTTTGAAGGTCTACTCCTTTTCCTTTGGAAATATTTTGACTTGTAGGATACTCTCTTCTTCAAGAAGAAGACGCGAGTCTATTATGAGGTGGATGTGAAATGATAGGAATGATGAGATCATGAAGTGGATCAGACTAGACTAAAGTGGAGGAACCCATTGTGAATGTTGGGGGTTCATGAACATCTTGCATCAACATGTTAGAATCATGAGGGGGATTAGGATAATTAGGGGTTCTAGGATTGTGTAGTGGACATGGATCAATGATAGGCTCTTCAAGAGATGGAATGGGAGAAATAATGGGATCAACAAAAAAATGAGATCTTGGAGTGTATATGGAGGATTATGACATGGAGATGGAGGAATAAAAGAATCTCGTGGAGGATTTAAAGGAAAATTTTGATCTTGATAAGGAGGAAGATCATTGGATTCCTCTTTAAGGGTTCTTTGCTCTTGACTTTCAATGGGATTGTTAGGAATAATGGAAGAGATATCTTGATCTTGCTCAAGGAGTGGGATGTCAATGGGACTTGAAAAGACATTTGTTCATGAAATGGAAGGGGATCATTTGGGATAAGATGGACTAGGATATCTTGATCTTTATCTATTTTAGGACTCATTTCTTCATGCTCTGAATTATCCTCTTGACATGGATTTGGACTTTGAACATGTAAGGGGATTCTGGCAAGGAATCAATGCTTTGACATGAAGGAGAGGGACTTTGAATGGAATCCTCTGAAACAGATTTGATGGGTAATGAAGTGCATGGTGGCATTGGGTCTAGCATTTCTGAAGCATGGCAAGGATGTGCATCATGAATTGGATTAGCTTGGCATAAGATGGACTAAGATATCTTGATCTTGATCTACTTTAGGACTCATTTCTTCATGCTCTAAATTATCCTCTTGACATGGGTTTGGACTTTGAACATATACAGGGGATTTTGGCAAGGAATCAATGCTTTGACATGAAGGAGAGGGACTTCGAATGGAATCCTCTGAAATAGGTTTGATAGGTAATGAAGCGCATGGTGGCATTGGGTCTAGCATTTCTAAAGCATGGCAAGGATGTGCATCATGAATTGGATTAGCTTGGGAATCAATTATGGATAAACCTTGGGAAATTTCATCCTTGGGTGCATTGTGTGATGAGGGTGTTATGGAAGGTTCTTCTAAAACTTCAAAAGGTGTAGGGATAGATGCCACTAGAGAGCCAATTTGTTTATGGTGGGATGATCCATTGCTAGACATAGGTACACAATTTTGATCTTTCTAAGGAAAATCACTTACGACTCTCTTTAAGATTGTCTAATAAAGCCACCTTTCTTTGGAGACGCATTTGAATCCTTGCGAGGTTTTGACATGATTGGGTTTGGATTTTGGATTTGTTTGGCAAGAATTTGGTCTTGGTTTGATATCATGTTTTGATGTTTAATTGGTTTTTGGTTGAATTGCTCTGACATGTTTAGAATTTGGTTTGATTTGTGTTGCAACTTTTGTTTTTGAATTGTTGGTTGTAGTTGTTGACATTGATATGTTGATTGAACTTGTTGTTGATATTCCATAGTTGGCTGAGCCACTTGTTGACATTGTTTGTTTGGTTGGACATGTTGTTGAAATTGCACCATTGGTTGTGTTGGTTGGATTCATTGGACCATGTATAAGTTAGATTGGTAGGAAGGATAGATTACTTACGAAGGTTGAGTCTCATAAGAATATGAAGGTTGGTATGACTCAAATTCCAATTTTGATTCTGATTTTGAGGGCTAGGATCAGTCTTGTTCGAACTAAGATTTTGATGTTTTGGATGCAAACTTGAGGTTTGGTTTTGAATGATTGTTTGATTTGAGGGTGATCTTGGTTGAACACTACCAAGTCTTAGTTGCATTGGTATGAATAGTGGTTCAAAATTTGGTGGTGGTCCTAGTTGAATGATTCCATATTTTGGTAGCATGTTTGTATGTAGACCAATAATTGGATTTAAGTTTAGTTGTACAATATTGCCTTGTTGTTGTGTTGGATAGAATTGTGATTGTCTCAACTGGGTATCATCCTCTGGAAAAGACATGGCTTGATATGTGGATTCTTGTGATTTCTTAGACTTGGACCTTATTTCAATAGGCATGCCACTATGCAATTTTTTGGGGGGATTTTGGATTTTAAGAATGATGTATGCAACTAATACAACTTAGATGACTAACAATGTAACTTATGTTTTTGGTCTTTTGAATTTTCAAGGGTATGCAACTAAATGCAACCTAGATGATTGACAGTGCAACTTATGTTTTTGGTCTTTTGAATTTTTAGAATGACAAGGGTATGAAACTAAATGCAACTTATGTTTTTGGTCTTTTAATTTTTTTTAGTGCCAAGGGTATGCAACTAAATGCAATTTTGGGATATGAGAGTGCAACCTATGTTTTTTTTGTTTTTCAAGATTTGGACAAACTTTTAAAATGCAAACCTCAAGACGCAACATTGGGAAATTGAAATGAAGTCAAGACCTTAGAAGGACAAGAGGAGAAATGACAAAATGACAATAGGGAAAATTGACAATGTCATACCTATACACTTGGATACTAAGCTAGGTTTGAAAAAATGATGCTGACAAGAAGACAAATTTTGGACAACGTCAAGACTCCCTAACAACAACATAGGGTTTAATCTAGAGATTTGAATCTGTTGAGCACCAAATCTAAATTGATTTGTGAAATTAAATCATAAAATCCCCCATTTCTAGAAGAAAAATCATCATTTTCCTACCAAAGTAAAGTATCCTATAAGTTGTTGAACAAGTATGATGGCATCCTATCGAAAGAATCAAATTCAATTGGTATTGATGAGGCCCAGCAATGTCTCATTGATATAAAAGGGTTGTCGAAGAAAGAGGAATACCGATGAAATTAGAAGGGGACTCACTGAAAGCAATAATTCCATCGACAAAAGAATATCAAAGAAAGCGGAAATGGTCTCATCGACGGGAAAATGCTTTCAAGGAAATAATGCTATCGGCTTAACACATAGAAGACTCACTGATAACAACAGTCTTATCGAAAGACTAATGTCAATCAAATGGAAGGAAGTTACATCGATAAAGGATATCGATAGGATATGAGTTTCGAGGATACTAAAAGACAAGTCACTGATACATATTGTTTCACTGATGGGAATCTTATCGAAGAAATTATTAATGATTTCATCAACGAGAGATGTTAATGAAAGTAGTTCATTGAAGAAAGAAGGGCTTCGATGAAACGATATACTCTTTCATCGAAAGGGTATAATGGTATCGATAAAAAATGTGTTTCGATGGAAAGATAAAGGGAGTTATCGAAGCCTGAAGTTTCTTCGACAGGGAAGCCAATTAATATAGGATGTGTATCGGTGAAAAGATGGACGCTCTCATCGAATACAGTGTTTCGATAGGAAGAGGAAATACATCATCGACATAATATTTGAAGGAAAAATGTTTTCAATGGAAATAAAGGGATCGATGGACCGAAAAACTAGTGATTGAAAGACATGTTTTCATCAAAGTGATTATTGATTGTCGCGAAGATTAGAATCAAATCTCGGCTAGGTCACATCAACATTTAATTCAAACGTGTATCTAAGTGACCGTTGTTGAACTGCCATTACTAACTACTGAATTCGCCATGTGATAATTTGATAACAAAGGACACAATATTAAGCAATCCATAGGCGACGAACTAGAAGTAGAAATTAGACGAGTTCACAAAGAAGGCCCACAAATTTCAAGTAAGTTATCCATATACAAAGCCCCTCTTTAAATTCAAATGTAGTCATCATTTAAAGCTAGTAAAACTAGAAAGGGAAAGGAACCTCTTTCCACAAAGGACAAACCAAAGAGACAGAAGAAGGAGGGGCATTCCTTGGCCCAAGATTTGATTGATCAATGGCCATCATCCAATTTAAGGTCTAAAAAGATTAAGGCATATGAGGAAGGTCTGGAGGATCGATTTGAGGATCTTGGAGACACATGGACTTATTTAAGGGGATATGAGTTGTTTATGTATGCATACAACAAAAGAGTTGCCCCTCAGCCTATAAATGATTTACGGAGATTAAACTTAGGCAAACTGGTTGTGGCTAATGTCTTTGTAAATGTAGAACTCATGAAAGCCTTAGCAAGCAACTATGACCCTAAAACTAGAACAATATATAACTATATGGGTAAGCCAATTCTTTCAATTTCAAGGGAGGTTATCGACACCGTGTTTGAGTTAGATTGGGGGTTTGAGGAACCAATTGACCTCAAGAAATTGACAAATGAATACTTTAACCTAGAACACATTTACAAAACATGGAGGCTCCCTATACACAGGCCTAGAAATGTAGGGTCTTTAGTGCCATTAGGCTAGGATGACAAAGCCCCTGATGATGTCAACTCCTTCCACCCTTACTTCAAATACACCTATTACTGTGTTGCTCAAGTTCTAGGGATAAAATCCCATCCTTTAAGGGATATTGTAGCCATGGCTATTTGTGTTGATTTGCAGTCTAGAGACCCCCGCTTCTTTGATTTTACTGCTTACCTAGTTGAAGCCCTGAATCATGGGTTGGAGAAGTTGAAAGGGGGTGTGATCAATGTGCACTGTAAGCATTATTCCCTTCTTATGCATATGCTTCTATATGTTGGCCAAGATAAAGGATTGTGGCCGGAAGAATTATGTGTCAGAGCCTATGACAAAGCTGGAGTGAGAAAACTAGTTCAATTATGGGTTTCCTCATGGGACCAGAGATATGCCAATAATTAGTATTGGCACTTTGAGGAGTTCTTTGTTAAAACATTGTACAGATTGTTCGGTTGTCCATTTGACCATGCCCTTGCAGCAGAGATTCAGAGATTCTTGAGACCCAAGGATTCTGGCAAAGATTCCTCAATTGACCATAATTGGGGAGACTGGTATTGTTTTTCAGATTGCACACAAATAAGGGTGTACAGGTTTGAAGGAAGACAATATCTATTACCACTTACAATGCCTAGCAGAGTGGTTTGCCTGGAAATTGTGAGGCAATTGTCAATTGTGAGTGCATAACATCTGATAAACCATGGGAAACAGTCATTTGTGCCTAGATTGTTAGTCTTTTCAGACTTTATTGTGAAAAGTTCCAAAAGCTATGGCTTGTTGCAGACAAAGTTGGATTATTATGGCATGGCAATGGGGGACCCAAGGCCAAATTTTGATCCTGAGGGATATATAAGGACAACCCAGTCATCGTAGAAGCTAAAGGCTGGAGAGCATAAGTCATATTTGCCAGATGGTCTCATTAAGAACATTGATAGAGAAGAGGCTAGAGCAAAAAGAGGAAAATTTGAGAAGGTGATGCAAGCCTACAAATGGAAGCTTTTCAGAGGTAAAATGGATGAAAATGTATTGCAAAAGATTGAGGAACCCTTGGAGTTGGCCAACAGACTTATGGAGCATGAATTGGAAATACTTGAAGGAGTTCCACCTCATGTCTTTGGGCAGTATACTAATACCATTACAAGTATAGATCCTTTAGCTCATATGTCCCTTGCTTCTACATCAGGTGTTATTCCATTTACTCCTAGAGAAGACTACCCTCTGGGTTATGAAGGGGATACACAGATGGATTTGACAATAGGACAGTTCAATGTCCGAGAAGTTGCTGATGTTATATTCCTGGAACATGAGGATTTCATACTAATAGTGACTTTATTGCCTCCAAAGAGTTCAGCACATTCTTATATCAACATAGAGGATTGCAGATCAGAAACATCATGAAAAATAGCAATGAAGAGCAGCAAGGCCAAAAGCTATAGGAGGAAATGGATCTTATGATGAAAGAAATGACACCTGAAAAAGGGAGACAATTACTTAAGGAGGCTGGTGTGCTATTGTATTCTGGATGGGATATGAAGTCTACCCTATTATTTGATGACTTTCTCAAAAAATAGGATCCAAATAAGCAAATGATACCAGACGAAATTGATAAACTCTTCAGGGGATCAGGATATGATCCAAATCAAAAATCTCTTCTACAATGGGCTATCTATCCTAAAGATAAGAGACCCACACTGATTGACACAGAAGAATCTTTTGGAAATTTGATGATACAACAAGTTGGAAAGACTAATCTGAGAATCACTGCTAAACTAAACTTAGATGTGGCCAAGCTAAATCAGGATCAAATAGAGTTTCTTGTCAGATAGAACTCTACATACAAGAGGCTATATGAAAAGGTTGATGAAGAGAATAAAAGATTGCAAGCAAGATTACTGCAGATTGAGATAGGCACCAATGAAACAAGGATGTCATGTGGTATTGACCAAGATGCTATGGATGCCTGGATAGATGCAATATATTGGAGGAGCAAGGTAGAAAATTCATCTCAGCAAATAGAAAAGATGCAGCAGAAGATGGATAAGTTTGTTCATGAAATCATTGAGCACAGATTCAAAAGTGTGATGCAAGTTGTAGAGAACTATTGGAAGACATACACTGGGACAACCAAATATTTGAGGAAGCATGAAAGGCTCAGATCACAGTTGGAGGAGATGATGAATGATGATAGTTTAATGACTCCTAGTGAGAAGATTGAAGCTGAGACCTACCTAAAGTTACATGATGAGTTTGTAGATCGATTGAAAAAAGAGCTTCAAAGATTGGACAATGGGAATACCCCTAGGGTGCCCTCTTTTTACAATGATGGTGAACTCAGGTCACTGGAGCAGTGGAAACAAGAGTTTGCTAATGACAAGGATCAAGCAGTGGCAGGATTGGATCGAGACAAAGATTTGTCACCTTATGTAAATCACATTCTGTCTAATTATTTCCTGATAAAAACTAACATGAGGAGAATGAACAAAGATATTGTAATGTACAAAGATGACAAATACATAGAACATGTGGGGATGTTAAATTTGTTTATCTTTTAGTTTGTTAACAAAAACACTAGTTAGTAGTTATGTACTGAACAGTCACACCTCTTGGTTAAGTTGTATACTCTCATATAAATAAGGGGAGTTTTGTAATATTAAAGAATTGAAGATATACATTATAAGCCTCAGTCTTACCATTTTACCACTTTGGCGAATATATAATATAATCAGTTGTTTTTCCTTTGTGTATGTGATGTGGATTACTACATTTTCTGTAGGCAGTTGCTTGTGATATTAGCTAAAGGAGATAAGGTTATTTGTGTTCTTCCAGTGAAGTTTTATGTTTCATATTGTAGATTTGGATCAAAAGGATTTACTTGTGAATTGTAATTGTTCCTTGAATGGTCTCTTAAAGTTAGGGTTAAACTCATTCAAGCGGTTGACAATATAAACATCAAAATAGAGCTCATAAGAAACTATAATTGACAGAATTACCAAAAGGGGTGGGTTTACAAACTGTCTCATAAGTTTACACAATAAGTCTTGAAGAAACATAAAGACTCTGTAACCCAAAAAGCAAAGGAGCCACTAGTCATCTATAAAATACAACTCATTACCATATCAGTTCACATTTTACTTTGAAGCAATAGGAGTAGCTGAGTAGGAAATATAGAGTAAGTTAGCAATAGTGTATACATATATATTTTAAGCACAAAGATCAAATAACTTCTACAACAACAATCTTGAACTCATCTGCTATATCTCCATCCTAGGAACTTATGCCATTCTGAGATAGGAGGAAGCTAGATCAAGATACTTAATCTGTTGTAAAAGGCACTAGTCATTGAAAACAACTAGTGAGTAGGTATACGTGCCTAGGTCCTGCAGAGCCTAAATTGAGAGAGTTAGTAATCAAATAGGTTCACTTTATAAGTTGGCCAAGTCAACTGGAGGGTTTGAGCATAGGAGTTGGCATTTCCTTAGAACCTATCGAATCTGTTGATTTGAGACCCAACAGATTGGCGACTCTACTAGGGACACATTCATTTAAGAAAGACTCTACTATGGGAAAGAACTCAGATACAAAATACACTTTCCTTTCAATAAGAAAGGTGGTGACTCTAAAATAAGAAATTTTATGTACAAAAGAAGGTCAATAACGCAAGGCCACCCAATAGTACAATTAAACTTTAATCAAAAAAGAAATAAAAGGAATTCAAAAGAAGAATCAATAGATAGTCCAATGGGACCCAAGAATGACTTCATGAATGGAAAGTATAATTAGTACTATTTCAAAAACCATTCACATCCAGCTCTGGATAAATAGAACTACAAAGTTCCTACATACCCTAGAAATGAGGACTTGGCAGCTATGGATAGAGCACGAAAAGGGAAGTTCCCTCTTGGCTTTGAGAATCATCGTCCGAATTCAAGTACATGTACTTCAAGTTCCTTAGGCTCAAGCAAGATGGATGCACCAGACCATATGGAAGACAATGAAACAAATGATGGAAGTAACTATTGAAATGAAGGATACTAGATGGGTACAAGAGTGTGTAGAATTATGTGCTAAATTGGGCATGAATATCAATGAAGATGACATTGATCTTGACTTGGAGAGATACAGGGCGAGGTGTGAACATGCAACTTGATGATCAAACAAAGGGGGAAGCAAAAAAGATGAAGTCAATGCAAAAAGAAATACTTACAAGGTACCTGAAATCCCTTTATATGATCATAGGCACAATAATCTTCCATATACCAATATGCCTCCTGAGCACCAGCATAATCACTTCAACAATTTTCCATGCACTAATATGCCTCATGAATATAAGCATAATCATTTTAACGCCTTTGCATATCAAAACCATTTCCAACCACAAAACCAATTTCCCCCTAGTAATAATAATATAAGACCGAACTATGGAAATTTATTTCAAGGTGGATATGGATTGATGAATGCAGAATGCATCAGGCAGTTTGATTTTTCAGGGATGATGGAGTACCCTCATCCCATTCCAAATGAAATTAGAACTGCATTACCAAAATTCATTGGGAGTAATGCTATCTTAGGGGAAACACATTGCAAAGCCTTTGATATAGTCATGGAAGATTTATGTCTCCCATATGAGGATGTTAAAATGAAATTATTCATGCAGTCATTGATAGAAGATGCACGAGATTGGTTTAGAGCATTGCAAGATTTTTTAGTAAGTAACCTTGCAGAGTTTAAAAGACTTTTTCTTGAACAATATGGAGACCACAATAGTCCCAAGTTTGCGCTACACAAAATCATAAGCATCAAGAAGGAACCTAATGAAGCTATGGTTGATTTCAATAAAAGATTTAACAAAGTTATGAACAAAATCCCTAATAGAATAAAACCAATTCCTGAAGTGAGCATCTTATACTACATGAATGCTTTTGACAGTAAAACAAACTATGAGCTCAGAACAAATAATCATACTACTCTTCAAGGAGTTATGAAAGCTGCCATAACTATAGAAAATAATAGGAAAGCAGCTGGAACTATGGGGAGAAGGGAGGATGAAATATTATTCAATCCAAAGGCTCCTAATTAAACAAAGGATGATGACAAGTTGGATAAGGTGTTGAATGTTCTTAAGGATTTGTCTGTCAAAGTGAATAAAATAGAGAAAAAACAATTCTATCGCCATGATAGGCCCAGATTGAATGATATGCCTTACAATACCACATGGAAAGATGGAAAACCAGTGGATAAGAATCAAAAAGAAGGTAACCAAATACTAGACCCTTTGAGGAAAGTAGTGAACCAGGTAGTTGATGAAGATATGTGGTGCTTAGCATGTGACATGCCTCATTCTCCTTACCAATGTGCAGTAGCAATGAAGTTGTAGGGAGGAGAAGAATAATGTGAAGGGTATGCAGATGACCATACAATAAACTTACTGTCATTTGAAGAATATGATTCATCTGAGGGGGATGAATAAAATGATGTACTCTAGATGGATCAGTCAACAGTATTGTATGCAACAAGTATTCTCAGATGAGGAAGATGAAGTCAAGCTCAGGATCCCTACTAAAGAGGAATGTGAGAGAATTACCATAGCTATTGTCGAACAATCCAAAAGTACCTACATGCTAAGGAACAAAACCATAAATCCTGAATAGGGTAAACCATCAAGCGTGTTCATAAAGGAGAGTAATAGAACATCTAAGCCAATAACTAAGCCAAGTAAGACCCAAGAGTAAAATACAAAAATAACTAAGGAAAAGGAGTTGCAGACTTCTAGAATACAAAAAAATGAAAAGGATGAGACAATGAACACTTCAGCATTGCCTATCACAAAATCATTTGATATTGCTAATACCTTGACACAGATGAAGGCCTATGTACCACTACTTGAGATGATGAAGTTTCCAGAGTACCGCGAGAAAACTTTGAAAGTGATCAATGGTGTTTTTGAGGAAAAAACTAAAGAACATAAACAAAATGGTCTGAACAGTAACGCTAAGAGTAGCCCTATTCCAACCATATACTTAGGGTCAACAATAACAAAAACTCATTCTCAAGTAGACCCATTATATTTAACCTTGATGATCAATAACAAGATGATAAAAAATTGCATGATTGATTGAGGAGCTTCTATAAATGTTATGCCTGTGGGAGTGAAGGAACTTGGAATGGAAGTAGACACAAATTTTGGTAAATGTTACACTATGGATAACCGTTCTGTCCCAGTGGTTGGTGTCATGAAGGATGTTGAATTCAAGTTAGCAGCATGTCCAGAAGCATCTTATAAAATAGATATCACTATGGTTGATGTTCCTCCAATTATGGCATGTTGTTATCCAGACAATGATCCAATCTGATAGGAGGCCATGTTCAGCTAGACTTATCATATGCCACTATTCTAGTGAATGGACAGGAAGTGAGAATTGAGAGAGAACCTCATTCTGAGTATATTATTGAGGAGGTAGAACCTGTTGAATCAGTATGCTTCATCCAGTCAAATATAGATAACTTTAAAGTGGAGTTGACAAAACCAAAAACACAGAGCTTGACTCCAATTGAATCTTTGGTCAAGGAAAATAAGGATCAAGTATGGAGGATGTAATTTGATGGATCATGCAACAAGGAAGGAAGTGGGGCTGGAATTATATGTATTTCACCAGATGGAGAGATGTTCAAGTACTCTTCGAAGCTGATATTTGAATGTACAAATAATATTGCAGAATATGAAGCTCTACTTACTGGACTTAATGTGGCTACCAAGCATGGAATTAAATTGCTCAGTGTCTTTGGGGATTCAGAGTTAGTGATATCTCAGATTAAACAAAAGTATGCTTCTAAACATCTCAGGTTGAAACAATACAGGGATGTTGTGTGGGACACCATTGAACTGTTTGATGCTTTCTAGATAAGTTGGATTGACAGATCAAAGAATATCATGCCTGACTTCTTGGCTAATGTTGCTTTGAATGGAAATGATCTAACACTGAATGGAGTGTCAAAGGTAGAAATAAAAGGCAGGCCCTCTATCCTCGATAACCTATACAATTGGAAAGTTTTTCATGATGATGTTGACTTATTGAAGTTTTTACAGTGTGTGGATCACTACCAAGCACAGGCTATCAACTTCAATGATTTTGTGGAAAGGACATATGGGAAAGAGACTCTGTTTGGACAGGAAATCATACAGTTAAAATTTAATAAGATACCTAGAGGACTAGTCGCACTAGAAAGAACTTTCAACATACAAGACAAAGTCAAAATTAAAGGAACCACATCCAAGGAAACTGATGTTGAGCAGATTAATTTGGGAAGCGAAGAATCACCAAGACATGTTTTTATTGGTAATAAATTGACTCCTAAAATGAAGCAGCAATTGGTGATGTTACTTAGAAAGTATAAGCATGTATTTGTGTGGTCTTATGATGACCTCAAAGCATACAAGGAGGATCTCTTTCAACATGAAATACCTCTTAAACCTGATGCCAAGCCATTCAGACAAAAGCAGAGGCCTATAAATATGACTTTACTCCCTAAGATGAAAAAGGAAATAATAAAAATGAAAGATGCAGGGATAATTAAACCCTGTAGGTATTCTACTTAGGTTTCGAATTTGGTACCCGTCAGAAAGAAAAATGGGGACATAAGACTATGTGTAGATTTCAAGAATTTGAACATATCATCATTGAAGGATAATTACCCTCTGCCTAACATGGATAACATGTTGGAGAAAGTAACTAGATGGGAGCTATTATCCATGATGGATGGGTTCTCGGGTTATAATTAGGTGAAGGTTAAAGAAGTTGAACAGTATAAATTAGCCTTCACAACACTATGGGGCACATATGTATATGCTCAAGTGTCGTTTGAATTGACAAATGTAGGGGCAACATTCCAAAGAGTAATGGATGTGGCGTTTGCAGAGTTAATTAATGTAATAATGGTGGTGTATCAGGATGACTTGACATCTTATTCAAAAAGGGCTAAAAACCACTGCAATCACCTTGAAAAGGTATTCAAGAAGGCTTTGGAATATGGAATTTCCCTAAATCCAAAGAAATGTCACTTCGCAGTTGAAGAAGGAAAGCTCCTGGGTCATATAGTATCCAAAGAAGGGGTAAATATTGACCCAGAAAGAGTAGCTGCAATAAGTGAAATCCCTATCCCAAAGATTGTCAAAGCTATTCAATCATTTCTAGGACAAATCAATTTTGTCAGAAGGTTTATCCTTAATTTTGTAGACATCATAAAACCTATAGTAAGGATGTTGAAAAAGGGAGCCAAAATAGATTGGGATGTAGAAGAATTGGATGCCTTTATAGCCATAAAATGGATAATATCTGAAGCACTGGTATTGATATCTCCAGATTTTAATAAGCCTTTCTTGATTTTTTCATTTGCCTCTTGTCATACAATAGCAGCAATGTTGTTACAAAAGAACCAGGACAGTTGTGAACAACCCATTGCATATTTCAGTAAGTCGTTCAACTCATCTGAGATTAAATATGATTTGAATGAAAAACAAGCTTATACCCTGGTAAAAGCAATAAAACAATTCAGGCCATATTTTGTAGGTGCAGAAGTTATAGCATATGTTCCCAATGCAGCAGTGAAGGATATATTTAGGCAAACTGAGTTCATAGGGAGAAGATTCAAATGGATCAATTAGATTCAAGAATTCAATATTGAGCTCAAGATCTCACAAGTCATCAAAGGTCAGGGATTGGCTAAACTCATGGCAGGAGTAGAGGTTGAAGAGTTTTAGGTAAATGAAGTAGGATTGGAAGAAGCCAATTTCAATATTGAGAATATAGCATGGTATACAGACATCATGTATTATCTCAAGCACATGAAATGTCCAGATAATATGACTGACAATTAGAAGAGAGCTTTGAAGCTAAAGTCTGCAAAAATGTGATCATCAATGGAGACTTGTATTGGAAAAACAGAGATGGGATATTGTTACTATGCCTAGACGAACACCAAGCAAAGAAAATCCTACAAGAAATGCATGATGGGGTTTGTGGTGGTCATTTCTCAACCAAAACTACTGCACACAAGATATTAAGATTTGGATATTTTTGGCCATGTGTGTTCAATGCTTCCTATGCTTATGTCAGAAAATGTGAGGCTTGTCAAAAATTTTCAGGCAAGATGACGTATCAAGGATTACTCCCATTGAGACCAATGCAAGTTCAGAACCATTTCAGCAGTGGGGAATAGACTTTATAGGAGAAATATCAGTAAAGTGGTGATAAAATTCATAATGGAGAATATCATCACTAGATTCAGTGTTTTTTCAAGGATGATCTCTGATAATGGCATGACCTTTAGGTTTGAAGAATTCAACACCTTTGTGAAGTGTATGGCATCACAATATCTCATTCACCTCCTTACCACCCTCAAGGTAATGGGCAAGTTGAGTCAAGTAACAAAAACATCCTAAAGATCATCAAAAAAGTGCTAGGATAGAATAAAAGAGCGTGGGACTCAAAGCTGAATTTAGTGTTATGGGTAGATAGAATAACAGTAAAAAAATCTATAGGGAAGTCTCCATTTGAGTTAGTTTATGGTAAAAGAGCCAAACTTCCTTTAGATGATCTCCTGCATGTGCATAGATTCATGACACAAGAAGGGATAGATGTTGATGACCCTTTGCAAGAAAGGATGATGTAGTTGGTAGAGCTTGATGAAGTCAGGGAAGAAGCTTAGGGATAGAACATCAAAACTCATAATCAGATGAAAAGGTTGTATGACAAAAGAACAACAGATAGAAAATTTAAGGTTGGTGATTGGGTTCTAATGTGGAATGCTAGGAGTCAAGACAAAGGCAAACATGGTAAGTCCGAGGCTTTATGGCTTGGACCATATGTGATTATGGATAAAGCAGGGGAAGATTCCTATTTTCTCCAAAGTGTTATAGTAGAAGTTTAAGAATTGCCAGTACATGGACAATTCTTAAAAAAATATTTTCTTGACAACTTTTCCATGTACAGTAGTTTAGGTTTCACTCCCATTGTAAAATACCACATTTCCTTGGATTTTTGTCTTATGTAAACCAGAGAGTCTAGATTCTTGAAGGTATTCGTAGCATACCCCCATCCCCAGTCAGAGCCGTTGTTGAGCACCATATGTAAATTAAATAAAAAATTTTGATTTGTCAAATTAAATCATAAAATCCCCCATTTCTAGAAGAAAAATCATCATTTTCCTACCAAAGTAAAGTATCCTATAAGTTGTCGAACAAGTGTGATGGCATCCTATCAAAAGAATCAAATTCAATTGGTATCAATGAGACCCAACGATGTCTCATTGATATAAAAGGGTTGTCAACGAAAAAGGAATACCGATAAACTTAGAAGGGGACTCACTGAAAGCAATAATTCCATCGACAAAAGAATATCAAAGAAAGTGGAAATGGTCTCATCGATGGGAAAAGGCTTTTGAGGAAATAATGCTATCAGCTTAACACATAGAAGACTCGCCGATAACAACAATCTTATTGAAAGACTAATGTCGATCAAATGAAAGAAAGTTACATCGATAAAGGATATCGAAAGGATATGAGTTTCAAGAAGACTAAAAGACAAGTCACTGATACATATTGTTTCACCGATGGGAATCTTATTGAAGAAATTATTAATGAGTTCATCGATGAGAGATGTTAATGAAAGCAAGTCATTGAAGAAAGAAGGGCTTTGATGAAACAATATACTCTTTCATTGAAAGGGTATAATGGTATCGATAAAAAATGTGTTTCGATGGAAAGATAAAGGGAGTTATCGAAGCCTGGAGTTTCTTCGATAGGGAAGCCAATTAATATAGGATGTGTATTGGTGAAAAGATGGATTCTCTCATCAAATACAATGTTTTGATAGGAAGAGGGAATTGTTAGCATTTCACAAAGGGAAATTGTTGGCATTTCAATAAGTTTGTTGGTGAGGATATTGAGAAGGTTGTTGAAGATTGTGGATATAACTGAGAAAGGATGATTACTGTCTTAATAATATTATTTTGTCATTGATGGAAAGCAATTGATTTTTTGATTCAGTATGATGTTGCCATATCTTAATGAGTATGTTTTGATAAGTATAAATATGTTAGTAAGTGACACAAAAAGAATGAAAATGAAGGGGAGTAATAAGTTATTCAATGGGCAACTATTACCGAGTTAGATAGTGATGAGATTTTGTTGTTTTGATTGTTTTGATATCCTATATGAGTATTTGAAGACTGAACAAGAAGGAGAAAAGATTTCAAGCTATAGAATTAGTTAAGGTTTGATACTGTTCTATGTTACCGAGCAAGATGCTAGTCGATAAACCCTAAGGTTATTGCTATATGTTAAAGAAGGCAGAATATCTACCGAGTGAGGTTCAGTATTTACCGAGTAACAATCGAGTAATAATAAAATGCATTGGATGGATAAAAGCATTATTAAATGAAAGATGCCAATGAGCTGGAGATGTATAGATGATTGGTATGTCATGCAAGAAGTTTGTTGAAGATCTATGACAATGAAAATATAGGAGTTATATCTACAGCGCAGATTGAAGGGTCATAACCTAGCACAAGTTCCAAGGAAGGAATACAAGTTCCAAGGTGAGATAAAATGTTTTTAGATCTGATGGCTAAGATTAATCATGGGAAATGTGATCAAGGAGATTAAGTTGTTAGGGATTGTTTATAAATAAGAAATTGTTGATGAACAATGAATGTGGGCAAATAGGAGAACAGTGATACTACAGTAGTGATCACCGAGCATAGAAGATCGAAGATCTAATTAAAGAACAAATTGAGAAGCCCAGCAAGAAACAAGATAAGTGTTATGACAAGATTATCTTGAGTACATTGAGCACATAGAATCTACTTTAGCATTTTAGATGTGAAGTTGCAGATATATATTTTATACTGTTATTTATTTTGTAAGTGACAGGAAATCTCTTAACCGAGTGGACCTAACAATCTTATTTGTTAATCCTCTAGCAAGGTAACATTCTGAATGAGTGTTTGAAATCCTTTGACAAGGTCACTTCTAACAAAGTGCAAGACTCTAACAAGTCTGAGGGAAATCCCTTAACTGGGTCACATCTAGCAATGTGTTTATGTAATCTATAACAGGATTGGATTTTAACCGAGCATACTCTACAAGGGTATATTTCTTAGTGGGTCCGAAATCCCACAGTGGTTTTTCCCTATTTGGGTTTCCACATTAAATCTGGTGTTAAATGTGTTATGATGTCTTAAGTGTATCTGTTTATGAGTTTGAATGATTTACAGTCATAGTTGCAAAGCAGTAAAGGCTACGGAGGTTGAATCTGATAAATATATTGCATAGTGAGTTTTTATGATTCACCTCCCCCCTCTCATCTTATTAACAGAAATACCTCATCGACATAATATTTGAAGCAAAAACATTTTTGATGGAAATAAAGGGATTGATGGACCAAAAAAATGGTGACCAAAAGACATGTTTTCATCGAATTGATTATTGATTACTGCAAAGATCAAAATCAAATCTCGGCTAGGTCACATCACCATTTAATTCAAATGTGTATCTAAGTGACCGTTGTTGAACTGACAATACTAACTGCTCAATTCGCCATAAGTGATAAATTGATAATGAAGGACATAGTATTGAGGAATCCACAGGAAATGAACCAGAAGTAGAAATCAGGCAAGTTCACAAAGAAGGCCCACATATTTCAAGTTATCCATATACAGAGCCCCTTTTTAAATTCAAATGGAGTCATCATCTAAAGCTAGTAAAACTAGAAAGGGAAAGGAACCTCTTTCCACAAAGGACAAACCCAAGAGATAGAAGAAGGAGGGGTGTTCCTTGGCCCAAGATTTGATTGATCAGTGGCCATCATCCAGTTTAAGGTCTAAAAAGATTAAGGCAGATGAGGAAGGTCTAGAGGAGTGATTTGAGGATCTTGGAGACACATGGACTGAATTAAGGGGATATGAGTTTTTTCTATATGGATACAACAGAAGAGTTGCCCCTCAGCCTATAAATAATTTATGGTGATTAAACTTAGGCAAACTGGTTGTGGCTAATGTCTTTATAAATGTAGAACTCATGAAAGCCTTAGTAAACAACTATGACCCTAAAACTAGAACCATATATAACTATATGGGTAAGCCGATTCTTTCAATTTCAAGGGAGGTTATTGACACCGTGTTTGAATTAGATTGGGGATTTGAGGAACCAATTGACCTCAAGAAATTGACAAATGAATACTTTAACCTAGAACACATTTACAAAACATGGAGGCTCCCCATACACAGGCCTAGAAATGCAGGGTCTTTAGTGCCATTAGGCTAGGATGACAAAGCCCCTGATGATGTCAACTCCTTCCACCCTTACTTCAAATACACCTATTACTGTGTTGCTCAGGTTTTAGGGATAAAATCCCATCCTTTAAGGGATATTGTAGCCATGGCTATTTGTGTTGATTTGCAGTCTAGAGACCCTCGCTTCTTTGATTTTACTGCTTACCTAGTTGAAGCCCTGAATCATGGGTTGGAGAAGTTGAAAGGGGGTGTGATCAATGTGCACTATAAGCATTATTCCCTTCTTATGCATATGCTTCTATATGTTGGCCAAGATAAAGGATTGTGGCTGGAAGAATTATGTGTCAGAGCCTATGACAAAGCTGGAGTGAGAAAACCAGTTCAATTATGGGTCTCCTCATGGGACCAGAGATATGCCAATAATCAGTATTGGCACTTTGAGGAGTTCTTTGTTAAAACATTGTACATATTGTTGGGTTGTCCATGTGACCATGCCCTTGCACCAGAGATTCAAAGATTCTTGAAACCCAAGGATTCTGGCAAAGATTCCTCAATTGACCACAATTGGGGAGACTGGTATTGTTTTCCACATTGCACACAAATAAGGGTATACGGGTTTGAAGGAAGACCATCTCTATTACCACTTACAGTGCCTAACAGAGCGGCTTGCCTGGAAATTGTGAGGCAATTGTCAATTGTGAGTGCAGAACATCTAACAAACCATGGGAAATAGTCAATTGTGCCTGGATGGTTAGTCTTTTCAGAATTTACTGTGAAATTTTTTAAAATCTATGGCTTGTTGCAGACAAAGTTGGATTATTATGGCATGGCAATGGGGGACCCAAGGCCAAATTTTGATCCTGAGGGATACATAAGGATAGCCTCGTCATCACAAAAGCTAAAGGCTGGAGAGCATAAGTCATATTTGCCAGATGATCTCATTAAGAACATTGATAGAGAAGAGGCTAGAGAAAAAAGAGGAAAATTTTAGAAGGTGATGCAAGCCTACAAATGGAAGCTTTTCAGAGGTAAAATGGATGAAAATGTATTGCAAAAGATTGAGGACCCCTTGGAGTTAGCCAACAGACTTATGGAGCATGAATTGGAAATACTTGAAGGAGTTCCACCTCATGTCTTTGGGGAGTATATTGATACCATTAGAAGTACAGGGCCTTTAGCTCATACGTCCCTTGCTTCTACATTTGGTGTTATTCCATTTACTCCTAGAGAAGACTAACCTCCTAGTTATGAAGGGGACACACAGATGGATTTGACAACAGGACAATTCAATGTCCGAGAAGTTTCTAATGTTAGATTCCTGGAACATGGGGATTTCATTTATAGTGACTTTATTGCCTCCAAAGAGTTCACCACATTCTTATATCAACATAGAGGATTATTGGCATTACATTAAGTTTGTTGGTGTGATGATATTGAGAAGGTTGTTGGAGATTGATGATATAATTGATAAATGATGATTACTATCTTAATGATATTATTTTGTCATTGATGTCAAGAAATTGATTTTCTAATTCAGTATGATGTTGCCATATCTTAAAGAGTGTGTTTTGATGAGTATAAAGATGTCGGTAAGTGACACTGAAAGAATGAGAAAATGAAGGGGAGTAATAATTTATTCAATGGGCAACTATTACCGAGTTAGAAAATGATGAGATTGTGTTATTTTGATTATTTTGATATCCTATATATGTGTATTCAAAGACTGAATAAGAAGGAGAAAATATTTCATGCAATAAAATGAGTAAAGGTTTGATACTATTCTATTTTACCGAGCAAGGAGCCAGTCGGTAAATTCCAAGGTTATCAATGTTGGTTAAAGAAGAAAGAAGTCACCAAGTGTCGTCAGCAAGCAAAGATACCGAGACAGTAACCGAGACGAATACAGAATGTCTACTGAGTAAAGTTCAGAATTAACCGAGTCTCAACCGAGTAGTAACAGAATGCATTGGATGAATAAATACATTATTAAATGAAGGATGCCAATGAGCTGGAGATTTATAAAAGATTGGAATGTCATGCAAGAATTTTGTTAGGGATCAATGGCAATGAAAATTCAAGAGTTAGATCTAAAACACAGATTGAACGATCATAACCGAGCACAAGTACCAAGGAAGGAATACAAGTTTCAGGCAAGATAAAACATTTTTTAGTTCAAAGGATTCAATGAACCTAGTCAAGTTTGAAGATCTGATGGCTAATATTAATCATGGGAAATGTGATTAAGGAGATTAAGTGGTTAGGAATTGCTTATAAATAAGGAATAGTTGATGAACAATGTATACAGGCAAATAGAAGAACAGTGATGCTGCTAAAGTGATTATAGAGTACAGAAGATTGAAGATCTGATTGAAGAACAGAGTGAGAAGCCTACCAAGGAGGAAGATGAGTCTTATGACAAGATTATTTTGAGCACATAAAGTCTTTCGTAACATTTTAGATGTGAAGTTGCAGATATATTTTATTACTGTTATTTATTTTTGTAAGGGACAGGAAATCTCTTAACCAAGTGGACCTAACAGTCTTATTTGTAAATCCTCTAGCAAGGTAACATTCTAATTGAGTGCTTGAAATCCTTTGACAAGGTCACTTCTAACAAAGTGCAAGATTCTGATAGATCTGAAGGAAATCCCTTGACTGGGTCACATATAGCAATGTGTTTATGTAATCTTTAACAGGATTGGCTTTTAACCGAGCATACTCTAGAAGAGTATATTTTCTTTGTGGGTCTGAAATCCCACAGTGTTTTTTCCCTATTTGGGTTTCCACGTTAAATCTGGTGTTAAATGTGTTTTGATGTTTCAAGTTTATTATTTTATGAGTTTGAATGATTTACAGTCATAGTTTCATATCAAGTAAGTTCTACCGAGGTTGAATCTGATTAGAACATTGAATTGTGAGTTTATCTGATTCACCCCCCCCCCCCCCCCCCTCTCATTTAACTAACAATTGGTATCAGAGCCAAAACTCTGAAAGAAAAGTTTAAAGGAACTTGAGACAAGATCCGAAGATGTATAAAAAGGGATACACCAAAGTTGAACAGGTCAAGTTTCACCACATGGCAGAAAAGGATGAAGCAGCACTTATAAGGAATTGGAGAATATGCAACATATTATCTGGAGAATGATTACACTGCACCTAGCACCTACCCTATGACAATGGAAGAAATAAAGGCAAAGTAAGAACATATTCAAGCAATGATTGAAATAACATCAGCATTGACTGACTCAGAGTTTAATGATCTTGAAGGTTGTAATGATGCCAAAGCTATGTGGAATAAGCTTACATCTGTGTATAGTGGTGATGAACATGTTCAAAGAGAAAAAGTAGATAGTCTAAGAGGACAACTTGAATCCATGAGAATGAATGAAGATGAGAACATAATCCAATACAGTACAAGGTTAAATGAAATTGTCAATCAAATCAAAGGAGTAGGAGGAACTATTGAAAAAAAGGATGTAAAAAGTAAGTTGCTGAGAACACTTCTACCTGCTTATGTCATTCGACTCTCTACAATTAATGAATTAAGATTTGTACCAAACATGCCAGTCTCTTTGGATGCTACTATCGGTAAGCTACATGCTTTTGAGTTAAGTAATTTTGATAACAGTGGGTCTTCGGTAAACAAAGTTGAATCTACATTCAGTTCTTTTCATCTTGGTGAATCTAATGATTACAATGATAGAATGTATAAGTATGCTAAAGGAAATCACAGTGGAGCAAGTGAGAGATTTTGCAAAAACATGGAAGAAGTACACAAACTATATGAGGAAATCAGAAAGCAAGAAGAGTTTGAAGCATTACTGGCCAGAAGGTTACCGAGAGGCAAAGGTAAGTATAAAGGAAAGTTACCTTTAAAATGTTTTAACTGTGATAATATTGGACATATGGCTTCTAACTGTCCTGACAAAGAATCTAGTGAAAATAGAGAATACCGAGATGATAGATAGAAAGACAACCAATATAGAGGGCACTGAGACTTCAGAAGGAGAGATAGAAAGACATGCCTAGTAGCTAATGAGGAATCCAATGATGATAAATCTGATGGGACCGAGACAGAGGAAGTTGTATATGTAGCTATCAAAGATGGATTAGATGAAGAAAGGTATGAAGAAAAAGCCTTAATATCACACAAAAATAATAATGATTTTTGGATCATAGATAGTGGATGCTCACATCACATGACAGGTGATAAACACAAGTTTGTTAAATTAGAAGATTATGATGGAGGTTATGTAAGATTTGGTAATGATGCACCATGTCCTATGAAAGGTAAAGGTTCTATCACACTTCTTGACAATGCTAGACATGATAATGTATATTGGGTTGAAGGTCTTAAATACAATTTGTTGAGTGTAGCACAGCTAAACAATATAGGATATCGAATAGAATTTTAGAAAGGAATTGTCAAAGTTCATGACAGACATGGAAATTTGGCTGCTACTGGGACTCAAACAAGAGGTAATACATTTCATCTTGACTCAACTCGGAATGATTGTCTGTATGCAAAAATAGAAGATACCTGGTTATGGCATAAAAGGTTTTGTCATGTAAATTTTGATAACCTGATCAAAATAAGTAAGAAGCACCGAGTAAGAGGTCTACCGAGCTTGGAAAAACCTGAGAATGCAATATGCCAAGGATACCAGATGGGTAAGATGACAAAATCAAGCTTTACAAGTAATTCTTACACTTCTAAAGGAATTTTAGATCTTGTACACACTGATCTTTGTGGTCCTATGAAAGTTCAAAGTTATTATGGTGTTTAATACTTCATATTATTTGTGGATGATTACTCACGGATGATGTCAGTTATGTTTTTAAAAGAGAAATCAAAAGCCTTTCAAATGTTCAAATGGTATAAGGCAAGAGTTGAAAATGAAACAGGAAGATAGTTGAAATGTCTAAGATCTGATAGAGGAGGAGAGTTCATTTCAGATGAATTTACCTTATTTTGCAATGATCATGGTATAAAGAGACAAGTGTCTGCACCGAGAACACCACAACAAAATGGGATAGCTGAAAGAAGAAACGGATCAATTGTAGATTGTGCCAGAACCTTGATGATAGAAAAGAGATTACCTCAAATATTTTGGAGAGGTAATAAGCACTGCAGTTTACACCCTGAACCAAGTACAACTAAAGAAAGGAACTATGAAGACACCATATGAAATCTGGTATGACAAGAAACCAAATGTAAGTTATTTTAAAATATTTGGAAGTAGATGTTATGTTCACAAAGATGACAGAAATGGAAAATTTGATTAAAAAAGTGAGGAAGGAACATTTCTTGGTTATTCCTCTAGGAGTAAAGCATTTAAATGTCTGATCAAATCATCTAACAAAATAGTGGAAAGTGCAAATGTGAAAATTGATGAATTTGCAGAAAGGAATGATGAAGGAAATTCCAAAGAACCAGAAGATTATGAAGAGTTTGTATATGTACAACCGAGAAGTCTAACCGAGAAAGTCGATGAAGAAAATACTCAGTTACCGAGTGATTAAGAAGATCATACAGAGCCTACCGAGCCTTAATTAGCAAAATATGTTAGAAGAAATCATGCATCAAGTCAGATTATATGAGATAAGGATGCTCCAGTGATGACAAGGAACAAACTGAGACATAACACATATCTGATATCCGAGTTTGAACCGAGGATAGTAAAAGAGGCATTAAGCAATGAAGATTGGGTGAATGTTATGACAGAAGAGATTGAACAAATCAAGAAAAATGAAACATGGACACTGGTCCCAAGACCAAAAGAGAAAAATGTAATAGGTACAAAGTGGATTTTCAGAAATAAGCTAAATGAAAAAGGTGAGGTCATTTAGAATAAAGCAAGGCTAGTTTGCAAAGGTTATGCTCAAGAAGAAGGAATAGACTATAGTGAGACTTTTGCAGCTGTGTCAAGACTTGAGGGAGTGAGAACATTGTTGGCATATGTTGCTTACAAAAATTTCAAGGTATATCAAATGGATGTTAAATCTGCATTTTTGAATGGTATACTAGAAGAAGAAGTCTATATTGAATAGCCTGAAGGATTTATTGAAGAGAAGAATAAAGATCAGGTATGTAAGTTTTTATTAATGAAAAAGCAGGTTTTGAAGGGGCCCCGAAACCCTTTACAAGAAAGACTTAAACAACAAAGCCATGAGAAATAGAGAGGAACAAAACTAAAAAGAAAAAACCAACAGAAAACCGAAGAAAACCCACAAAAGCCCCGAAAAGCCAGTAGGCCATCTAGGAATCAAATTTTTTCCAGGGTTTTAGCTAAGGTGCTGCTAATTTCTTGCATCTCTTTGATGTTGTCTTTGAAGTTGGGTGGGTCCTTAGCAGAAGCAGCCACAACTTTCTTGATACTAGCCCTGGTTCTCTTCACAGTCCCGCCCACCAGGGTAGCATCACCACTTCCAGTCTGGATGGTCTCCTCCTCCAGGTCAAGATCCACAACCAGTTTAGGAGTATGGTCAAAGACTTTGGCAATGTCCTCTAGGTTTTTGGTGACAGCAAAGAGGATACTTGGTATAACTCCCATCAGATTTTTCATCGCTTCTTTTCCCTCTTCCAGTGATTTTACCTTGTTCTCCATTTCCTGCTTCCAATTAATATGCTCTTTGTTTTCATCCTCCCTCTTTTTATCTGAATTTATCCCTTTCTTCTCTAGGTTTTTCAGGGTTTCGTAGGTCCATCTGTCGAAATCCATTCTAGCCTCCGAGAGATTCTTGAGATTATCTAGGATAAGCCCCTCACCAGCACTTTCCTTGTCCTTGCTATCCCTTTCCTCAGTCAGGTCCTTCTCAGAGCCTTTGTTTATTTCCTTCTTATAATTAACTTCGATTTCCTCATTATCCTTGGGAGCCATTTCTTCCATCATATGGCTATTGTCCTTACCAGGGTGATCAATTAGAATAGGGTTATCTTGACCAGGCTCAAAATCTCCACTTTCTTCCTTGTTGCCCAGCTCCTCTTCTTTCCAACTGTCTTCACCGTTAGAGTCGTCTATCTCCATACCACTACTTTCCTTGACAATGTCCTCAGTTTCCAACCCGGGGGCACTTTTCCTTTTCTTGTTGGATGATGCCTTCTCCTTGCTAGTATCTCCCTCTTCCATCCTCCTTTTACCCGGGGAAGTGGAAATCCACTTATTTTCATGTAGAGAAAGGGTTTTGCAATGCTCATAGATGAGCAACAGGAGCCCGCAATGGAAAATCGGGCTTGAAGGGTTAGTCCTATGTTTGTTCAGGGACCTGGAGAGGGATCGAAAAAGGTAGTAGGGCAGAGACACTTTTTTATCGTGTCTGAAATGGTTTAAGAGCACGAAGTGGTAGGTGTGGGCCTTGGAGAAATGGCCTTCGATTGTAATATACTCCATGATTGCATTTAGGACCCAGCCCCACAACTTCTTGATGTTTACAGCTTCATAGTAGCCCCCGGTAGCCTTGCCAATTTTGGCCCGCTCTTTCTCTTTCCGCAGGAACAAGGTAACTGCATTGTTGGAGACCTTGAGGTCTCAAAAGAAGTTAAGCCCGGTGTGGGGCATTCCAGTCATAGTTGAAATAAGCCTAGCGTCCAGCTTAAATTTAACTCCGTAAAGTTTAAAAGAGCCATTAGACCAGTTTTCAGAAATCTTGGAAACGGCTAAGTTAACCCTACCTTTGTCATAGTCCTCAAGATTTTCCATGAAGCTGGTGAGAGAGCCCTTCTCTAGCTTCACCCAGACTTTAGGCATTACTTTCGAGGTCGATGTGTTGTCAGGTTCTTCGCGTCTTAGATCTCCTCCCATTTTTGAATGCAGGCTATCTGCTCTATTTCTCTGCAAATTGAGACCTTCTTTCCCGATGCTACTCAAATTTTTGCATTGAGTAACCCACAAAGCGTGCAGCGATTTATTGGAGATAGTAGGAGATCTTCCATAGTGCTAGGTAATGATGGCCTTTCTAGCAAGGTGTAAATGATGCTTTTTACTTGTCAAGATTTAATTATCCTTCTCTCCTCGTATAATGGTCCTTTCTGAGGATCTCTTTAATATTTAAATTGAGATCATCCTCGTGTCAAATCATTTGAGTGTCAGAGATAACTCCAGTATTCGCTAAACAGTCAGCAACATTGTTTTGCTCTCTCAAGGCATGTTGTATAATAAGTTCTTTGAAACTGGTGATGATCTCTCTAGCTTTCATGATGATATTCTCAATAGACCAAGAAGGCTCTGATTCCCCCTTTAAGCACTTAATAATATTAAGTGAATCCCCCTCAAGCCATATTTTATCATAACTAAGATTTTTGGCTATAATTAAGGTATTCAAGGCAGCGGAGGCTTCAGCAAAATGGCTAGTTTGATTCCCCAGAGGACTAGCCACTTCCTTAAGACAACTTCCAGAAAAATTCTTGATAATGCCCCCATATCTAGCTTTATCCGGATTTCCTTTAGAAGCCCCATCGAAGTTGGCCTTAATCCATCCCTGCAGGGGGAAACACTAGACAAGACCTTCTCTGCCTTTCTCCTTGCTAGTAGTGGTAATAGAAAGATTTCATCTGTCTTTGAAATCATCTTTAGTAGCAAGTCCCTGATCAGTACCATAGAGGCATTCAAAAATACTCCTAAAGATTTTATCTGCAACCACTTCAGGAATAGCCCTTTTATGTCTGAAAATCCTGTTGTTGCGCTCTTTCCATATATTCCAGATAACAATCAGCAGAGTAAGTCTCCAGGTCTCCACAATTTTAGGATTAGAGTTAGGACAATGCCATTGAAGCCAAGTGTCACCAAGAGAGTTCGGGAAGACCCAGCTCAAGTTCCACCTGGAAAGGATGATTTTCCAGATGTCCTAGCTAAAAGAGCATTGATTGAGAATATGGCAAGCTGTCTCTTCTTCCCTGCAACAAAGAGAACACCTATTAGGAAAAATAATGCCTCTTTTATGAAGATTATCCAGGGTTAATATCTTATTTTGGATGAAAATCCAAAAGAAGATGTTGACTTTGGGAACTAAGTTCTTATTCCAGACTTTATCCTAGATGGGAGTAGCTTCCATTGAGACATTGTGAATAGCCACAACAGAGGAAATAGAGTATTTCCCATCTAGAGTTTTCCCCCATATCAGAATGTCATCTTTTTTGTCTCTAGGGATTTTAGCAGAAAGAGCAATCTGAAGGAACTTGAGATCTGGGCGCCGCTAGCTAAAGTCAATCCAGTCCCCATTTCTCTAGTAATCTCTTACCATTTCACCGTACCTACATTTGAAACTGTCTTTCCAATCTTTGAGGATAGGAATTTCCTCCAGAGGTTTATCTAGGATCCATCTATCTTCCCAAAATCTTATTTTCCTCCCATCCCCAAGGTTCCAGGTTCTACCAGCAGCAGCCCAGCCTTTAGCAAATTGCACTGCATTCCAAATGGCAGATCCATCAACAGAGAAAGAGTTGTCAAAGAATTCTTCCTCAGAAGGTTGCATATAGAGATATTTATTTTTCCAAATAGAGTTCCATTGTCTTTCCTCCCCTTTGAATCTCCCAATTCGCTTGGCTAATAAAGCTTTAATCATAGAACTAATGTTCCTTAAGCCCAGCCCACCTGAGGCCTTAGGGGAACAAATGTTATTCCAGGCAATAAGGGGGATTTTGTTTTTAACTTCCACACCCGACCAAAGGAAATTTTTTTGGATTCTTTCAATAGCTTCTGCAAACTTTGAGAGGATTTTGAACAAGCTAAGAGCATACACAGGAAGATTTTGGAGAGTGGCTTTGAGCAGAGTGACTTTACCAGCTTGACTAAGAACAACCCCTTTCTAGCCAGCGAGTTTCAGGTTGAGTCTGTCACTTAACTTATTCCAGATGGAATCCTCAGGCTTGAGACAAAGAGGAAGCCCCAAATAGGTAGAAGGAAACTCAGATATGTTACAACCAAGAATCCTACCAATCCTAATTTGCCATTGGGCTGGGGTGTTGATGAAAAACAAAGAGCTTTTATCCCAGTTGATTTTTTGACCAGAGATAGATTCATAGGTATTCAGAATGATCTTCATGTTTTTGGCTTCCAAGATGGTGGCTTCCCCCATGGTGATAGAGTCATCAACAAATTGTTCATGGGAGCAAACAACATTGGATGAAGAAGGTTTTAGACCCTTAAGATTACCTTCATCCACATTTTTAAGGATCAATCTACATAGGCATTCAACAAGAATGGTAAATAGGATAGGGGAGATGGGGTCTCCCTGTCTGAGACCTCTGGAGCTTTTGAAGAAACTAGACGGGGAGCCATTAACAATAACGGCAGAGGAGGAAGTTTCCATGAGTTGAGAATAGAGCTGGATAACTTTGTCACCAAAACCAAACGATTTCATGATCCTGAGGAGAAACTGCCAGTTCACTCTATCAAAAGTTTTAGCCATGTCTAACTTAAGGAAGAATCCCTGTTTACTCGCCACTTTCAGGGAGTGGATATTTTCATGAATAGAGATAATAGAGTCCAAAATTTGTCTTCCGAGGACAAAGCCATTTTGTTGGACAAAGATAATCCTTGGGAGAACATCAAGCAACCTGGAAGTCAAAACCTTGGAAAGGATCTTGTAGACAAAGTTACACAAGCTAATGGGTCTAAACTTGTTAAGAGAATCAGCTCCGGGGATCTTTGGGATAAGGACAATGAAAATGGCATTCAATTCCTTAAGAAGTCTTCTGGAGCCAAAGAATTCCTTAACACCATTGCAAATGTCAGCCTCCACAATGTGCCAGAATTTTTGGAAGAAAAAGATGGGGAAGCCGTCTGGGCCAGGGGAGTTATCACCCTGAAAGGAGAACACTGCCTTTCTGATTTTAGGATTAGAAGGAATACAGGATAAGAGGCGATTGTCAGCTTCCGACAGGATAGAAGGGATAGCTTGTAAAAGGGTATTTTGCTTACTGTAATCTAGTATCCACTTCACCCAACAAGGTACTGAAATGCTTGAGAGCTTGCTTCCTGATGTCGCAATCCTCTGTTAGGATGCCTTTATTGTAGGTTAGTCTAGATATTCTGTTGGCTGCCCTGTGCTTAAGAGTGGTTAAGTGAAAGAAGCAGGTGTTTTTATCTCCTTCCTTCAGGAACAAGGCTCTAGATCTTTGTCTCCAGAAAGTCTCTTCATCAGAAATGATGGAGTGGTATTTAGATAAAAGATCATTTTCAGCCATCCTAAGATCTTCGGTCAACCCCACCTCTTGGATTCTATCCTGGACATACTTTAATTCAGCTTTGACTTGAGTTTTGTTCTTGAATATGTCCCCAAAAATCTCTTTGATCCAGGTTTTAATTTTGGCTTTTATGATGTTGAGATTTTTAGCAATTCTAAAAAGAGCCTTACCCTCCACTTCAGAGTTCCACCATTTAGTAATGTAGGCTTCTAGAGAAGGATGGGAGAGCCAAGCTTTTTCAAATCTGAAAGGGAAGTTTCCCTTTGCTGAAAAAGAGTTGGCAGAAAAGGAGATGGGGAAATGGTCTGAACCGATTTTGATAACAGAACCAAGGGAGCAGCTATACTTAGAAAGCCAGTCAGGAGAAATTAAAGATTTATCAAGCTTTACTTGAATCAAATCAGCTTCAGTTTTTCTATTGGTCCAGGTGTAATTGATGCCCTGGAGATCAACATCAATGAGAGCTTGATCATTAATGAAATCCATAAGGTCTTGTTTTCCATCAAGATGTAAAGGGATACCTCCCATCTCTTCTTCATCTTTGAGCGGGGTATTGAAGTCTCTCATAATAATCTAGCTTTGATCAGCAAATTGGTGTCTGTCAGCGGCAAGGCTTTTCTAGTATTTAGCTCTCCCGGATTTGGTATTAGGAGCGTAGACATTAGATAACACCCAAACAAAGTTGTCCTTAATATGCTCAAGCAAAACTGAATTCCTATTAAAAGCAGAGATGAGTTCCTTTCCTATTATAGTATTTTTGTTCCAGAAAATCGCAGTTCCTTCAGAAGCACCCTTCGAGTTAGTTCTTATTATAGACGTCTAAAAATGGTCAACGCTTGCGGAGTCATACTTTAACATTTGCGCATTGCCTTATTTTAGGGTTTTTGCGTTGCATTAACATTTCTTCTATGTTGCACACTTGGTCTTTATCATTTGCGAGCATCGAGTCCTTCTTCTGCATTCCTCATTTTTATCGCTTTTGAATTAGGTTTTGTCGATAACAAATCTTCAGTCATGATTTTGGTTGATCCTAGTCCTTATCAATATCGTCATTTTTGCGATCAATTTGTCATCGATCCTTGTCCTCATCAAATCACGTCATTGTTGCGATCGATTCATCAATCCTTGTCCTTGTCAATCTCGTCATTTTGCGATCGATTCGTCATCGATCCTTGTCCTTGTCAATCTCATCATTTTTGCGATCGATTCGTCATCGATCCTTGTCCTTGCCAATTTTGTCATTTTACGATCGATTCGTCATCGATCCTTGTCCTCTTCAATCATGTCAATTGGCGCTTTTCAATTTGATCTTCTTGTCAATATTGGTCAATTTGTCATTGATTTTTGTCAACCAATCTCAATCATTTATCAATACTGGTCCTTTGTCAGTCAGAATCATGATCAAATCGACCCTACATCAATTATCTTTTGTCAAGATTTAAATGTCGTCCTTGCATTTCTAATTCATCTTCTAGGGTTTTATGATTTATTCATTTAATCTTGTTTGTCATTTTCCCTCTAGGTTAAATAATTTATTTATTTATCCTAAGTCTTCTTGTCACAATTAAATATTTATTTAATTGGCTAATTAATTCCCCCTCTTTTTGTGAATTAATTAATGAATGAAAAATTGTTAATTAATTCACCTAATTTTCTAATTTCATCAATTTCTAATTTCCTAATTTCCAATTCATCATTTCTAACCTTATTTCTAATTTTCCTAATTCCTAATTTCCACCTCATTTTCTAATTTTCTAAATTCAATTTCCACCTAAACAATTCCTCTCTAGTCTCTCCCAATTTTTGTGCTTCGGTGGAAGCATGAATCTCTCATGCGTCATACCATTGGCATAGCAAGATGTCATAAGCTTTTAGTCCTCTAACCTTTGCATTGGCAATATGTCATAATTCATGACATAGAAGGTGTCATAACCTTCTTTCTTCAGCTCAATTTTGCCATTTTTGAAATCAATTGCCTCTAATATCAATTTCATGCTAATCTTGTCCTTTCTCCAATTTGTCTATAAATTGGATGAGTTTCTTCAATCAAAGGATCAATTAATGACATTTTCAAATCGAATCAATCAATCACATTTTCGAGTAACCTTATGCTACAGATTTCATCAACAACTTGCTTTCCACTTGCAAATGCACTTTGTAGGTGAGAACAACATCAAATTGGAAGGTGAAAGAAGAACAATGGAGCCACATGAAGGAGATATCTGCATTTGGTTTGCTTTGATTTCATTTTGAATGTCTTGTCTTCATGTTTTCATTGATTAGATTAGGATTGTTTTCATTGCAGTTTTAGGTTTTGTGATTGTCCTAATTGTTATTTGCTTTGATGAATCCTCAATTTCCTAGTCTACACTTATGACTCTGTTTTCCTGGAAAATTCTGATCCTTTCAACTTTTTCTTTAGACATCTTGGTTCCCTGAACAAGGACCACATACGGTTTATGATCTCTGATGACATTTCTTAACACATCCTGCTTATGGGGGGCGTTTAGCCCTCTGATATTCCAGGAAATAATCTTCATGCTTTAACTGGGGATAGGGCTAACTCAATGGAACATTGTGTTCCATCTACACGGTTCTTCCAGCTTTCATGTTCCCTTTGATGTTTTAGGGATGGCCTTCCCTGCTTTTTGTTTTGACTTCCAACATCTGCCTTTTTCTTAATCTTTCTTCTAGTTGAGATTCCTCCATTGAGTTCCTCCTTGTTCGATTTTCCTTCTCTCGACCTGGGTATCTAGAGAATCTCATCCAGCATATGCACACTTTGGGTAGGGGTTTTACGGAGGAGAGACTTTGGGCTTCTATTAGTTAGAACTAGTAAGGGATCAGAATCAGAAGGGTTTTGGGCTTCATTAAAGTTTACCTCGGTCGATTTAGAGAGTGAAGAGGCTAGATAAGATTCTTCCTTCTCTTGGCTAGCTGATCCATCTTCCTGGTCTGGTATGGTTTCTTCCCTCTCCTAACTAACAGTTTCATTCTCCTGAGCTTCTGGGTTTTTTTTATTAATCAACTCAGTTCCTAGCTCTACTTCTTTAGAGCTCTCTGGTGGGTTGTTGGGGCAAACACAATCTTGTTTATCCTTACTGCTACTCCCAGTCCTCTTGACTTCATTCATAAGTTTCGTTGCATCCTTATTTTGGTTACACTTGGATGTTAATGAATCTTCTTTTTTGTTTGTCATTTGCCAGATATTTTTGTTCTTAGTGTTACTATCAGTCTTGGATTCCTTTCCTTTCTTGAGCAGACAAGATTTTGCCCAATGCAGGCAAATGGTAGAGATTCATATTCAATAGCTTGGGACCATTTTCCTAGTTTAGATATGATATCTATGGATTGAGGCATATCTGTCATTTGGTTAACATTTACGCAAATGCGAGCAAAGACTAACCTTGATTTAGCTGCCATCATTGGGTCAATCGACAAGAGTTCTCCAAAGGATTTTGCAATGCCCTTGAAAAATTCCTCAATCTAGTATTCAAGCAGAAGACCCAAGAGGCATGTCCAAACTGGTGCAGAAACGAAGAAGGATTCATCCAGGATGAGATTCGGGGCCCATTTCTAGAGAGCTAGGGAAGACTTGCCAAACATCTAGGGGCCTTTGCAAAGAGCTTTGTTCATGTCTTCTTCAGAGTTGAAGGCGAAGGTAAAAAACCCTCTAGGCAGCGCTGCCACTTCCACTTGTCCTTTTACGATCCATTTTCTCCTTATGAAATTCCTAACATCATCGATGTTAGGCCTAAAGCTAGAGAATCATCCCACTTATGTCATAGATAGGCTAGCTATAGTCATGTTCACCACTTTGTCTGGAATGGAAATAGTGACCAGACTAGAGGTGGGGTCTGAAATGTTCATTACTTCCGAAAGCCTAGATTTAACCAGCGGCTTCAATCCAAAGAGCGAAGACCATTTTTTCCATTTTCCTCTATCGTGTGGGTCCTCGGGGATCAAATCTTTTTCTTCTCCCGATTTTGCTTTTTCCTTGTCCTCTTCTAACCCTTCAGATGTCTGACCTCCTGCCTGCTTGCCAAATCCTATCCTAGAGGAACATCAGTTTCCAGGAAATCCGCCTTCCCTAGGGATTCTGCCATTTCCCAATTTGAAATTTGGGATTCCCGCTCCTTTTCACTCTGCCATTCCTTCCGCTGACATTCCTTGGGATTTACTCGGGTCTTGGGCTTCATTTTTAGGTATGTAAGTTGAACAAAGCTTTATATGGCCTAAAGCAAGCACCTAGAGCATGGTATGAAAGGTTGCACTCCTACTTAATAAAGATTGGATTTATGAGGACTAGTGAAAATAGCAACATGTATATGAAGAATGATGAGGATAATGAAATACTAATATCAGCCATATTTGTTGATGATATTATTTTTTGTGTAAATGATTCTTTATGCAAGAACTTTGGAAATGAAATGTGCAAAGAATTTGAGATGTCATTAATCGGTGAAATAAAGTATTTTATAGGTTTACAAATACTGCAAATGAAAAATGGGATTTTTATTACTCAATCCAAGTATATAAAGGAAATCTTGAAGAAATTTGGAATGGAGGATTCTAAACCTGTAAGTACTCCTATGACTACTAATTGTAAACTATCAAAGAATGATGAATCTGCATCTGTTGATGAGACACTTTATTGATCTATGATTGGAAAGTTGCAATATGTAGTTCACAGCAGGCCTAATATAGCACATGCAGTAGGTATAGCTGCAAGATTTTCTGCAGATCCCAAAGAAACCCATATGACAGCAATCAAGAGAATTTTTAGATACTTGAGAGGCACTGAAGATTATGGTTTACTATATAAAAAGAAGAATGATTTTGACTTAAAAGTCTATACTGATGCTAATTGGGTAGGAAATATTGATGACAGGAAAAGCACAAGCGGTGGAGCTTTCTTTTTGGGAGAAAGACTAGTGAGTTGGCTTAGCAAGAAAGAAGGATGCATTTCACAGTCAACTGTTGAAGCTGAATATGTTGCTGCAGCATTGAATTGTACCAATATAGCATGGATCAAACAACTGTTGGAAGGTATGAATGAGACAATTACCGAACTAGTAACTATATTTTGTGATAATACAAGTGCTATTAACATTTCAAAGAATCTGGTAATGCACTCTAAGACAAAGCATATTTCTATCAAGTATCATTATCTAAGAGAAGAAGTTCAAGAAAAGAAAGTTGTGCTGGAATATGTTAGCACAAAGGAACAAATAGCAGACATCTTCACAAAGCCACTGCCAAGGGACAATTTTGAGTATCTTAGAAGTAAGTTAGGGGTCCTACCCCTATCTAGTACTCACTGATAGAGTTCGGTGAAAGCATCAATTCTATGACTCTACAGAACACTATTTGTGAGTTTATGTTGATTTACACACTTTAGGAGGTTGCCTAAAGTTGTGTAGGAAATAGTGAATGAAGACAAGATGCCCTGATCGAGACTAAGATGATATATTTGTATATGTTTTAATAGTAAGGAAATTACTTCACAGGGGAAGTAATCATGGATTAGTTTTACTTTTGGCATTGTTGTCAAAGGGGGAGAAGGCTAATGACAGGGGGAGAAGATTATAGGACAAGTTTACAGCTCAAGGATAACAAGAGAAGAATAACAGCAGTTCGAATCAATTGGAATAAATCTAGTTGGTATTTCCATCAATGCCAAAGGGGGAGATTGTTGGCATTACACTAAATTTTTTGGTATGATGATATTGAGAAGGTTGTTGGAGATTGATGATATAATTGATAAATGATGATTACTGTCTTAATGATATTATTTTGTCATTGATGTCAAGAAATTGATTTTTTGATTCAGTATGATGTTGCCATATCTTAAAGAGTATGTTTTGATGAGTATAAAGATGTCAGTGACACTGAAAGAATGAGAAAATGAAGGGGAGTAATAATTTATTCAATGGGCAACTATTACTGAGCTAGACAGTGATGAGATTATGTTATTTTGAATGTTTTGATATCTTATATATGTGTATTCAAAGATTGAATAAGAAGGAGAAAAGATTTCATGCAATAGAATGAGTAAAGGTTTGATACTATTCTATTTTACCAAGAAAGGAGCCAGTCGGTAAATTCCAAGGTTATCGATGTCGGTTAAAGAAGAAAGAAGTCACCAAGTGTCATTAGCAAGCAAAGCTACCGAGACAGTAACCAAGATGAATACAAAATGTCTACCAAGTAAAGTTCAGAATTAACCGAGCGTCAACCAAGTAGTAACAAAATGCATTGGATGAATAAATACATTATTAAATGAAGGATGCCAATGAACTAGAGATTTATAGAAGATTGGAATGTCATGCAAGAAGTTTGTTAAGGATCAATGGCAATGAAAATTCAAGAGTTAGATCTACAATATAGATTGAACAGTCATAATCGAGCACAAGTACCAAGGAAGTAATACAAGTTTCAAGGCAAGATAAAACATTTTTCAGTTCGAAGGATTCAATAAACCTAGTCAAGTTTGAAGATCTGATGGCTAATATTAATCATGGGAAATGTGATTAAGGAGATTAAGTGGTTAGGAATTGCTTATAAATAAGGAATAGTTGATGAACAATGTATGCGGGCAAATAGAAGAACAATGATGTTGCTAAAGTGATTACAGAGTATGGAAGATTCAAGATCTGATTGAAGAATAGAGTGAGAAGCCTAGCAAGGAGGAATATAAGTCTTATGACAAGATTATTTTGAGCACATAGAGTTTGCCATAACATTTCAGATGTGAAGTTGTAGATATATTTTATTACTGTTATTTATTTTTGTAAGTGACAGGAAATCTCTTAACTGAGTGGACCTAACACTCTTATTTGTAAATCCTCTAGCAAGGTAACATTCTAATTGAGTGTTTGAAATCCTTTGACAAGGTCACTTCTAACAAAGTGCAAGATTCTGATAGATTTGAGGGAAATCCCTTGACCGGGTCACATATAGCAATGTGTTTATGTAATCTTTAACAGGATTGGCTTTTAACCGAGCATACTCTAGAACAGTATATTTTCTTTGTGGGTCTAAAATCCCACAGTTGTTTTTCCCTATTCGGGTTTCCACTTTAAATCTGGTGTTAAATGTGTTTTGATGTTTCAATTTTATCAGTTTATGAGTTTGAATGATTTACAATCATAGTTGCATATCAAGTAAGTTCTACCGAGGTTGAATCTAATTAGAACATTGAATTGTGAGTTTATCTAATTCACCCCCCTCTCATTTAACTAACATAGAGGATTGCAGATCAGAAACATCATGAAAATTAGCAATGAAGAGCAGCAGGTCCAAAAGCTACATGAGGAAATGGATCTTATGATGAAAGAACTACCACCTGAAAAAGGGAGACAGTTGCCTAAGGAGGCTGGTGTGCTATTGTATTCTAGTTGGGATATGACGTCTTCCCTGTTATTTGATGGCTTTCTCAAAAAATAGGATCCAAATAAGCAAATGATGCCAGATGAAATTGATAAACTCTTCAGGGGATCAGGATATGATCCAGATCAAAAAGCTCTTCTACAATGGGCTATCTATCCTAAAGATAAGAGACCCACACTGATTGACATAGAAGAAGCTTTTGGACATTTGATGATACAACAAGTTGGAAACACTAATCCCAGAATCACTGCTAAACTAAACTTAGATGTGGCCAAGCTAAATCAGGATCAAATAGAGTTTCTTGTCAGAGAGAACTCTACATACAAGAGCCTATATGAAAAGGCTGATGAAGAGAAGCAAATAATGCAAGCAAGATTACTACAGATTGAGACATGCACCAGTGAAACAGGGATGTCATATGGTATTGACCAAAATGCTATGGATGCCTGGATAGATGCAATATATTGGAGGAGCAAGGCAGAAAATTCATCTTGGCAAATGGAAAAGATGCAGCAGAAGATGGATAATTTTGTTCATGAAATCATTGAGCACAGACTCAAAAGTGTGATGCAAGTCACAGAGAACTATTGGAAGACATACACTGGGACAACCAAAGCTTTGAGGGAGCATGAAAGGCTCAGATCACAGTTGGAGGAGATGATGAATGATGACTTTTTAATGACTCCTGGTGAGAAGATTGAAGCCGAGACGTACCTGAAGTTACATGATGAGTTTGTAGATCGATTGAGAAAAGAGCTTCAAAGATTGGACAATGGGAATACCCCTAGGGTTCCCTCTTTTTACAATGATGGTGATTTGGTGTCACTGTAGCAGTGGAAACAAGAGTTCGCTAATGACAAGGATCGAGCAGTGGCAGGATTGGATCGAGACAAATATTTGTCACCTTATGTAAATCACATTCTCTCTAATTATTTCTTGATAGAAACTGACATGAGGAGAATGAACAAAGATATTGTAATGTACAAAGATGACAAATACATAGAACATGTGGGGATGTTAAATTTGTTTATCTTTCAGTTTGTTAACAGAAACACTAGTTAGTAGTTATGTACTGAACAATCACACCTCTTGGTGAAGTTGTATACTCTCATATAAATGAGAGAAATTTTGTAATATTAAAGAATGGAAGATATACATTATAAGCCTTAGGCTTACCATTGTACCACTTTGGCGAATATATAATATAATTAGTTGTTTTTCCTTTGTGTATGTGTTGTGGATTACTGCATTTTCTACAGGCAGTTGCTTGTGATATTATCTAAAGGAGATAAGGTTATTTGTGTTCTTCCAGTGAAGTTTTGTGTTTCATAATGTAGATTTGGATCAAAAGGATTTACTTATGAATTTTGATTGTTCCGTGTAATTCTTCCTTGAATGGTCTCTTAAAGGTAGGGTTAAACTCATTCAAGTGGTTAACAATATAAACATCAAAATAGAGCTCATAAGAAATAGTAACTGATAGACCTACCAAAAGGGGTGGGTTTACAAACTATCTCATAAGTTTACACAATAAGTCCTTAAGAAATATAAAGACTCCGTAACCCAAATAGCAAAGGAGGCACGTGTCATCTATAAAATACAACTCATTACCATATCAGTTCACATTTTACTTTGAAGTAATAGGAGTATCTGAGTAGGAAATATAGAGTAAGTTAGCAATAGTGTATACATATAGATTTTAAGCACAAAGATCAAACAAATTCTACAACAACAATCTTGAACTTGTCTGCTATATCTCTATCCTAGGAACTTATGTCATTCTGAGATAGGAGGAAGCCAGATCAAGATACTTAATCTGCTGTAAAAGGCACTAGTCATTGAAAACAACTAGTGAGTAGGTATACCTGCCTAGTTCCTGCAGAGCCTAAAGTGACAGAGTTAGTAATCAAATAGGTTCACTCTATAAGTTGGCCAAGTCAATTGGAGGGTTTGGGCGTAGGAGTTGGCATTTCCTTAGAATCTATCCAATCTATTGATTTGAGACCTAACAAAATCTTTGAAATTTGGCAAAACCTAATTTTGGGACTATTATGCAAAAGTACAATGATAATGACATGGACCTAGGGTATGAACCCAAGATATGATACAAAGATGATCTCAAGATGCATTATGACCTAGAGATATGAAATGACCTAAAGAAATGAAATGAATCAAATATATTACTCAAAAATGTGACATGACCTAAGGATTTAAATGCAACCTTATGTTATGAGATGGACCAAAATTATGATTATGATGCAAAGATATGACCTAGGGTTATGATATGACCCAATGTTATGATATGATATGCTTTGGAGAAAAGATACATTTTGACCTAATGATGTAATCTTTGGTATGTAAATGCAAATGTATGACAATGTCAACCTAAGACAAGACTATGCAATGATATAACCTAGGGTATAAGCTAAGCCAAAACCTAGTTTAGGATGATGATAATGCAATGAATACTTATGTAAATGATTTTAAGCCTAAGTGCAAAATTAGGACACTACAAATGAAATGGATTTCCAATGTTTTGACAAGCCATGTTTGAATGCTGGATGAATACTTGGACAAGATTTGGACCTTTGTTTTGAATTTGGTTTGGAGAATGTTTGGACTTGCTTGAGAATGACTTTTTGTGACACTTGTGTTTTTTATTCAACTTTTGGTAAACATAGAAGACAAAATGTTTGTTGGACTTTGACCCAAAATAATAATTCACCTTCACAACATTTCCTAAGGCTAGCAAGGACAATATCTGTTGAATCCTCTTACCATAAAATACCAAATTCAACTGAATAGTTAAAAACTTGGTAGCACTGGATCCCCTCCATGACACTCACTTCTACGGGCATACCAAGCTTCAAATTCAAGGGGCATCACTTCCCAAGAATTTACTATCTCTAATTGAGGGGTACATGAGAGGTTTCTTTGGTATGTGCATATCACAACGCTTGAGTAAACAAATAGAGGGATTTTGGTTTCTAAACAGAAGAGGTTTTAGTCAAGACATCCATTCAGGTGAGCATAGATCTAGTGAATTTAATCATCACTATGTCTTTCCAGCACCCATTTCTTATAAATTTCATTGCAAAAACAATTATTTAGAGTGGTTTGGAAGAGATTGGCCTTAGCCTATCACCACTTTGGGTCGTTCCCTCTCACCAATGTCTGTGCAAAGTGCCAGGCAAATCAGGAGGCATGCCCACTTCTAAGGGTAAAAACACACAAGCAAAATAAAAGAAGGCATGACAAACATTGATTGTTTAACCTTTAAAAAATTAAATGAGCTCATTGATCCATTTTCATCCTACTAAGACTAGATGAGGTTAATGTTAGGCTCGATATGGAAAGCTAATGTATTGAGAGGGGAGGGGTGAATCAGTACTCCAAAACTTTTCTTGAATAATAACCTTACTGTTATGCATAAACAAAATAGTGCAGTAACATAAAATAAAGTTATAACAAATAGATAACAATCATACATGATTCACTCCATAACACATATATTTTGGTTACGCAGAAACTCTTGGTTAGAGAGAAAAAATACAGTGGGGATGGCACCCACAACTTCACTACTGCAATAATAAAGAATGCTCGGTTAGAGCTACATTTAGCTATTTCTGATAGCATACCCTATTAGGAGTAACAAGATCTATTAGATCTACCTTGCTAAAGGATTTTACAACATTTATTCTGAATGCTGCACCTGGTTAGAGGCTTTACAATTTATAGACTTGATTAGAGTCTTTTACCCTGTTAAAGGTTTCTCTTTCAATCTTCACAATATTACAATAAAATCATTACAAATATCTACAACTTTACATCTGAAATGTTATAGCAGATTCCATGTGCTCAGAATAAGATTACCTTGCATATAGCATACCTTGGTAACCCATATAGTAACTCGGTAAACCCTTCTGTTTACTCTGTTCTTCGACTGTTCTCTGAAAACCTTCTCGGTGACCTCTGTGTCTCTGTAACAGTCTTCCTTCATATGCATGCACACTCCTTGCTCTTAACTCATGCTGCATAAATAGATCTCTTAAAATGGTGATCTAATTCATTGTTTCCATCTTACAAACAAGATTCCTCGAATGAATAATTAAACAAAATATTTCATTGGTTAGATTGTCCTTGTAATCATACACAATCTTCTGGTGCAATTTCCAATGTAATAACAGTTAGATGTGCCTCGATCTTGTAACATGTTTTCATATGCATGTCCAGGTTCAATGTATCTGGTAACATGTTTCACTCGGTGTATGTCAACTCGATGTGTCATCTTTACTGCTTGGTAGTCTCGAAAAGATACTCGGTAGACAACTCGGTGTATACTGCGTTCTGTAACTGCTTTCTTCTGTAACCGACTAGACTGTGCATACCGACTTCTCTGTGTATATACCAACTGCATGATTCGGTAGTGCTAACCGACTAGAATGTATAGTATGACTTTGAATATAAAACTAATGGCAACTTGATAAGTAGTAATAGTTAATTCCACCTTAATTTGAAAAGGATTTGATCAATTTAAACCATTATTAAATGTAATTTGTTGTTCATTTCAAACCCTTTGCATGCATGAAATGTGATTTTTGTTGTTCTTTGATCCAAATTCTAATTAAGACTATGTGAGAATTGTAGGATTCATTCAAACCTCCTCATTAAACTATGTGAGAAATTTTTGTTCATTAAAACCTCCAAATTAGGCTATGTGAAAAATTGTTGTTCATTAAAACCTCCTAATTAGGCTATGTGAAAAATAGTTGTTCATTGAAACCTCCTAATTAGGCTATGTGAAAAATTGTTTTCCATTGCATGTTATGAAATTCTCCATGAATCATTGTTTAGACTCCATAAAATCCACATGCAACAAAAGATCCTCACATAAAACCTGCATTCAACAATGGATTAGTGCAAAAAACCTACATGCAACAATAGATTAGTGAAAAAAACCTACATGCAACAATAGATTATTGAAAAAAACCTGCATGCAACAATGGATTAGCACATAAAACTTGCATACAAATAGATTCAAACAATTATTAGACTTTGCATATTCACGTCAGGTTCACCAAACAATATAACTAGGAATTTGGAATAAACATGAAAGCAATAGATTAGCCAACCACGAAGACTAAAATGCAATGAAAATAACTCCTAATACAATCAATGAAAGTGTAGAAACAAAGCATAAAAAGGAAATGCAAACCAAACAAATGCTTCTTCCATGTTATTCCATTATTCTTCTTTCTCCTTCAAATATATGTGGCTCTCACCTACAAAGAAAATGTAATGCAAGCAAGATGATAAAATGATTTAGATAACGTAAGGATACTAGAAGCGTGGTTATCGAAAATGAGCAACGAGGGCTCAATTTATAGAAAAATTGAGGATTAATTGAATGAGTGAGATTGATTTGAGACTGAAAATAATCAACAGACAAGATTGAATGCACAATAGAGCTACCATTCAAGGAAGGATGAAGATAGAAGAAAAAAAATGAAAAGATATTATGAAAATAAATAATAAAATCTCTAATTACCTTCTCATAAATACCAAATTAGCAAGTTGAAAATATCAGAAAGATTTTAATAATTAAAAATTATTAAATATCTTCATTTGAAAAGATAAATAGAAGAATTGAAAATAAATAAAATATCCTCTTATAAGATAATTAATAAATAAGATTTATTAATTATCTCCTCACAAGAAAAAGAAAAAAAAAGCAGATTTTTTAAGATGCCTATCTCATTTTTAAATTAAAAATTAAAATTAAAGAGATATTGCCAAAAAAGATTGATTTTTGAAAATCAAGGAAAAATATTAGTTTCCAAATTCAAAAATTAGGAGGATTTATGAAAAGATTTAATAATTAAAAAATATTAAATATTTCCATATAAGAGGATTAAATAGAAGAATAATTTTTTTAACAAAAGAAGGAAATAAAGATGAATGAATAAATAAAATTTATTAATTATCCTTATTTTGGAGGAAGATAAATATGATAAATTAATAAAAATGATTTATTAATTTATTGCACGCATTTATGAGTTAGTTAATTAAATAAAATGAATTTATTTAACTGATGGACAAATGAGATAAATAAATAAATTATTTTATTTATTTATTTAGGACTTAGAAGAATTGTTAGTAAAAGGGGGTTTAATTAAAGACTATGCACATGATATGTTAAAGGATTGGGATATAGAGAAGATGTTGAGGAAGCTACTTGTAATTTGTATGAGAAAATTCAGGATTACAAGAAAATAGTGAGACTGATTCCCACGAATGGGAGGGGATTTTAGAGGTATCTTCTAGAGACAAGTAAATATATGTGATTCATTCCTATAATAGACTAGATGATGAAGGACTTAGTTCAAGTTCTAGATTGTTAAGGCAAGAACCACAGAATGTTGAGACTGAATCTCATAAGGAGGGTTGAATATCAGATGAGCTAGACAACCTTAAGGTGGTTATTGATCTTGATCTCAAAGATATTATAATTGACCTTCAAAACTTTTATGTCCTAACCATCATGTCCTTTGATGATAATGATCCCAATGACCTTCCCCTTGTGCATCCCAAACTTATTGTCTGGGGGCAAGAAACCAACCTGAACTTCAAACCTTTCATAATGGTCAGGCCATATTAGATTATCTAAATCCCATGGGTCTTTTATATGCAGGAGTTAGTGACACAAGCTTAACTAATGAACTCAACACTACAACTACTACTAGAGAAAATGTCAAGCCTTCTTTCTATTCATAAAAAAAATCAAAATGAATAATAGATCTAATGGTGAAAACTGTAATATGGTAGTATTAGATCTTGAAAAAATAAAAATAAAAGATGTATCCAATGGTGAAAACCTCCTTGAGACACCAAAGGATGGGAGGCTTGACACTCTTCCCCAACCAGAATATCAGGAAAGGTCTTCAGTCATCATAGAAGCAACAATGCCTACCAATATTGGAACAAAAGATAGTCCTAAAAATTCTTCATTTAGCAACATCTTTATGTTGGGATACTGTGCAAACATGTGTTTGGATTGACTGAGTGATGTGTTGTCATTGATGTCAATATATTATTCTGTGTGTTCTACAATTGCAGTCAGATTAAGTGAGTTGCTTTGGTTAGTGTGTTGCAGATGAGTTGTTGCGGATTAAATGGTTTTGAGATAAGTATATCTAGTTGATTCAGCTCAAGTTGTAGTTGTTCGCATGGAAATTTGATCGAGTTATGAGATCCAGTATTGCGGTTGCTTTTTTAGTTGTTCGGCGTCATTCAATGTTCTGGATTTTACTCTGCATTTCTTTGTGTTGCAATATCTTGGTTTGTGGATTTGGCAAAGTGTTTGGGATGTTCTTGTGTGTCCTCAATTCAGATGGTTCATGATTTAGAGGCCTACAATTGAATCTTTCAGTTTGACAGCAGTCATTGCAGTTAGTGTTGTTGAAGTTCGATATAATGATGATGAAGATTCAAGTAAGGTGTGTTGGTCCAGTTGTTTTTGTGGTAATTAATGGTGCTTGTGGATATTTCTAGATCATGTCATATTTGTGTTGATGGTCGACATTGATCAGTGAGCATGTTGTTGATGATTTTCCCTGATTCGTTGGTGTTCTTCATGTTCTTGGTCGATATGCTGATTGTAGCATGTTGCAGATGTTCAAGGCATAATTATTTGAGGTGTTTCATGTTCAAGGTGTTTATTTAGGTCCATACTATGTCTTAGTCAATATTGTTTTGGTCCACATATAATATTATAGCATGTATGGATATACCTTTGTAATTTGTGATGTGTGTTGAGCTGACCTTGAAAGATAGGTTGATGATATGTATAAATAAATGTAATACTCATGTGAGAGAGGTATCTGTGTGTGTGAATAATGCTTTGATCTTTTAGAAGCAATGAAGTAGTGCAAAGAAGTGTGAAAGAGCAATATATGTGTTATGTGCTTAACCGGAAATGTAACCAGGCATGAGGAGATGTTATTCTATCAGTTCATGATCTTCCGGATGTAATCCAAATGTGTTTATAAGACAGTGAGTCTTCCCTGGGTTGTAGCCCTTTGTTTTTTTTGAGTAGCGAGCTCTAGGAAGTGTGCCTGAATGCATGTGCATTCTCCATTTTAATATTTCATATACCTCTAATAGGGTATCATCATGTTGTGGGTAAGCTCCCACCATGGTTTTTCCCTTCACTAGGTTTTTCACATCAAAAATCTTGGTGTTATGTGTGTTATTGATGTGGTATTGATTTATGCTTTCACTGTTAATTATCAGATTTGAAATTGTGTTTGAGTTAAGTAGAGATTTTGAGAAAACAAATTCACCCCCCTCCTCTCAATTTTCTACCTTGTTGTCAATAATTGGTATCAGAGCTAGTTCTTCCGAAGAAGCTTGATCGATTGAGGTGATCTAGGATGACAACTTATAAGAAGGATAGTCTGAGATTTGATGGAACAAACTACACTCTTTGGAAAATCCAGATGGAGTGTCACTTGAGATTCATTGGCGAAGATTACTAAAAATGTGTCTAATATTCCTCAGAATGGTCCTACAACTTCGGATGAGATAAAGGATGTTGAATACAATATTAGAGATAAGGAAGCATTGTTGAGTGCCTTGACTGATTATGAAATGACAAATGTGATGGATTTGCAAAGTGCTCTTGAGATCTAGAAGAAGTTGGAAACTTTGTATGAAGGTGATAGTCATGTGAAGATTGCCAAGTTGCAGAGCTTGAAAGGAAAGTATGAGTTGTTGAAGATGAGCAAAGATGAGAACATTAATTATTTTATGTAAAAAGTGAATGAGCTTGTGTGCAATATCAAATGTTTTGGTGGAGTATTGGAAGAATCATAGATTGTTGCTAAAGGTTGAGATCCTTGCCTCCTACTTAAAAGCACAAAGCTGTTGCTATTGAGGAGATCTGGACCGTGACTAATGTGACTAGAGACATGCTAATTGGAAACCTTGTTGCCTTTGAATTGAGTGAGTATGGTGACTCTTTTCCTAAGACAGAATCTCCATTCAAAGCTATTATTTCTGAAAAGAAGAGATATGATCCGGGAGAAATTTCTTCAAGAAAGGTATCTAGATATGAGAAGGAGATGAAAATGGAAGAAGAAGAAAAATAACGTAAGGATCTTGAAGCCCTTATTTCCAGGAGATTGCCCAAAGGAGCGAGTAAGTATGAAGGAAAATTGCCTTTTAAATGCTTTTCATGTAATAAAATAGGACATTTTGCTTCAAGGTGTCCAAAAAGAGTTCCTAGGAAGTAATAAAAGCCTAAATTTAAAAAAAAATGTTATTATGATGTTGATGAAGGTGTGACAGATGACGAATCTAAGAAAGGAAATTCAGGTGATGATGAATGGGCATTTATTGAGAGCAAGGAAGATGACCTAGTGCATACTAATTCTTCTAGTTGAATTAATGAGGAGAAAGCTTTGGCTACTAAAGTTGAAGAGAAAGATGAATGGGTTATTGACAGTGGCTACTCTCATCATATGATAGGTGATAAGAGTAAGTTTGTGAGTATGGAGAAGTATGATGGTGCAAGAGTAAGATTTGTTGATGACAAAGCTGGTATAATCCATGGTAAAGGTTTCATTTCTCTTGATGGTAAGCACAATACTGATGATGTCTTGTATGTTGGAAAGATAGTTGACAAGGGATATGATTTACAATTCAAGAATGGAAAGTGTAGAATCTTAAGTGGTTCTAGAAATGAGATTGCATCAAGGACAAAGACTAAAGGTATTATCTTTCACTTGAATGTTGGCGGTAAAAGTTGTTTGATTGCTCAAAGTGATGAAACTTGGTTATGGTATAGGAGGATGTGTCATGTGAATTTTGATTGCATGGTTAAAATAAGTTCTAATCAGGTAGTGAGAGATCTTCCTAAGTTGATAAAGCCTACTAATTCGGTATGCAAGGAATGTCAGTTAGGGAAGTAGACAAGAGTTACTTTTAAAAGCAAATATAATTGTTCTATTAGATTATTGGATCTTGTGCATACTGATTTGTGTGGTCCTTCTAGAGTGAGACGCTTGCAGGGAGACATGTATTTCATGTTGTTGATTGATGACTATTCAAGGATGATGTGGGTTACTTTCTTAAGGGAGAAGTCTAAAGCCTTGGAGAAGTTCAAGATTTTCAAAGCCATGGTTGAGCCTGAGACCGGATTGAAGCTAAAGTGCCTGAGATTTGACAAATTTGGTGAATTCACTTCTGATGAGTTCAATTCTTTTTGTGAAGAGCATTGAGTGAAGAGACAGTTATCTGCACCTAGAACTCCTCAATAGAATGGTGTTGTGGAAAGGAAGAATGGAACAATTCAAGAAGCTACTAGAACCATGATGTTGGAAGGAAACATTTTGCATATCTATTAGAGAGAAGCTATGAAAACTGTTGTATACACTCTTAACTAGGTGCATATCAAAGGTGACATTGGTAAGACTCGTTATGAGTTATGGTTTGGTCATGTTCCTACCATAAGATATTTCAGAATTTTTGGAAGTAAATGCTATATAAAAAGATGAATGCCTAGGGAATTTTGATGCTAGATGTGATGAAGGAATTTTTCTTGGTTATTCTACTAAGGGCAAGGCCTACCATTGTTATAATAAGAGATTGAGAAAGATAGTTGAAAGTGCTAATGTGAAAGTTGATGAAGGTAATGAGTATCAGCCCAGATCCTCCAAATATGATTCTCATAATAAGAATGATAGCTCTGATAAAGGAAAGAAAGTGCAGACCCAGAGTCTAATTCATATTGCTCCAGAAAGCCACAAAATCAAGGAGAGACTAGTGCTAGTGCAGAAGAAAGAACTCAAGAGTCTGAAAATCAAGAAAATCCTAAGACTCTGAAGTATGTGAGGTTGAATTATTCATAAAATTAGATCATAGTATATAATAATAAAGGTGTGATGACTAGAAGAAGAACTGATGAAGAATATTGCTTTATTTCTAAGATTGAACCTAAAGATGTTAGTGAAGCATGCAAAGATGAAAAATTGGGTTAAAGCAATGGAAGAAGAATTGAACCAGATTGAAAAGAATAATACATGGATTCTTGTTCCCAGACCTAAGGATAAAAATGTAATTGGAACTAAATGGGTCTTCTGAAATAAATTGGATGAACAAGGTGAAGTTGTTAGGAACAAAGCAAGACTTGTTTGTAAGGGATATTCTCAAATGGAAGAAATTGACTTTAAGGAGACTTTTGCTCCGGTGGTAAGAATTGAACCTGTTAAATTATTTCTTTCTTATGCTTCTTACAAAGATTTAAAAGTTTATTAGATGGATGTCAAGTCAACCTTTCTTAATGGTGAGTTGGAAGAGAAATTTTATATTGAGCAACCGGATGGATTTCAGTTGACAGATCATGAAGATATGGTTTGTAGATTGAAAAAAGAATTGTATGGATATAAGCAAGCCCCAAGAGCCTGGTATGCTAGATTGGATAAGTATTTTTTGAATCTTGTATTCAATAAAGGTACAAATAATAGTAATTTGTATTTCAAGATTGATCATGATAACATTCTGATTGTTGATGTTTTTGTTGATGATATTATTTTTTGAGAGATTGATAGTTTGTGCAAGAAGTTTATTGATGAAATGCAAAATCAATTTGAGATGTCTATGATTTGTGAGATGAAATTATTTTTGGGATTTCAAATTACTCAGTTGGGTAAAGGCATTTTTATATCTCAATCCAAGTATGTGAAGGAATTTTTTAAGAAGTTTGGTTTAGATGATTCAAAGCTCGTTGGTACTCCTATGGTGACTGGATGTAAGTTGACAAAGAAGAAATATGGTTTAGATATTCAAAGGTTGTTGGTACTCCTATGGTGACTGGATATAAGTTGACAAAGGATGATGAATCACCTAAAGCAAATTAGACTAGATACAGATCTATGATTGGTGGATTGCTATATTTAACTCAAACTAGACCAGATATTATGAATGTTGTATGTCTTGTTGCTAGATTTCAAGTTGATCCTAAGGAATCTCATGTTGTAGCTGTGAAAAGGATTTTCAGATATTTAAAAGGCATAGTTGATTTTTGGTTTATGGTATCCTAAAGATGGTGATTTTACTTTGATTTCTTTTACTAATGATGATTGTGCTAGAGGTGTGGATGGCAAAAAAATTACTAGTGGTGGTGCATTTTTCTTGGGAAAGAGATTGGTTTCTTGGATGAGTAAGAAGCAGAATGCTATTTTCTATCTATTGTAGAGGCTAAGTAAATTGTTGCTGCTAGAAATTGTACTCAGGTGGTATGGATGAAGAAAATGTTAAAGGATATCCAATTTTTTTATGATGAGCCTACTGTTATATACTGTGATAATTCAAGTGTTATCAACATTTTTAAGAATTTGATGTTGCATTCATAGACTAAGCATATATCTATCAAGTTTCATTTCTTGAGGGAAAAGGTGAAAGAGAAGGAAGTCATATTGAAGTATGTATCTACAAAGGAATAGATTGCAAATATCTTCACGAAGCCTTTTCCTAAGGATACTTTTGAGTATCTCAGAGAGAAGCTAGGGGTGATTTCCCCTCTTGATAAGAACTAAGATGCATGGATTTGCATTAGTCATATCTTGTGATCTGGATTGATGAGTGGTGGCTTCTCCTCAGGGAGAGTAGTCAGTGTTGTGGTTTAGATGTTCAGATTTGGGGGAGAGATGCTTATAGTTGTGAGTTTTTTGGTTTAGCATTGATGTCAAAGGGGGAGAGATTCATGTGAAAAAATGTGTAATGATCTAAGGGGGAGATAATATTTGTATTGTGGGAGAGTTATTGATTTCTTTGTCATTGATTGTTTTTCATATCATCTATTTCCATCAATTCCAAAGGGGGATATTGTTGGGATACTATGAAAATATGTGTTTGGATTGATTGAGTGACGTGTTGTCATTGTTGTCAACATATTCCTCTGTGTGTTCTGGTGTTACAGTCAAATTAAGTGAGTTGGTTTGGCCAGTGTGTTGCAGATGAGTTGTTGTAGATTAAAGGGTTTTGAGATAAGTATCTCTAGTTGATTTAGCTTAATTTTTAGTGGTTCGCATGGAAATTTGATCAAGTTATTAGATTCGGTATTGAGATTAGCTTTTTAGTTGTTCGGTGTTGTTCAGTGTTCTAGATTTTGCTCCACATTGCTCTATGTTGCAATATATTGGTTTGTGAATTTGGCAAAGTGTTTGGGAAATTCTCTTACATCCTCAATATAGATGGTTTGTGACTTAGAGGTCTGCAAGTGAGTCTTTCAGTTTGACAGTCATTGCAATTAGTATTTTTGAAGTTCGATAAAATGATGATGAAGATTCTAGTAAGGTGTGTTGGCCCAGTTGTTTTTTGTGGTAATTCATGGTCATTGTGGATGTTTCTAGATCATTTCCTATTTGTGTTGATGGTCCAAATTGATATGTGATCGTGTTCTTGATGATTTTTCTTGATTTGGTGGTGTTCATGTTCTTGCCCGATATGATGATTGTAGCATGTTGCAGATGTTCGACGCATAATTCTTTGAGGTGTTTCATGTTTGAGGTGTTCATTTAGGTCCATACTATGTCTTAGCTGATATTATTTTGGTCCGCATATAATATTGTAGCATGTATGGTTATACCTTTGTAATTTGTGATGTGTGTTAAGCCGCCCTTGAAAAATAGGTTGATGATATGTATAAATAAATGTAATACTCATGTGAGAGGTATCTATGTGTGTGAATAATGTTTTGATCTTTCAGAAGAAGTGAAGTAGAGTGAAGAAGTGTGAAAGAGTGTGAAAGAGCAGTATATTTTCTATGTGCTTAACCAGAACTGTAACCAGGCATGAGGAGATGCTATTCTACCAATTCATGATCTTTCAGATGTAATCTGAATGTGTTTGTAAGACAATGAGTCTTCCCTGGGTTGTATCCCTTTGTTGTTTTTGAGAAGTGAGCTCTAGGAAGTGTGCTTGAATGCTTGTGTATCCCCCATTGTAATATGTCATATACCTCTAACAGGGTATCATCATATTGTGGGTAGTTTCCCACCATGGTTTTTCCCTTGACTGGGTTTTCCACGTCAAAAATCTTGGTGTTATGTGTGTTATTGATGTGGTATTGATTTATAATTTCACTATTAATTATCAGATCTGAAATTATGTTTGAGTTAAGAAGAGATTTTGATTCACCCCCCCCCCCCCCCCTCTTAGTTTTTTGCCTTGTAGCCAACACTTTATCGGCAGAATTAAAAATAAGACTATCAAATTTTTCAAATAGAAACAAATAAATTTCGCTTGGTCATATGTGAATATGCTCAACTTGGATCGGATTTAATAATGCACCATTTATCCATATCTCTAGGGGTCAAGCCTATGGAAAAATAGCTAAGAAAAATGCATTTGCATATAGCCTTATTTGTCAAAGCTAAATTGAAAAATTTACTGGTTATTGGGCTCATTAGGCCTATCGATTATGTAGAATGAATTTCAAATATAGTACCTATTTCAAAACTAGATAAGAGCATTAGAGTGTGCATAAATTTTAAAGACCTGAACAAAGCATGTCCAAAAGATGATTTTCCTTTGCCAAACATAGACATTATTGTGGATTTGATTATAGGACATGCTATTTTATCATTGATGGATGGATTTTATGGTTATAATCAGATAAGGATAGCTCTAGAAGACCAAGACAAAACAACTTTCACCTGTCCTTGGGGAACATAATGTTGGACCGCATGCCATTTGGACTAAAAAATGCAAGTGCTACATATCAAAGAGAAATGACCACAATATTCCATGACATGATGCACACTTTTATGACAGATTGTGTTGATGATGTCTTGGAAAAATCATACACAAGAGAAGAGAACCTCACTATTCTAGAGAAGAGCTTTAATCAGAAGGAGAAATTCAATAAACACCTTAATCCCAAGAAGTGTGTCTTTGGAGTAACATCTGGTAAGCTCCTAGAATACATTGTATCAGAAAATGGAATAGAGGTAGACCCTGAAAAAGTGAAAGTTATCATGGAGATTCCACCTCCCAAGAATATCAGTTAGCTATGATCACTACAAGGAAAATTGCAATCTATCCGAAGATTTATCTCATAGCTAGTAGATAGATGTCATCGTTTCTCACATCTCTTGCACAAAAATCTACCTTTCAAGTGGGATAACAAGTGTGAAGAATATTTCCAAATGTTGAAAGAATATTGATGAATCCACCAATTCTCATACCTCTTATTGAAGGAAAGACCCTTTTTCTTTATATGTAGGCTACACAAGCATATCTTGGTGATCTCTTAGCTCAAGAAGACTTTGAGGGGAAAGAAAGTGCAATTTTTTATATCAGTAGGACTCTTGTGGCCTATGAAATAAACTACACTCTGATTGAGTGTGCATGTTTGGTCATAGTTTTTGTATCTCAAAAATTGTGCCACTACATGTTAACTCATCCAATAAAGCTTGTCACCAAGATAGACTCCTTAAAGTATTTGCTTAGCAAGGAAGATTTGATAAGAAAATTGGAAAAATGGTTTATAATTCTAAGTGAATTTGGCATACAATATGTTGATCAAAAAGGCATCAAAGGTCAAGTAATTACATATCAGTTGGCAAGGGCACCTTTACCAAATAATCAACCATTACATTCAGAATTTCTAGATGCTTCAATTCTTACAATCACAAAACACACATGGAAAGTATATTTTGATAGATCATACACTCAGCATGGATCAGGAGCTGAAATTTCATTTGTTACACCACATGGAGATGCCATACCAAAAGCATACCGCTTGCTATTTCCTTGTACAAATAATATGGCTGAGTATAACACACTAGTGATGGGAATAAAAATGGCAGTGGAATGGAAAATAATAAATCTCAATGTTTATGGAGATTCTCAGTTGGTTATCAATTAAGTGAATGGAAATTATCAAACAAAGGATGAAAATTTAATGCCATACAAGCATATGGTAGATTACTTCAAGAAATATTTTGTCTCCATTGACTTTGAACAAGTTCCTTGTTTGGAAAATAAAGTAGTAGATGCTATGACTACCATTGCTTCTCTACTTGAGATACATGAAAAGCATGAGTGCTATGAGTTTTTAGTTGAGCGATTATACACTCCTACATATGAAGATCAATCTTGAGTCTTATGTCATCTGCTTGGACCTGATTCCTTCATATATGGTGATATTTATACTTATTTGAAGGACAATACCCTACCCCCTAATTTTATCCAACAATCAAAAGACAACCTTCATTTGTAAAGCCTCCCACTACACCATTATAGCCAACACCTTATATTGATGAGATCTTGATGGTACCCTCCTTAGGTGTTTGGAACATGACAAATATCAAACTGCCTTGTGAGAAGTTCATTAAGGCATATGTGGGACTCACTCTAGTGGTCCTATTTTAGCTAAGAAACTCATGCGTGCAGGATATTATTGGCCAACTATGGAGACAGATGCACATCAGTTTGTTAGAAAGTGTAAAAAGTTTCAAATTCATGGTAATTTCATCCATGCACCGACACAAGAGTTGCAACCTTTGGCAACTCAATTTCCCTTTTGTTAGTGGGGACTTGACCTCATGGGCAAAATCCATCCACCATCCTCCAACAACCATAAGTTCATAATCACTGCTACATAATATTTTACAAAGTGGATTGAAGTTGTACCCCTCACCAATATCAATGGCAAATGAATTGCTTCATTCATCTTGAATTATATCATCTATCATTATGTTATCCCTTTAACCATTATCACTGGTAATGGTAGACCTTTTAAAAATCAAGATGTTGAGGAACTTTGTAGCAAATTTCATATCCAACATCATTTTTCCACACCTTACTGTTGGCATTTGTGCTGAGTATGTTGACATGATGATATTATGTTGTCATTGATGTCAATATGATTGAAGAGTGAACTGACAATATGCTGAAATGAACCGGTACAATGTGGTAAACCGGTATATTGAGCAATAGGTGAAGTGGTATGTTTGTCCAAGAGAACCGGTATGATGAAATGTGAACCGACATATGGAATGTTCTCTATGAGGACTAAACATGATATGACTACCGGTTGGTAGTCTTAGCTTAAGGGTTTCCGGTTGAAGTATTCCAAGCTTGTGTGACTCAACTGATGACATTATGTGATGAGTTAGCATTGTAATGAAGATCTGATCATGTTGCCACGTCAGCTTGAGCACATGAAGGATCTTGCATGAAGGAGATTGATCCTATCTATCTCAGGAATGTGTGAAGTCCCTATAGATGGTGGAGAATGTGTGATGGGTTACAAGACGCCATGAAAATGGTGAAGAATGAACGATGGAGAATGTCTTGAGATATGTTCAAGACTTTTGTATTCAAATGCAAAGTGTTCAATGGCCAGGATTGAACCGCCTGAATTGCTTAACCTAGATGTTTAGGGTTTAGGATTTATGACACCAACCTATCTATTTCCTATAAGGTCGATGTTGTATTTATTTCTGAGGTTGTTGGCAAATGGTGTGTGTGTATCTAAGTGAAAAGATACATGATTCTTGCCAGACCAAATGAGATAAGAGGATTGATTCCTGCATTTTGTGTGTGCAGAAGGAAGGAACTTAAGCAGATCTGCATTAGGCATTGAGTGCTATTATCAAATCATTGTAATACCTATTGATCTTTAACCACTTCAACAGTTGAAAAATCCCTTAACCGGGTAGCTTTAATCAACTTGTTGTAAATCCTTTAACAGGGTGACTCAAACTAATTGAGTTCTTGAAATCCTCTAACAAGGTAAACTTTAACAGGGTTTAACCCTTAACCGAGTGATCCCTAACACGATCGGTTCCTAGCAAAACCTGTTGTAACAGTCTTTAACCGGACTAGGCTCCTAACAGAGTGGACTTCTAAAGAGTTCAAAAGAAGCTTGTGGGTATTCATCCCCACTGTGGTTTTTCCCATTTGGGTTTCCACGTGAAAAATCAGTGTGTCATGTGTAGTATTTTTCATGTGATGATTTATGTGATTTGTGTCTGAAGGTAAATCATGCTGAGCTAGCTGTTATTATATTTCTGATGATAGATTACCTATTCAAGCATAAGGGTGAAATGGAAGTGTAGTATTAAGTTGAGTGGAAAACTAAGTGATTAACCGGTTAACGCTTGTCACAGTCATTCCTAGCCTTATTGGTTACATTCTATTTAGATCGGCTTTACTGTCTGTCAGAAATTTACAGTGTTTGTAGTCAAACCGGTTTGGGAAAAGTTTGTGTGACCGTACTGATTCACCCCCCCGCCCTCTCAGTGTCATTTTGGTACTTATTGTTCATCATTGAGTTATCACTTACTACCCGTAGGGAAATGGTCAAGTTGAGGCCTCAAACAAAATCTTAAAGAAAATAGTCAATGATGTTGGTCGTGATTGGCATGTAAATTAAACCTTGCTCTATGGGCCTATAGAAATAGCATCCATACACCCACCAACACAACACCCTACTCTCTTATTTATGGATCTGAATCCCTCTTACCCATTGAGGTCGAGTTGCCATCACTTTGAGTCTTATTAAAGGGCCTAATACCAGATGTAGAATATTGTGTCTCTAGGTTGCAAGAACTAGAGTTGTTGGATGAGAGATAGAAAAAGGCCTTCAATCATTTAAAGGCTTACCAACAATGCATGTCAAGAAGCTATAATCATAAATTCAATCCTCATGTGTTTTCGATTGGTGATCTTGTGCTTAATGAGAATCCACATAATCAACAAGATCGAGAAAAGGAGGGGAAATTTGAGCCCTATTGGTTGGGTCATTTTGTTATTATAGCAGCTTACGAATCAAGGGTATGCATGATGCAATCAACAGTATGCATCGTTGTAAGTTTTATACATAAAATTTTTAAAAAACCCTAATACAAGGGGCAAAAATACAAAAAAATTAAAAAATTAATAAAATATAAAAAAAATCAAAAAATCAAGAAAAATACAAAAAAATCAAGAAATCAAGAAAAATATAAAAAATCAAAAAATCAAGAAAGAAAAAATTAAAAAAATAAAGAAAATTACAAAAAAAAATATATTATTAGAAAAAAAGCAATAAAAACAAGTGGTGAAAACCTAGCAACGGGCGCTACTTGTGACAAACCAGCTCTTATATCTATTTGGATTTTTAGGATTCCTTCCATATCCATGAATCATTGTATATAACTATAATAAAACCTTTTACCCACATCTATCTGATCATATCACTTATATCCATCCATAGCCTATCCATTTTCCATTACTAAATCCTACCATGGCTTGTGAGCTATTGCTTCCATACACCTATCATATTCATTCCATAATAAATTATCACCCATCTTTCATTTCCCATATTTACATAAATCATCCATCCATAATAAGGTGGTTCTTTCCTATGCTGGGAGAAAATCCTCGACCTAGTTACGAGGAAGGATCCTTGAATGTCACACTTTAGAGGATAACAATTTGGATTTTGATATGCGGATGACAAGAAACAACATGGTTTAAACAAAATCAAGATATGGACAATTGAACGATGAACACAACGGAAGCATGAAACATTGACTTACAAACTCAAGCAAAACAATGACAATCTATATCCAAAGCCATTGAACAAGATGATCATATATGTTTTGATAAGAAAACATACCTAGGGCATAGACAATTTCATGTTTGTGTTTTGATTTGTGTTAACCATGTTTCCTATGTTGCTTGAGGATGTTTGAGACTAGAGGAGCTATGATGGGACATGGTTATTTTCTTTATTTGTTGCTTGTAGATTATTCTTTATTAATGTATATACTTGTCTAAGGACATGATTGGCAAAAGATCATCAAGTATGTTTCGAGTTATGCATGAAAAGGGATAATCCTTGTGTTGGTATTTTGATGATGATTAGTTGTGATTGTCATTGATGGACACACACTTATTTGATGTATGAGTTATTCTCAACTGGTAGTTGTTCCAACTGGTATTGTATGTCATTAAAATGTATAGTCTTTGTTTGTTAAAGACTATCGGTGTTTTGCAGAAGATACTTACCGGTCAAAGCATGACTGAAGACCCCAAGCGGTATGAAGATCTCAAGTGGAACAAAGACCCTGAGCGGTAGTTAATCTTTTGATCGGAACACTATGTTCCAATTTTCCAGTCTTCATTTGTCAACCGATGATCGGTATATTGTATTAAACCGGAATAATTGTAATGTGTGATGAGTTATCATCCACCAACACTTTGGTGGTGTTTCTATGTCGTGTTACCAAATGTGTCTAGATGCACTGTACCTAGGAAATTGTAGTCTAATCTTATTGGAAAGACATGAAATCAAGTTCCTATATGAGGACATCATGTCTAGGGTTTTAAAGAAGTTGTTGTGTGCGAACGTTGGAAAGAAGATTAGGTCTGTGTGAGAAAAGGTCTCTCACAATAGAGATAGAGAGTGCAAAATATAGAACACTGAAGTAATGTTGGAATTCATTAACAGGGAGTTGTCAAGGATCTAATCAAGCATTCTATTCTACTATCTAGATCATTCACTTGTTGATTATTAATATCTTCGACAAGTCTGAAACCCTTAATCAGGTAGGCCCAGCCAAGCCTATTGTAAATCCTCTAACAAGGTGGTTCACAGTTGTGGATCTGAAATCCTCTAATAGGGTAGTCTTTAGCAGGACTTATCTCCTAACAGAGATCTGGATTCCTAATAGGATTTGTTCTGGTGAAGAACATTGTAAGCCCTTAACCAGTCTGGTTACTATTCTGCAGATAGTTGACTTGTGAGTTTTACTCACTGTGGTTTTTCCCATTTGGGTTTCCACGCCAAAACATATTGTGTTATGGTGATTGTGCTTTTGTGGGTGAATGTTTTATTTTCTATTTGGCTTGTTTATGTTATAACCGGTTTATTGTTTAATCTTCTACACTCGTCTGCAGTTAAACTGCTTAAGAGATTGTTTAAGTTTTTGGGTATACTAATTCACCCCCCCCTCTTAGTATTCATCAATTGGTATCAGAGCCTACCTTTCTATAAGTCTAACAACTTGGAAGGAGATATGGGGGAATACAACATGAGGGAACTCACTCACCATCTTACTAAGTCTGAGAGAGCCTATGATGAACTCAAAATCAAGTATAAAGCCTCTTTAGCCAAGAGAAGAGAACTTGCTAAGAAATTGATGGAATTTACTGAAAACAACTCTTCTGATGAAGCAAGCATGGAGGCCCTAGTCGAAGAAGTGGAAAAAATGAATTAATCCAAAAATAACCTAAGGAGGGAGTTGGAAGGATTGACTATCAGGATGAGTCAAGAGCTAGAAAATAGAAGAAAAGCTAAAGATTTGGTAAAGGACAAGGAGCATGAGATCTCTAAGTTAAAACAAGAAATCGGTACCATTACCGCATATCTGCAAGAGGGTAAAGAAGAGAAAAAAGAAATTCAAGCTAAACTGAATGTAGTTATTTCTCATAATGAAACCTTGATGGAGACCAATGTTTTTCTTTCCAAGGAACTTGCTAAGACAAAGGAGATACTTGCTAAATTCAATCGGAGTGCTGCTAAGTTGGAAAAAAAGCTGGAATCGGTGAAGCCATCAAAGGATGCCACTGGACTTGGTTTCTTTAGATACGAGGAAGGTGAGACCTTTGGAACCAAGAGTGATGCACTAAAGAAGCAATCAACACCTAAGAACAACAACAGGTGTAAAGGTAAGCAAAAGTTTAAACCTGTTTTCTTTAACTGTCTTAAAGAATGACATACTGCCAATGTATGTAGGAGCAAGGCTTACAATAACTTTCCTTACTTTCAAAACAATGTGGCTAGATCTGGTAGATTTAATGGTTACTATTATGCATGCAACAAGTTTGGGCATAGAGCTTTTGAGTGTAGGTCGGTTATGAACAACTTTGGAAGTTATCCACCAAGATCTAAAGGAGTTGTCCCAGAACTTCCTATGAAATGGAACCCAAACTGGTACAGAACCTATGACCATCAGTCAAATGGTTATGGAGCGGAAACTTGTTGGAGAGCAACCTGTTTGATCTATCATGGTAGTGGACACACTACTACAACATGCAAAAGGAAGAATGGAAATGTGAACACCGGACCATGGAGAACACCTGGAATGATATGCTATCATTGCAACAAACCAGGACACACTGCTAGAGCATGCAGACTGAGAAAGAATCCATCGGAGACATACCGATCAACCTAGAAGGGAAGATTGATGTTGAAACCATTCAGGAAGATATGGATAAAACTTGGAAAAATAAATCTGAAGAGAAGCCACAAGATGTACCAGTTTCCACACCCAGTGTGGAAATCCCTGAACTGGCAAACTGAGCTTCAAAAAGCTTAGGGGGAACATATCGGTAAAACTTTTCGAACCCCCAGAGTATATCGGTAAAGTACCTTTATTGGTATTTGATACCTATCAATCGACGAAAGAAATGAAGCGGTAAAAGGTAAAATTAGGGTTTGAGCCCTAATGGTGATGCACTTATTATGGTAGGTGGGAGCGTTTGAAAGTGACTTTTGTCATCATTTTTACTTACCTATTTTCAAAAGAAAAAAATTTCTAAGCTTGAGTAGCGCAACTAGAGTGATTCATCTTGCATTCAAAAGAATTCAAAAAGGAATCTTGCACAAGATCTTGCAACCACTTCGAGCTATCAGTGTGGAAGTCAAAGTGGTAAATAAGCTTCTAAAGAAGTGTGTTGTGCTCGACATCGGCAAACCCTAAGTTTGGAGTGTGAAGGTATTTATCGTTGAAACATTCTTATCATTTGGAATTTTCTATATATGGCTTATGCATCTAAAATCCCTTCTAGTTCTACTGAACCTGAGGAAGCACCTGAGTTTCTTAAAAAGAAGATGAACTATAATGCCCTATCTCAAATTCCCGTCAGAGTCATTGTCAAAGGTGATGATTCAGGATATAATGATTGCAAACTAGAAGACCTAGGGTCCCTATTGATTCACTCCCAGCCGAGTTTGTTCTGTGGAGACGATAAGAAGATTAAACCTAAATACAACATAATATATAGAGAAGAAGAAATTACCTAATGCAGTATGCTTTCTTGAAGAATTTATAGAAGAACACATCAGGATTATCCTTAGTAGGGTTCATGGTGATAAGATGTACCTTGATCAAACCCATAATATTACACCGAAGGCAATTCATGTCGTGACAGTTTCTATAATGTTGGGGAAGTCCCCGTTCTTTGAAAGATCACCAAAACCAAAATGACAGAGCTCACCGGTTCTGTGAGTGACCAACGGGAAATGACTATCAACACCATTAAAGATGATTTGGTGAAATATGTATGCATGGTAATCGGGTATAGAATATTCTATGCTAGCAGAATGAATTATGTTCCTACAGCTGCAGTGCATGCCGCTTATGGGATGATCAAGGAGAATGCAGAATGTGACTTGTGTACCTGCATGCAGAAACAACTCATAGATAACCTGAAGATCAAATTGGACAAAACCCCAAGGTTTAAGTTTGGTCAACTGCTTGTCAGTTTATTTTTTTACTTTTAAGGATATTTTCCTAGAGTTGGTGATGTTCAATGGTCAACTGACCTACTGATTTCCAGACAAATAAAGAAGAGTCTGTAAGTAGTGGGAACTACATATCTGGAGACTTTGAACAAATATTTTGATGAGTTCAGACTAAAGATGAACTAGAGAATGAGAATATCTGGTGATCTAGTTAAGAAATATGAAGATGACATATATTTTACAATCAAAATAGATCACTGCATAATGGAAGTGGTCAAACCCAAAGAAGATGTAGTTGAGCCCATGGGGTATGAAGTGGTAAATGATATACTGATAAGGTATGCCTCTACCCAACTTGCTTCACCACTATATCCCAAGAAGAAGAGGATCGGTACTTACTTAGAGAGGATCAAACCTATTGAGGTACCGAAGCAGAAAAAGAATAAAGCAGTTGCATTGGCATAGGCACCGGTTACATCTGCTGCCAGTCCTAAAGTTTCCAAGAGGTCACCAACTAAAAAGAAATCGAAGGCTATTTCGGCAAAGGTATTTGAAAGGAAGAGGAAAACCAAGAATAACTCACCGGATTCAGAAGGCACTGAATCGGAGGTAGAAATGAAGAAGACAAGGCAATCCATCAAGAAGATGAAGTCAACCGGTAATGTACCAGCAACCTCTACACCGGTAAATTTATATATTTCCTCTTACAAACCTATGACACATTTTCAAAGGACCATAAAGAATATTACAAGAAAATTTCTTGATGATTTAAAAGAATATTTTGATGATTTCAATGATAGTGAAAAGGAGGATGTTGAACAAGAACTTATTAAATATTTATGTATTAATGATCAGTCACCTTCCAAAATTAAATCAGTTACTTCTAAATCTTTGTTTGATTCTTTGGACAACAAATGGCGCATTGCCATTGAAAACAAGAAGACATCAGGGAGAAAGTTTTTGCACAATATTTTCCAGATGCCTCTAACTCAGAATTGTTTGAAATTATTGATAAGTAAAAAGGCATTTCTTCATGGGAAGAAGAAGACTTCAGCTACTCAAAGGCAAAACTTCTGAAGTGGAAAAAGACACCCATTTGCAGGTTAAAGTTTCTGTCAAAATGCAATAAGTGTCTGAAGCTAATTGGTAGGCTAAGCAAGACCCTGAACTATCCTCAGCCAAACTAGATGAAGTCTTTGACAGTCTGGGTGAAATAATAGCAGAACAAAATGACCCCATTGATGTTGATGCACTGGATATTGAGGATATCACTTCAAACAAGGAAAAAGATGAAAAAGAGAGAATGGAGAAAATAAAGGATGAGAAAGTAGAAAAAGAGAAACGGGAAAAAGAGAAAGTGGAGAAAGAAAGAGAAAGAGAAAGAGCAAGCGGAGAAACCAAGACAAGAAGAGAAGAGGAAGGAAGAAGAGAAGAGGAAGGAAGAAGAGAAGAAGATGGAAGAAGAAAAGAAGAAGGAAGAAGAGAAGAAGAAGGAGGAAGTAGAGAAGAAAAAGGAAGAAGAGAAAAAGAAGGAAGAAGAGAAGAGGAAGGAAGAAGAGAAGAAGATGGGAGAAGAAAAGAAGAAGGAAGAAGAGAAGAAGAAGGAGGAAGCAAAGAAGAAAAAGGAAGAGGAGAAAAAGAGGGAAGAAGAGTGGAAGAAAGAAGAGGAGAAAGTGAAGGCCGCCAAGGTAGCCCAAGAAAAAGAAGAAGAGGAGGAGAAAAGACAAGTGGAGATCAAGGCAAAGGAAGGAGGATAGACTCCTAAGGCAACCGAAGATCAATCCAAGCAGGTTGATTCCACCGGTCCCACCGATATGACTCATGCCTATCTAACTCAATTGGCTGATGAGACTGAGCTACTGCAGAGAATTCAACTAGCGTAGGAGAGATTGGAAGAACTAAGGAAAAAGAAAGAATAGGATGTCATTCAGTTTTCTGTTGACACCCTTTCTAATCTAATCCCCAGTACTAACCTCCCTAGTATCGATTCCTCGTTGGCCAAGCTCAAACTTCTTTGCACAGTAGTGGATGATCAGGTACAATGTTTGGAAGATGTTGCCTAGGCCATTGCAAAGAAAAACCATGAAAGGTACTCAAAGTTGCCTTAGTAAAGCAAATGGATGAAGACAGGACAAGACTACTTAAGCAAAAAGATTATATAAGTTCAGCTATGGGTGAAGGTAACCTATTCTTGAGTAGAATCTGCCAACCTCACCTATTTTGTGAAGATGCTCTGAAACATAAGACTCAACTCCAATCAGAGTTATAGAAATATATTGGCAACTTCAAACTGCCCTATGATCTATTCACAATATATGGACAAACTTATCATACTGACTAGCATCAGATTACAAAGCTTGACTCAGAGATCTACAATCAAACTCGAGATCTACAGGAGCTCCAGTTGCTCCTATTGCCAAAATTGTAGGTTCTTCAGAAGTGCTTCTTGAACTTGGAGGCTATTACTGTGACATAGGAGATGAGCACCATTGATGCAATGGAAGAATTAGCCTTCCAGATGAAGACCGAGAGTGAAATTTCTGCCTCACTTCTCGAGTCATGGTCCTCAGACATGAAGAATTTTATGCAAAAATTTAAATCTCTTTTTTAGAAGTTTTACTCCTTATTGTCATGAACATATAATTTGTTTTCATATTATGCAAAACAAAGGAATATTTTGCAATATTTTGCATTACTTTGTCATTGTTGGCAAAGGGGGAGTAGTGTATTAAAATTTTGGTGAGTATTAACATTTCATGCACATACTTGTAATTTTTGCAAAGGGAGTAGTGTATATCCTTAGGGGGAGTAATTTTGATTATGGCATCTATTTTTGTTTTGTAAGAACTTAGACGTCAAAATTTTCCTAAGTGTTGCCATCAATGCCAAAGGGGGAGATTGTTGGTATTTTGATGATGATTAGTTGTGATTGTCATTGATGGACACAAACTTATTTGATGTATGATTTATTCTCAACCGGTAGTTGTTCCAACCGGTATTGTATGTCATTAAAATGTATAGTCTTTGTTTGTTAAAGACTATCGGTATTTTGCAGAACATGCTTATTGGTCAAAGCATGACTGAAGACCCCAAGCGGTATGAAGATCTCAAGCAGAATGAAGACCATGAGCGGTAGTTAATCTTTTGATCGGAACACTATGTTCTAATTTTCCAGTCTTCATTTGTCAACCAATAATCGGTATATTATATTAAACTGGTATAATTGTAATGTGTGATGAGTTATCATCCACCGACACTTTGGTGGTGTTTTTGTGTCGTGTTACCAAATATGTCTAGATGCACTGTACCTAGGAAATTGTAGTCTAATCTTATTGGACCAACATGAAATCAAGTTCCTATATGAGGACATCATGTCTAGGGTTTTAAATAAGTTGTTGTGTGCAAACATTGGAAAGAAGATTAGGTCTGTGTGAGAAAAGGTCTTTCACAACAGAGATAGAGAGTACAAATTATAGAAGACTGAAGTAATGTTGGATTGCATTCACATGGAGCTATCAAGGATCTAATCAAGCATTTTGTGCTACTGTCTAGATTATTCACTTGTTGATTACTAATATCTTCAACAAGTCTGAAACCCTTAACTAGGTAGGCCCATCCAGACCTATTGTAAATCCTCTAACAAGGTGGTTGATAGTTGTGGATCTGAAATCCTCTAACAGGGTAGTCTTTAGCAGGACTTATCTCCTAATAGAGATCTAGATTCCTAACAGGATCTGTTCTAGTGAAGAATATTGTAAGGCCTTAACCGGTCTGGTTACTATTCTGCAGATAGTTGATTTGTGAGTTTTACTCACCGTGGTTTTTCCCATTTGTGTTTCAACATCAAAACATCTTGTGTTGTGGTGATTGTTCTTCTATTGGTGAATGCTTTATTTTGTATTTGGCTTGTTTATGTTTTAACTGGTTTATTGTTTAATCTGCTACATCGGTCTGCATTTAAACTGCTTAAGAGATTGTTTAAGTTTTTTGGTATACTAATTCACCCCCCCTCTTAGTATTCATCACCTTGTCTATTGATGCAAGGGATAATCAGGTCATCTTGGTCTCATTATACCTCAATGCTTGTATTAGCTTGCTAAATCAAAACCCATGTAAGAAATATTGAGGTCATCCTAGTGTAATTATACCTAGGTGCTTGTATTTCCTTACAACATTTTAAAAGATCAATGATGAAACAAATCACTATAACAATATGTTGAAAATATGAAAAAATCATTTAGATAGGTTTTACATTTTATTCCACTATAATAATTTCATTATCTATTCATCAGGTTATCCATTCATTAGGTTATCATTAGGGTCAACGATTGTCAGGAGATGATTGAGTATACTTGGACAAATAAAAACATTTGCATTAATCTCATCATTTTAGAGTTTGTTAGTTTCATTCATTTTAGATCTTTTTATCATTTCTTTCATCTTATCAATTAGAGCTCATTGCATTCAACATTTAGGTTCATTCATCATTATCATTTGTTCATATCATTCATTATCATATGCATAAATTCACAATAGGGTTATGTATAGTATATCATTATAATCATTTCATGATACAACATTTTATCCATCATTTTTTGGATTATTTCATCATATAGTTATTTCATATCACATATCTATGTACCATTGTTCCATCTCATTTTTATCATCATAACATCATTGCATAATAGAAATCATTATAAGCATCTCATCACTCATAATAAAAACATCATGAACACCATCATGTAAGTATCATACATCTACCATCATCATAGCTATGAATATAGGAAACATCATCATCATAAGAATGTGTAGAGAGACATGAAATCAATATCTCATAAATCAATCTAGGCAATGCATGTTATTATCATCATCATGTAGATCATAAGAATAATCATCATAAGTATAATCATCATAAGATCATAATTATAATAGAATGCATGAAAATGAAATAAAACCATATAGAGAGTCCTTCAATGTTTGTCTGCATATCATCATAAAATCATAAAATGTCCAAGTATACAATGATATCAGAGTCATAAAACATATGTAGTCCCAAATGATACAACAAAACATGAAATTGAGTCTCAATACATATCAAGTAGCACTCCCTCCAAAGACTGCTAGTTTTTGAGGTCCTGTACCTACCCCACCAGATGGTCCTACCCCTGGATCTAGATCTCTGTGAGGTGGCCCCATGACATCACCACTAGAGGTCAGTGCTCGTTAGGATAGCTACTGGGAGTAAGAAACATAACTACCTGCTCTCTAGATAGGAGGAACAACAACATAATATAATGAACACCAGTATATAATCTCCTTCCCAACATGAATTGTCTCTGCCATAAGACCCCCAATGCCAACTTGTTGTATGTGCTCTAAATCGGTCTCTGGCCAACCATAGTGCTGAATGGCAGTATCCCACTCTATGGTGATGGTCCTAACCTGCTCTCTACTAGTATCTTTCTCTAATTTAAGAGCTTGAATTTGTGCCTATAGTTGTGCAATATGGGCTCTCGAGGAATCTATATCATCCTATGGTTTCTAGATATGGGGATCTTTTACTTTTTGTTGCTCTGTAGGCTATGATAATGAGGCATCCACTTTTTGTTCTCTCACCACTCTATACCTTATTAGTGGTACATCATCTTGAGAATAATTACCCTCCACATAACCCCCATAGCCCCTGACACCACCAATATCCTTTCCAATCTGCAAGGGACTGCCTCTCCCCTCTCCACTCTAGCTTGCATCTCTAACTCTACCACAGCCTCCATCCCTCCAACTTTACTTCCTCCTCTACCTTCATCTCTCCCCCCATATCTCCATCTTGCATCTTTGCCTCCATCCCAACCACCCATAACCAATAGAGGTCCTCTCACTCCAACTCCAAAAGGCCCACCATGAGCCCATGCTCTACCCCTCCCTCTCCCTCCTCTCCTCCCTCCTCCACCATCATCTCCACCCTCTCCATCACCACCTCATCCAACATGTCACTATCTCCTCCTTGATAATGGATCCCCATCCTCATCATCATCACCTAAACTAGGTGGTGGCTCTATTGGATCTATCAGCCTAGGGAATAGATGCTCTGCAAAATATCGAGCATAGTCATTTGTCATCCCAAAATCTAGTAGATGTGATATATGCTATATGTGGCATAGTAATGAACTCAACATATGTAATATCAAAATAAATAGAGGGCCCCTACTCTTCTCTGTCCTTATATGTCCTAGCATACTAGGCTACACCCTGCAACATCCCCTAAACCCTGCCAAACTACCTGTGTATCCATGCAATCAACTGACGCTTGATAACATATGGAGTCCTACCAATCAAATAAAAGCTATGATAGATCACTGGAAGCTCCCTAGCATCATCCATCCAAGGCTCACAAGAAACATATTGCCTCTATGTCATAGTATTCATAGTGTCCAACACATACCTCCAAGACTCCATCTTACCCAACTTAGGCTAGGTGACAATACCGTGATATGCATATATGTACAGTTGACCATCTCCCTACACCCAATCATGAATAGGCCATATAACAACAATGTGCTCCTAACACCATATCTGAAGTAAAGTAACCTTAGTCAATAAACTAGTGTAAAGGGGGGAAATTTGCAACATAGAAGGAGAAATCACCAAATCAATTTTTTGTTTTGGGAGGAATTTCTTTACATTCAAAAGAGGGGAGGAATCCACTAGATTTAGTCACAAATCAGATAAGGACTGAATACTAAGTGAATTGATTGATTGTGATGTGTTTTTCCCTCTTTTGTAAGTTAAAATGTTGATTTAGTAAAATTTTGAAATTGGAGACAAAATTAAGAAAATAATGAGCTACAGGTTTGGGATTTTGTTGTGCACTTGGATCTAAGTAATATAAGCTGATTTGGATATTCCCTACAAAAATTCTCTAAAAAATCAAGGACCGAGAAACAGCAACACGGTCCTCCGAATTTTCTACACACCAAAAAGGGTTGTTCTATCTCTATGTCTAAAGATTACTCTGAGAATACAGTTGTGCACCAGTTTCCTGCACACAGAAAGAAAGAGAAATGGATTGGGATAGAGGCTTGCCTTAGCTCAAACCCTAGTTTTGGAATTAACCATGAAATTGAGATAAATGTAATTGAAATGATTGAAAGGAAAGGTTATCCTTTTGAGGGAGATGTTGAATTATGACTAAAAAATTGAAGGATTATACCTCCTTGTGAAGTTTTGCTTGCCTCCACATGGAATTAGGGTTTCATGAATAGGATGTAGATCTCCACTTCAATGCTTGAATCTTGACTTTATTGTTGCTCCAAAGTTTGAAGGAAGACTGAAAATGTTGAATTTCTCTTGAATTCTTGAATGCTTAATGTCGTATGTGTGCTCTTTCTAATTGATGGATTTTCAAATGAGAGGGGAAATCCTCTTTATATACTTTCCTATTGAGAAAATTGATTAATTTTCTGACATGAGCAGACACGGAGAGGGGAATCCTACTCAAATTTGAAATGCTAAAATAGGTTTAAAGAGGGGCCAATTTTGGGAGGACCATGGCGCAATGCCCTGGTCCTATCCTATTTTGGGTCAAGATCAAGGTGCCCAAGGGGGTTCCAATCAAGGTGTTTGATGTTTTTGATGTGCATGAGCATAATCAAGTCTTCAATTAGGTCAAGGGGTACAAACACTAAGGTGAAGACCCAAATGCAATCAAAATTGCAAGGGGTGCAATTATAGGATGCTACATTAGTGGGAGTATGAGGTCAATCATACTCTCGATAAAGTATAAAGGGTTCAAACTGAAAGACTTTCACCAAGTTGTTAAGGAGGAAAGATACACCAAGCCCCCTATGGACTTTAGAATCTCACATTTCAATGAAAAGGTAAAAGGGAAGATCATGTGAGAGAGAAAGAGAGAACCATGACTAAAACTAGTAAGGTTATCTTACTATGAGTCATGAAAAGAAAAAATACCAAAAATTACAAAGCAAAAGCTAAGTAAATTTAAGTATCAACATATGCAAGAGAGAGAAGCATTGAGAAGAGTGTATGCCTGCAAGTTAAAGTGATTGCGTACGCCTTGTCGAGAGCAATTTCTTTAAGGTAGGATACACCCAAAAAGACAAGCACGTTATCACAATAATTTAGCCCCCAAGAGAGGAGAAATCAAAGGATAATGGTCACAAAACACAAAGCACGAGGTGGTTCTTCTTAACTTTGGGATCCATATTCCTTTTATCATAACTAATGTATATCATGTGTATATATATGCATAGAATTGTCCTCATCCCCCAAAGATAGGAAACCACCATGGAAGAAGGGAACACGTGTGCCTTTTGAGTCAACATGGAAGAGACTAAAAGAGATCTCAATGCTTTGCATCATCCTCAAGTAGACAACACTAGTGACAACAAATAGAAGAATGGAGAGACAAATAGAAGAAAGTCACAAAGAAGCAAGAGAGGAGAGAGGGAGATAATCTATAGTGCTAGATAATCTATAGTGCTAATGAAGCTAGTCAAGCACATCATCTGCCCCTCGAGCTTGCTCATCATTTTTTGGGAAGGTGAACAACATGCAAGAGGAGCAACATCAAGCATGGTAGATGGAGCTATCACAAGCTCCAAACAAGGACCATGATCTAATGATGGATCACTTTGTCTATTACTAGGAGCAAGGATTAATGCTTTTGAAAATTGTTTAGATAAATCATTGTCAACATCAGCATATTCATATTCATCATCAGAAATATTAGGATCAACATTTTCATCATTAACAACATTCTCACCTATTTATTCATCAAGATCAATAAAATAGGAGCTCTAATAGGAATAGAACTTGGACCATCATTTATCTTAAGCATTTTGCATCTTGGAGAATTAGGTTGAACATCCTCATTAGGAGAAAATAGAATCATGTCAATAATTAGTGTTTTAGGAGAAGAAATGATTTGGGAAGAAAGTTCATGAGCTCTAGAACAGCCTCTCCATCGATGTTCTCTTACACAATAGCTTCATTTAGTTTTAGCTAAAGGTTGTGAAGGTTTAGGTTCATCAGGTATAGACTTGTTTTCTTCTTTTAAGGAAGGATTCATAGGAGGTCTTTTAGGTTGAACAATATGAGAGGTCGATTGCTTCCCTTTGTAAGATGTAGGAGGAAAAACCGCACCATATAAAGGAGGAATGAGACGTGTAAGAACGAGACTAGGTCCATCATAAGGAGGATGAATAGGTCTGCCCTTAGGAGGAATAGCTTGACACTTGGGAGGAGGAGCATTTATATCCTTGTGATGAAGAGTGGACTCATCCATAGGAGAAGGAATAGATTCCTCTTTAAGAAGAAGAATATTTCTTTCCTTAAGATGAAGAATAATCTTATTCTCGAGAAGAGGTATATGATCATCAAGAGGAAGGCTAAGTTATAGATTTCTAGGTTTATTCAATGATGAAATCATCTCATTTTTCCATTTTTGATGTAACTTAAAGAGAGCATCACTTCTAGGTTGAAGAGGTTGGAATTGTTTGGACCAAAAATAATCAAGACAAACATCTTCATGCATCATCATAGGTTGATATATGCTATGATTAATAGTTATGATTTCATCATTATGAGGAAATTTCAAACACTTATGAATAGTAGAAGTGATTGCTTTCATGGAAGAGAGCCAAGGATGTCCCAACTTCATACGAAATTGATTGATGTAGGAATGATAGCAAAGAAAACATCTAAGCATTTAGTGCCAGCATCAATAGGAAGTGTGATAGAACCAATAGTAGGACAAGAAAAGCCATCAAAAACTCTAACTACCGTATCAGTTTTTATCATATATCACTTTATGCAATTGCAAAGTATAAAGAAATTCTTCAGTTATCACATTAATCATGCAAGATGGATCAATAAGCACTCCTTGAGAAGGTATGCCTTTGATTTTCACAGTTATATAAAGTGAGCCATTAGGTTCTTTAATAGCTTCACTAAGATCAAATATAATGCACAATTCCTTAGGAGGTTCTTTTTTATCTATAAAGTTCACCATATTATTAGACTCAAGGCCAACATCATTGGGAGAGAAAGCAAGATGATCCGTCTCAATCATATTAGTGGAATGGGAAGGTAAAGAATTGGTGAAAATTTGAAGGTTTTGATTAGGAGGAGCTACTTATTTGTTTCCTTTATCCTTCACACCAGCCACAGATATGGTATTGTTATCAATCAAGTCTTGAATCTTACTTCTCGAGGAAAAACACTTTTCAGTGTCATGGTCGGGTTGATGATGGTGTTGGAAAAAGGCTTTGGCATCATAAGAACCTAGCAAAGGCTTGGTTGTATCAATTGGTTTGATAGGGGGAATTTTCAACACATTCCTTTGTAACAATTAAGACATAATACTATGTAAAGATTCATTAAGAGGAGTGAATTATTTTCTAAAGTATTTGGACAAAGGAGGCACACCTATTGTTGTGGTTGCTACTTCAGTGTTGTTGTTGTCATTGAATTTGATGAATCCCTTGTTCGGTTTGAACTTCACAAAAGGTTGTTGAGCACACTCACTTTTATCATTCACAGCCATTGAAGAGGATGATTATTCCAATTGACTCACGGTAAGATGATAGTTATGAAGTATCATGCACTACTCCGTAAAGGAAGTAAACTCAAAAAAGAGAAGTTTATCCCTAATATATTTTTGCAAATTATAAATGAAAATTCTTTGAATACCTTGATCAGGCACAGGAAAAGAAATTTGAGAATACAAATGCTTATATCTACCAATAAAATAAGTTACTTTTTCTTTCACACCTTGTTAACTATGCATCAAATCAGTCAAAGTAATTTTATTACCATTGTTATTGTGAAATTATTGAATAAAAGAATTAGCCAATTGTTGAAAAAAAGTAATAGAATAAGGAGGCAAAGAATAATACCATTGCAAAGCTTTATCCCTTAATGTTCTAGTAAACAATTTAGCCAACAATCTTTGGTCATGAGCAAAGTCACTACACAAGGTTTGAAACATTTTAACATGAGTCAATGGATCACCTTTTCCATTATAAAGATCCAATTGAGGGACTTCCACATGTTTAGGAGGGACAACTCGGACAATGTCATTGGGTAATGGGCTCGCTACATCAAATGTGGGCACATTATACTTAGATTGATTCATAGAAGTTATTTGTTTTTGTAAGGAAGACATTGTTTGAGATAAATTATTGATGGTAGCTTCAGTAGAAGGATTGAAATTGGACATATTAGATTGAGGAGGAGGGGTAACATTGTTGAATGAAGGAAGGGGTTGATAATAAGGAGGGATATTTTGATAGGAAGGTAGGGGTTGAGAATAAGGAGGTGGAACATTTTGATAGGTAGGTGTGGGAGAGGATTGGGTAACAAATGGAAGACTCATGGTAGGAGGAATGAAGGAAGAGGAGTTGCCCCCTTAACTAACATTCATAGGTATGGGAGAAGATTGGATAAAAAATTGAAGACTCATGGTAGGAGAAATAAAAGAAGAGGATTTTTCCCTTGACTAGCATTCGTAGGTATGAAATTTTGTGTAGAGGTAGCCATGATGTTTGATGTAAATGTGGGAACACTAGCCATAAGAGTAGTCAAAAGGAATGGAATGATTAACTTGACTGGGAGGTTGTATATAACCTAGGGCTTCATTAAAAATCTTCATGGGCATAATATTAGAATCAACAATATGAGCAATACCACGCAAGATATCAACATCAAGTTTATCACTTTGAACCATTCATTTTAATCCTTCAATCAATGAGAGAGCTTTAGTTTCTAGGTATTGTTGACTCATCCATTGTTGAAGATTTTTAAATTGATTGTCCATCTTCTCCAATTGGTCAACGAAAACCCTAGTTAGTGATTCCTCCACATCATGAGAATTATCTAAAAAATGAGGATAAATGGGGACATTTATAGGATTTGAAGAACCACAAATATCCTCATTGAAAAAGTTATCCAAATTAGGCTTCATCTTCCCAGTAATTAAACCTTGGGAAGCCTTAATTCTACAACTTCTTCTCATGGAGATATTTTAGTTTGGACTAATAGTAGGAAAACTCATGCACTAAGGGAGGGAATTTGGAAATTGAATAATGCAAAATTCTAGGAAAAATTATTACTCAATTAAATGAACAAATTGATTGAAAGAGAAATAATGCAACCTCCTAGGAAATTGAGTTTTCAAATTAGGATTATGTAAAAATAACCTCTTAATTTTAAAATTATCCAAAAAAGATTGAATTTTAAAATTAGGGTCTCGTGAAAATAACTGCTTAATTTTAAAATTTAAAGTTTGAAATGTGGGAATTAATTTTAAATTTGAAAATTAGGGTTTTTTAAATTAACCACTTAATTTTAAAATTTAAATTTGAATTTGAGATTTGATCCAAGATTGCAACTTTGAATTAGCAAGCAAGTTTGAAGAGGAAAATTCAAAATTTAAACAACCCACAAGTTCAATTTGCAATTTTTTTTAAAAATTAGGATTTTTGAAATTAATCACTTAATTGTAAAAATTTGAAATTGAATCTTGGAAGTGAAAATTTGATTTTTTAAATTGAAACAAGAATATAAAATCTTAAATAATTAATTCACAATTTAGATAATTCACAAGTTCAAGTTTAAAATTAAAAATTAGGGTTTTTGCAATTAACCACTTAATTTTTGAATTTTGATGGCAAAATTAACATGCAAATGAAAACTTGAATTATAAAATTGAAGAGTGCTCAAATATGAAATAATTAATCCAATGTAAACAAATCACAAGCTCAATTTTGAATTTAAAAATTAGGGTTTTAGTGAATTTAACCTCTAAATTTTTAAAATTTGCAAGGAAATTAAACTTGTAAATGAAAATTTGAATTGTAAATTGCATACACAGTCAAATCTGAAACAAAAATCAGAATTAAAGGTGCAAGGAGTCAGGTTGACCAAAATGTAAAGGGGGGAAATTTGATTTGGCAATTTGCAACATAGAAGGAGAAATCACCAAATCAATTTTCGCTTTTGGGAGGAATTCCTTTACATTCAAAAAAGGGGAGGAATCCGCTAGATTTAGTGATAAAACAAATAAGGATTGAATAGTAAGTGAATAGATTGATTGTGATGTGTTTTTCCCTCTTTTGTAAGTTGAAATGCTAATTTAGGGTAAAGTGTTGAAATTGGAGACAAAATTGAGAAAATAATGAGCTACAGGTTTGAAATTTTGTCATGCACCTAGATCTCAGTAATATAAGCTGATTCGGATCTACCTTGTGAAAATACTCCAAAAAAGAAGGGACCGGGACACGACAACACGTTCCTCCAAATTTTGCGCACACCAAAAAGGGTTGTTCTATCTCTGTGTCTGAATCTTATTTTGAGACGTACAGTTGCGCACCTATTTCCTGCACACAGAAAGAAAGGGAAATAGGTTGGGAATAGGGGCTTGCCTTAGGTCAAACCCTGATTTTGGAATTAACCATGAAATTGAGATAAATGTAATTGAAATGACTAAAAGGAAAGGTTCTCCTTTTGAGGGAGATGTTGAATTATGACTGAAAATTGAAGGATTATACCTCCTTGTGAAGTTTTTCTTGCCTCCACATGGAATAAGGGTTTCATGAAATAGGATGTAGATCTCCACTTTAATGCTTGAATCTTGACTTTATTGTTTCTCCAAAGCTTGAAGGAAGACTGAAAAAATGCTTAATTTCTCTTGAATGCTTGAATTCTTGATTGCTTGATGTCATATGTGTGCTCTTTCTAATTGATGGATTATCAAATGAGAGGGGAAATACTCTTTATATACTTTCCCATTGAGAAAACTGATTAATTTTTCGACATGAGCCAACATGGAGAGGGAAATTCAGCTCAAATTTGAAATGATAAAATGGGTTTAAAGAAGGCTCAATTTAGGGAGGATCATGGTGCCACGCCCTTGTCATGTCCTATTTTGGGTCAAGATCGAGGTGCCCAAGGGGGTGCCAATCAAGATTTTTTTATTTTTGTGATGTGTATGAGAATAATCAAGTCTTCAATCGGGCCAAGGGGTGCAATCACTAAGGTGGAGACCCAAATGCGGTCAAAATTGCAAGAGGTGCAATTTTAGGACGCTACAACTAGTTGCTTTGTCATAAACCACCTGGTGTAAATCATGATATAAATGAGCTAACATACACACTCCCTAAGCATATTGGGTCCTGTGTTGCATCATCCACTCTAGAATGCAACCCCAACCAACTAAAATTCCACGTGATCTCCTATCAGGACAAATAAATCCTCTAATCAATCCAGCCAAAATAAAGGACAGAGGTTCAGAATGCATCAACATATCATCCCATCGAACCTCTAAACCATCAATTTGAGCATCTCCAAAAACTCATTGTAATGTTTCAATGCCACCTATCTCATGGTAATCATACTATACAAGCTCTCTTGTAATAGGGATGCACAAAATCCTATACACATCCTCAAGTGTGACAATAATCTCTTTGGTCAGAAGATGAAAAGAGTTGTGGTCGCTATGCCACCGCTCTACGAGTGCTAAAAATAACCCCTTGTTCATCCTGATCTCAGACACATACAAGAGGTGCCTCAATCCACATGCATCTATATGTCTAATGGTTGCGGCATCTAAGTCAGGAATCAAGTGTCTTATAGCAGGAAACCACTCTTGACATTGAAGGACATCTAAAACCTCTTGAATAATCAAACATTGTTACCTAAGTCAATCATCAATCATCAATCAATCTATCCTAACTATCAATCATTGGTACATAGATGCTTATCCTATCCACTCTTCATAGACTAGACCAGTCTCTCTGAGCTCCTATCATATCCTAACCATTCATCATGGTTATCACTTAACACAAAATTCAAAAAATTATTTGTCTACATTAAATATTGACTTGGACAATAAAAGCGCTAAAGTTATCTATATATGCGCTAATCATATCAACATTTATACTAAAAGTAAAAAATGTGCCAGATTTTCTTGAACATGGAGTGGAGCGGGGAGGAGAAGGGGAGAGTTCAAGTTCAAAATTCAGCAACAGGAGATTCAGGGAGCCCCTTGGAAGAGGAGAGTTCAGATGGTAAGTAACCCGATGCTCATTTTGAATTGGGGGACCCAGAAGGGGCTCCCAGATCACGAGAGGAATAGATAGTAGCAGACAAGGTGAATGGTCAGGTTCAAAATTTAAATTTGGGAGGCAGAAAACCTGAAGCAATTCTAGGACAGCAAGCGGAAAGCGGCTCAGAGGATCCAGTGAAGGGAATAGAATCTAATGGGAAGGATCTTGAGACCCCTTCAAATTTAGAGGATCTTAAGGGGGGACCCAGATCAATTGGATACATTGGTAAATGGTCCTCTCTGTTTGGGGTCAAACCCAAAGGTAAGTCATCTTTGCCCCCGGTTAAAAATACTTTGAATGTTTCTCAGGGAAAGTTTGTCATCTCAGTTCCAGACCAAATTATAGATCACAACATTGCTCGAATGGAAAATACTCTGAATGGAAAATTCTTTGGGACGAGACCAAAAATTGAGGTTGTCCATGGATTTGTTAAGAGGAAATGGAATTTGAAAGGTCAGGTTAATGTGGTTGCTATGAACAAAGGATGCCTTTCCTTTTCTTTCTCTTGTGAGGAGGATCACAGAAATATCCTCTGCAATGGTATTTGGGCGATAGGCAAATATTTAATGTATATCCAGAAATGGTACCCTAATGCAGGAAGAGAGGATAAGTTTGTGGTCCAAGTTCTAGTTTGGATAAAGTTATCTAGGCTCCCTATGGAATATTGGAAGGAAGATGTGTTTGCTGGAATAGCCAATGCTTTTGGGGAGCTTATCACCATTGATCCAGTTACGACATCCAGAAGAAGACTTATATATGCTAGAATTTGTGTAGGAGTTGGGCCCGAAATGGATATGCTAGAGGAAATAGAGATAGAATCAAAACTAGGCAAATGGATGCAGAATAGTGTTTATGAATCAATCCCTTTTGCATGCTTTCATTGTAAGAAAGTTGGGCACTGGGCTAAAAAATGCACAAGTAATGTGGTCAAATCTCAATCCCAAACTAAAGTGTGGAAAAAGGTGGATAGCTCTTTGAAAGCCTCACCTTCTGATGGACTGGATCAGGAGAAACAGTCTCGGGTAGGAAGGACAGAGGAGGTGTTAGTCAGAGAGTCAGGAAATGAAACAAAGAAAGGAGATAACGATAAGATCTCCCATCTGGAAAAGGAGCAGAAAAATAGTGGAAAGGATTCAAATGATGGAGAAAGAGAGTCACAAGTCAGCAGTCAAAATAAGGAAAAGGATAAGACAGAACAAAATTTAGATCAGAATGAGAAAAGGAATAACGGTCATATGGATAAGGGAGTTAGTCAATCCAAAGATAACAAAGAGGAGGGAGACAATTTTAACTCAGTATCAAAATCATTTGAGTCAAAAAATGGAGCAGGTTGGACCCAAGATGCACAACCTGATAATATCTTAGAACAAGGGCTATTGAAGATTTCATTAGCTTCTCCAACTCAGGTAAAGTTGACTTTTCTGGAGGAAAATGAAACAAGATGGGGAGATGACAAAGACATCAAAAGGAATTGGGAAAGGGTGAGTCAAAGTAGGAAGAAGAAGAAGTAATGGAGGATAAAAGAAAGAAAAAGAACAAAAAAAAGAATAATAATAGCAACAACAATAATACATCCACCAGAAATGCCAAAAGTAGACTAGGGGATGTGGGAGCTCAGCATAATTCTCCAGGAAGGTACTCAAATGCAAAGAAGAGGACCATGGAAACAAGCAAGAATATAGCAGACGGGACTCAAAGAACCATCTTTGAGGCAGGTATTTCCACAAAACCATGAAGATTATCTCCTGGAATATTCTAGGATTGAATAATCCTCACAAATATGATTTAATTAAAAGTATGATTAGAGACAAAAACCCGGATATTTTTTTGATTCAAGAAACTAAAATTTCTAAGGATAAGGTTGAAGGCTTCAAAATGTTTAGTAATGGCGGAGTTAGTGGTGGTAGTTCAGAAGGAGCTTCGAGAGGTATTATTACTTTCTGGAATAAAAATAATGTAGTGGGAGAAGTGTTGATTCAGAACAACAATCTGGCTTGTATTAGATTTAAGCATTTGAAAGAGGGTACTTCATGGGTCTTAACTAATGTGTATGCCCCTAACAGTAAGACTGGAAGAAGTGATTTTTGGAAAAATTTATCCTTGTTTAGAAGTAGGTTTTTTGAAGATGGGTGGATGATTATGGGGGACTTCAATACCCCTTTGAAGGAAAATGAGAAAAAGGGAGGGAGCCAAACCAATCTGGACAGTAGATTGGATTTAATGGACTTCATCAATAATAATACTCTCCATGACCTGGATTTGCAAGGAGTTAAATACACTTGGACTAATAGGAGCGGTGAGGACTTAATTTAGGTCAGGCTTGATAGAGCTCTTATTTCTCTGGATTGGTTTAATTTTTACTTTTGTTCTTTATCAACTCAAATAAGGGCAGGATCAGATCACTATCCTATATCCTTCATGGTTGATGCCAAGAAGGGAAGAAGACACTTCCCTTATAGATTTGAGAGAATGTGGACTAAACACCCGGATATGGAAAACAAAATCAAGGAATGGTGGTAGGTTAGAATTGAAGGTAATGCTATGTATAAGGTGATCAAAAAGTTGAAGTTTGTGAAAGATAATGTTAAAAGCTGGAATAAGGAATCCTTTGGGAACATCTTTGTTTCTAAAGCCACCATTCTCTTAGATCTGAAAGATATACATGATGAGATTTAAAATAATGGCTATACTAAGGTATTGAAAGATGTTGAAGATGAGATTCTTATGAAATATCATGACATAATAGCAAAAGAAGAAACTTTCTGGAAACAAAGGTCAAGAAATGTTTGGTTGAAGGAAGGGGATAGAAATACTAAATACTTTCATATTTCCACTTTAAAAGACAAGACCATCAATAGGTTATCACAGATTAAAGTTAATGGTAGAACTATTGAAGATGAAGAATCTATGAGGAAGGCTGCCATGGAGTTTTTCTCCAGCCTCCTTTCTAAGGATCACAATTTGGATTTGCAAGCTCAAAAGGACCTAATGGATTGTGTACCCTCTATCTTGGATGTAGATCAAAACTCATATCAAACTGGTATCCCTTCCAATGATGAGATTTTGAAAGCTATCAACTCCTTTGAAGGTAACAAGGCCCCGGGCCCGGATGGTTTTCACATGTTATTTTTTCAAATGTACTGGCATATTGTTGGAGACGATGTTTCCAGAGCTGTGAAAGAGTTTTTTGGTGCTAGAAGAATTTTGAAAGAATTAAATGGCACTTTTGTTGCCCTTATTCCCAAAAAGATGGGAGTCGATTCCATGGATCTATTCAGACCTATATGTTGGTATTTTGGTATGGTTTTTTCATTGATGTCAACACCTACTAAAACACTAGCACTTTGGAGATCCAGCAGCATTCACCGACAAGCAAGTAACTATTGCACAATTACTGGTATATGGTTCAACCGCAGGATATAATGATCATCGTCACTTGGAATTATATGTAAGACACTTGGTAATGTCGAAGACATCGTTTGGACATCTTGTCCTGGAGTTTTGTTCATTGGTATATTCATACTTGCATATTTTCTTTTACCAGCAAATAGGTCCAGGGTTATCTAGGGTTACACCGGCAGGTTTATCTTTTCCAGATCAACATGGCACGTTATGGAGATGATTAATTATTGTTGTAAATGCATTAAGCCGACATGTTCAATTGGTTATTGCATCGGATATTATATTGTTTGTAAAATATTTTTATTGTAATATCTTGTAGAGCCGACCTACTAAAATTGGTCTTAGGTTATGGTATAAATGTAAGATCTTATTTGTAAGATCAAATGTGGAATGCGAAAAAGAATTGTGCGAAGGTATATGCGAGATTAAGCAGTGCTATACATGAAGACATCATTTGAAGGTGAAGCTAGGTTTTTGTGAAAGCATATCAGCATTACACCGATATTGAATCCAACATATGAAGATGCTATTTTGTGCAGTACATTCTTATTGGATTTAACCATCCAACTGTAGTCAGTGTGACTCCCATTTTGTGATTCAGCAGTGAGCTCTAGGTTGTTGGCCTTTCTGCATGTGTAGACCCCATTTATGTACACTTACTATCTCTGATTGTGGGTAAGGTTTCCCACCGTGGTTTTTCCCCTTATAGGGTTTCCACGTACAAATATTGGTGTTATGTGTTGTGGATAACTTTGTGTTTATGTTTCATGCATTAATCTTTACCGGTATAGCAATTAACTATTAAAATTGTCTACCAGCATACTTAACTAGTTTACCAGTATTAAGCATTAAGTTGGTTAAGTTGTTTTTGGTTTGAATTTAGTTGACAACTGATTCACCCCCCCCCCCCTCTCAGTTGTCTCCGGGACCTAACAATTGGTATCAAAGCCTAGTCCTCTTTTACAGAAGTTTAACAGCTTGAGGAGATCCAATGTCTACTAATTATTTCAGGAAGGACAGTCCTAAACTTGATGGAACCAACTATGGCATATGAAAGATCAGAATGGAGACACATCTAAATTGCATTGGAAAAGACATCTGGGAAGTTACAAAGAAGGGTTATACTACTGTTGTACCAGGTCAGCCCAGTCCAACTAACTTGACTAAAGATGAGGAAAATGATTGCAAAGCAAGAGAAGCACTTTTGAGCGCATTATCAGATCAACAAATCATGGGACTATCAGATAGGTCTACTGTTAAAGCTATTTGGGATCATTTGGAAACACTAAATGAAGGAGATTCCATAGTCAAAATTGCAAAACTTGAAAGCTTCCAGGTCAGGTATGAACATCTGAAAATGGAAGAAGATGAAAGGATTTCTGCTTTTATGGAAAGAGTAAATGAAATTGTTTTGGGCATTAAATGTTGTGGAGGAACCTTAAGTGAGAATGAAATTGTTTCAAAAGTTTTAAGAGGATTGCCACCAGCATACAAAATGAAGGTTACTGCTATAAATGAGTTAAGAACAATGTCTAATACATCAGTAACTAGGGATACATTGAATGGAAAACTTTCAGCTTTTGAAATTGAAGAATTTGGTCCTGTTGCTACTATAAAGATAGATTTAGCCTTTAAAGCATCAACATCATTTGCTCCATCATTTGACAAATTAGATTGGAGAACCTTTTATGCAAGAGAACTTGAAGAAAGTAGGAAGGAGAATGAAGAACTTGAAGAACTATTTGCAAGGAAAATGCCTAAAGGTCCAGTTGGAAGTAAGTATGAAGGTAAAGCACCCTTTAAATGTTTTAACTGCAATAAGATTGGTCATATGGCTTCGAGATGCCCTGATAGACATGCTAGACTAAGAGAAGAAGCTAGAAGAACATACAAGCCTAATCCTGAATATCAGAGATACAAATTTAAGAAGAATAAAGACAAATCTTGTTACATTGTTGATGAAGGTGTGACTGGTGATTCAGATGAGGATCCGGCAGACAATGGATGGGTTTTTGTTGCTATAACAGAAGATCAACCGGCACCTGCTGCTCAACCGGGAGAACAAGCCCTAGCAGCTAAAGTTGAAGTAAAGGATGAATGGATCATTGATTCAGGATGCTCACATCATATGACAGGAGACAAAGGTAAATTCTTGAACTTTCAAGAATACAATGGAGGTTTAGTAAGATTTGGAGATGACAAAGCCTGTTCAATCAAAGGTAAGGGTACAATATCTCTTGACGGTAAGCATAACACTGACAATGTCTACTATGTTGAAGGATTAAAGCATAATCTTTTGAGTGTTGGTCAATTAGTTGAGAAAGGATTTCAGTTACAATTTAAAAATGGAAAATGTAAAATCATGAATAGAACTGGTTTGGAAATTGCAATCAGTAATCAGACTAGAGGTAACATCTTCATTTGAACAACAATGAAAAGACATGCTTGATTTCACATATAGATGAAAGTTGGTTATGGCATAAGAGACTCTGTCATGTAAACTTTGATTGCATGGTGAAGATCAATACTTCTAAGGCAGTTAGAGATCTACCTAAAATTGTCAAACCTTAGAATACAATATGTAAGGAATGTCAATTTGGAAAACAAGTTAGAGCTAGTTTCAAAAGTATTCCAGAAAAATCCAATAATGCTCTTGATTTGATTCACACTGATTTATGTGGTCCAGCTAGAACTAAAAGCTTACAAGGTGATAGATATTTCATGCTAATTATTGATGATTATTCTAGAATGTGTTGGGTTACTTTTCTCAGAGAAAAATTAGAAGCACTTGGAAAGTTTAAACTATTCAAAGCAATGGTAGAAAATGAAACCGATAAGAAAATCAAATGTTTAAGATCAGATCAAGGAGGTGAATTTACATCTAAAGACTTTAATACATTCTATGAAGTGAATGGAATCAGAAGACAGCTATCAGCACCTCGGACACCACAACAGAATGGAGTTGTTGAAAGGAAAAACATAACTATCTTGGATGCAGCAAGAAGTATGTTATCTAAAGCAAACCTACCACATGTATATTGGAGAGAAGCAGTCAGCACAGCGGTCTATACATTCAACAAAGTTCACATCAAAGGTGAAACTAATAAGACCCCTCATGAACTATGGTTTGGTAATACTCCTACTCTTAAGTATTTCAGAATTTTTGGAAGTAAATGTTATATTAGAAGAGATGAGTATATTGGCAAATTTGATCCTAGAAGTGATGAAGGAATATTTCTTGGTTATTCATCTAAGAGCAAGGCATATAGATGTTTTAACAAGAGATTGCAGAAAATTGTTGAGAGTACAAATGTAAAGATTGATGAACAATTCAAAGGAACTTCAAGGTATATAGACTCTAAATCGGTAACAGAAATTGTGACAAATGAACCTACACTAAATCCACCAGTACAAAATGAAGATCTAGTTACCCCAGTATCATCTATGGATTCCACAGTAATTGAAGAACAACAACAAACAAAGACACCCTGGTATGTAAGATTGAATCATTCTGAAGATCAGATAATTGGAAACAAATTTAAAGGAGTTATGACAAGAGGAAGATTGGCAAATGAAGAGGTATGTCTTATTTCTCAAATTGAACCATCATCTATTAATGAGGCATGTGAAGATAAATTTTGGATAAAATCTATGGAAGAAGAATTAGAACAAATTGAGAAAAACCACACTTGGACATTAGTTGCCCGGCCTAAAGATAAAAATGTAATTGGAACCAAATGGGTATTCAGAAACAAACTTAATGAAGATGGTAAGGTTGTCAGAAATAAAGCAAGACTAGTGTGTAAGGGATATTCTCAGAAAGAAGGAGTTGATTACAATGAAACCTTTGCACCGGTAGCTAGAATTGAGGCAGTCAGATTATTTTTGGCTTTTGCAGCTCACAAGAACTACAAAGTTTATGTAAGGCCCCACCCCGACTCAGTCTGACATTTCAGTGGTTTTTATGATGAAACTATTATGGATGCTTTATTTTTATGCATTATGGATTTAGAACTTATATGACTCCATGATTTGGATAACATTGCTATATGTTGATGCTTTATTCATATGCTTTATGATATAGAACACTACATGAGTTTTGAATAGGATGAATTTGCGGTGATAAATATCATTATTGAATTTGCAGGACTTTGCTATGATGATAGAAATATGATGTATGTTTTATGTGTGGATCAAAATTATGAGAATTAGGATAAATTGCTTATGTGAAATTGCTTGGATATAAGATGTATTAAATTGTTCAGATGTAAATTGTATGCAAGTGATGATGTGTATTATTATTCTTGTGATTTATATTATATGAGGTTATTTGAAGTTACTAATGTGTAATTGAGATGCGCAGGAAGTTATCCATGTGACCATGGAAATATTACAGAGAACCAAACCTAGACCTATGTATGTTCATAAAACCAGGGTTTGTCTATTTGGAGAGACAACACCTCGTTTGTGTCGTATTTTATTCGTAATAGTAAATGATGCATGTGTGTTAAGTGTTATTTAATTGATTTATGTAAATCCCACAAGAGACACAATTTCATGTATAATTTTGTAAAAGTATTTTCTTTGTGTCACTTGACACATGTGTGAATTCATGGTTGAATTTTTAAATTTGTCTCTTGGTGGGAATTGTTTAACTATAGCTTTTTCAATTAATGTAATGTGATGTCATAAATGCCTTGGGTAAAGAATCTTTAGGATGGTCAACATAGGTTTGACCCGAAAATTAACTTCAGAGGGGTTTTAAAAGGGTTAAATGGACACCTAGGGGTAGTTTAATAGGGTTTCCTAGAGCTCATAAGGTATACCTAAGGGTTAGGGGTAATTTTAGGCAAGTTTCTACTCCCATGTGACCTTTTAGACACCCTGACAAGTGACTTTTCTAAGTTGTGCGAAAATTGAAATTAGAAGACTTGAACTAAGTTGTAAACCTTCCTTTTCGAATGAGAGTTCCCTTTCCCATTCTACCTTACCTTCCTTTTTAGTTTTTAGAAACTTGTGAGAACTCTCACTAGTGTCTTCTTAAGCAAGAATGTGAGATTTTGTGGGTAATCACCCACTCTCCATTTTTGGAGACAAAAGAATTTTGTAAAGAAAAAGATAGATTTTTGGATTGAGAATTTTGGCTAAGGGCAGAAAGAGAAGAACTATGGAATTGGGCTGCTCATCCTCAACAAAACTAGCATACCTTTGGGTAGTTTAAGGTTGGTTTTTATTTTTCTTATAATATTTTCTTGTTGCGTGTTGTTTTGAAAGAAATGATTGTGTAAAAGACTTATTTTTCATGCATGTATTTCTTGAAAATTTATTTGGTGTTTTATGCTTATGCAATGTGTGTGTTTTGGGAGTAATCAAGACCTCCTACTCTTGGGAGAGAGGAGGGTCTTGTAGGTGGTAGAAGTGACAGCCCTCGAGTGAGAGGCTCTCGTTATGAGAGTGATCACAAGGGATTTTATTTGACCCTTGCTGCATGGCTTGTTTATGCAATCGGGGTCATAAGGAGGGAAATAAGGCATGGATGCCTTGGGGGGCATAAAGAATATGGGGTTGTGATACTTGATGTATTTGGTTTTCCATGAGGTGGCTATATGTTTTTCCATACTTGCAGTCTCCTCAGGGTACTTGGTCCACTACCACCCTTGAAAGGACATCACCAATGTGTGGTGCAGTGTAGCCCGGGTTGGGATTGTGTTTGAGTTTGTGTATTCCCTTGTCTTTTGTGTTTGCATGTGTGTTACTTGTCTAGGGCTTGGTTCTCCGAGCTCGAGGGTGGTTACCAATTAGCTTAGGCTGGGAGGTGAGCACTCCATAGTCATAGTTTTTTGATTTAATGTAGGTTGTTGAAAGGAGAGAAAAAGGGTAAGTAGAAGTGGTTGGTTATAATCGGTCACTATATGTAGTATGATTTGGAAAAGCATGTATTTATTTTGGTTTAAAGTCCCCATATAACAGAAAAGAGGGACTAGTTTGGGTATTTCACCCATTTTGTAATATTAGCTATATTGTATGCCAAATTTGTTTAAATAAATGCATTATCTCAGTTAATTTGATTATTGCATAAATGAAAAGATTTTGTTGGATATCAGTTGCATTGTTCTTATAATGTTATTGCTTGCATGCGAGTTATTTAGAATTAAAAGCTCTGCTTATATCCTTATGCATAATAATGCTACTGATTGTAATTGTTTATTTCTGTCATTTTCTTATTGCAAAAAAGAAAAAAGAAAAAAAAAAGGTTTATTTCTAAGTTCTAGTCCTAAAGTTTGAGATTAATTCTTGTAGAGCATTTAATATTTCTTGAAAAGAAAGGAGTTAAATTTATTCTTTTATCTTTAAGAAATGAAATAGGAAGATAAAGAATTAGTTTAGCGTGCATGTAAACAAAAAAAACTGTAGATTCATCAATGTAGATGCATGTAAAATTTATCTTAATACATTCGGTCATTTAAATTACTTGCAGCAAATAAGGTCTTAAGATTTTATAAATTGTCCTATAGTTATTTCAATAAATTCTTTGCTTAACTAAGTTGCTGGTAAAAGTAATGAATTCTATCGATTATTTAATTTTAGAAAATGAATACAAAATCTAGTATAGTTTTGTTTAAATATAATCCAGAACAATAATACTGTTGGTTGAATTTATTTAACTCAGTCATTTACATAGCTGCTGCTTAGATTCATTTTTTTTTTTAAAAAAACGTTTAAAAATAGCAGTATCAATAATTATTCTTTTTTTGATCCTCTATGCAAATAAAATATATATATATATATTAAAATAAATATATACTAAAAGGTATATTATATATATATATATATATTTTAATAAAAAAAATATTAAACAAACTATTTTTTTTTAAGTTTTATTTCATGCCTTATCGGGGAGGGGTCGGTCGGGGCCGAACCCACTGTGCACTACACATTGGTCGGCGACACCTCCCACTATGCATTGCACAGTGGGAGCTTCGGCCATGCCGTCCCCCTATCATCGCCCCCTCCCATGCCATGGCCGCCGCTTCCAAGGTTTTCGATCGGCCCTGCAAAAAAAAAAATCAAGATTCAAAGCAAGGAAAAAAAAAAAGAAGAGGAAACCCTAGCCCGGGTAGGGCTAGGGTAAAAATATGTTGTTAGAATAAGTTTAAAAAAAATAATAATAGGAGTTCTTATTTTATAGCTAAAAAAAAAAGGTTAAGGTTGCATGAGCAATACCCTAGGAAATTGAATATATATAAATATAATTATATGGTTGTAAATAGATATATGAATGTATATAAATATGTAAATTATATATATAATTATAAAGGTGGAGACATTATGAAATAAATATTAAATGGGTTAATGTTTATTCCTTTATAATTAAAAAAAAGATTAAGAAATAAATATTAATGGGAATTAATATTTATATTTTTAATTTAAAAATATTGAGATGTCATAAATTAAATATTAACGAGGTCAAATATTTATTTTATTGAGATATTATGAATTAAATTTTAATGCGGTTAATATTTAATTGTGAATCTAAATGGGTTGAAATATTTATAAAATTGAAATCTGTGGATTATTATAGATTTATAATTAAATGAATTTAGATGTTTGAAAATTAAACCACCAGGGAATTTAAAATTCTAAATGTAACTTAATGGGCTAAAGGGTAAATTTTTAACTCTCCTAGACATAGATGCATGTGAATAAATGCTATAGGAAAATATGCATTTGCAATTATGCTCGACCCTTTGGTTGACCTAGTTTAATTTATTATTTAATTATTGACAAGAAGATCGAAGGCACTCTTAAATCTAATCATTAGAGCTCCGCTTTTATTTTAATAATTCTGATTACTCGAACTAGTTAACTCTAAACGTAGTTAAGATGAAACATGTTGTAACATTTTATATTTGTCGATTTAATGCTTTTAAAAGTTATGTTTTTTTGTTTTTTTTAAATTCTGTTCTTGCCCATGACAGCTTATCAAATGGATATTAAATGTGCATTTTTGAATGGAGATCTTGAAGAGGAAGTCTATATTGAACAACCTGATGGATTTTCTTTGACAGATGACAATGATATGGTTTGCAGGTTAAGAAAAGCTCTGTATGGACTAAAACAAGCCCCACGAGCTTGGTATGCAAGATTGGATAAGTATCTTTTAAAGATTGGTTTTACTAAAGGAAATGCAGACAATAATTTATATTACAAAATAACTAATGATGACATCTTGATTATAGAAGTATTTGTTGATGATATAATCTTTGGAGGAGAAGATGGATTATGTAAGGAATTTTCTATTAAAATGCAGCAAGAATTTGAAATATCTATGATTGGTGAAATAAAATTCTTTTTAGGATTGCAGATTTCACAAACTGATAAAGGTATATTCTTGAGTCAATCCAAATACTTAAAAGAGTTACTAAAGAAATTTGGGATGGAGAACTCTAAACCGGTAAGCACACCTATGACAACAAATGACAAATTATCTCAAACGAATGAATCTACACTTGTTAATCCAACTAGATACAAATCTATGATAGGAGGTTTACTGTATTTGACACAAACCAGACCTGATATTATGAATGCAGTATGTATTGTTTCAATATTTCAAAGTAATCCTAGAGAAAATCATGAATCAACAATAAAAAGGATTTTCCGGTACTTACAAGGCACTATAAATCTTGGATTATGGTATCCTAGAGATGAAAACTTTGAATTATGTGCATACACAAATGCAAATTGGGCAGGAGATGTGGATGATAGGAAAAGCACCACCGATGGAGCATTCTTTCTTGGAAAAAGATTAGTTTCTTGGTTGAGTAAGAAACAAAGTTGTACATCTTTATCAACAACAAAATCAAAATATGTTGCAGCAGCAACTAACTGTACATAGGTACTATGGCTTAAGCAAATGTTGAAAGACATAAAGGTAAAATGCAAGGAACCTATTACTATATATTGTGATAACACTGCAGCAATTGATATATCTAAGAATCTGGTATTACATTCTAAAACAAAATATGTTTCTATCAAACTGAATTTTCTAAGGGAAAAAGTTGAAGAAAAGGAGATAAAACTAGTTTATTTGAATACTAAAGAACAGCTTGCAGATATTTTCACAAAACCTTTGCCTAAGGAGACTTTTGAATATCTTAGAGATCAGCTTGGAGTCATACCACCACCGGTAGAGACTTAGACAGTTGATGATTGTCATCAACTGGCAGAATTAAAAGACAAATCCTTTATTCCAGTCTTTGATGAGGAAGCTACTTCTAAGGGGGAGTAGTTGGTATATTGAATTGATTGGTATTTTGTATATGAACTTAGTTTTGTTGTAGCTTTGGCATTTGATGTCAAAGGGGGAGAGATATCTATGGAAAAACACATTATCTTTTGACGAGAGATTGGTATTGAAAAACTTTGGATAACACATGTTGCTCATAGGGGGAGAGATTGTTGTTTGGGAGAGACTATTACTCTCTGTATGTATTTTGATTTCTAGTTATAATCTTTTCTGGAGATTGTTGGTTTTTGGTATTTGGCATTTCTATTTTGGCACTTTGATGGTTTTTCCATCTTTTGTTGCCATCAATGACAAAGGGGGAGATTGTTGGTATTTTGGTATGGTTTTGTCATTGATGTTAACACCTACTAAAACACTAGCATTTTGGAGATCCAGCAGCATTCACCGGCAAGCAAGTAACTATTGCACAATTACTAGTATATGGTTCACCAGCAGGATATAATGATCACTGGCACTCGGAATTATATGGAAGACACTTGGTAATGTCGAAGACATCATTTAGACATCTTGTCCTGGAGTTTTGTTCATTGGTATATTCATATTTGCATATTTGCTTTTACCGGCAAATAGGTCCAGGGTTATCTAGGGTTACACCGGCAGGTTTATCTTTTCCAAATCAACATGGCACACTATGGAGATGATTAATTATTGTTGTAAATGCATTAAGTCGACATGTTCAATCAGTTATTGCATCGGATATTATATTGTTTGTAAAATGTTTTTATTGTAATATCTTGTAGAGCCGACCTACTAAAAATGGTCTTAGCTTATGGTATAAATGTAATGGTATCAGCCTTTTCAGAATTCCCGCCAAGTTTGCGAAGGCTATTGAAAAAATTCAAAGAACTTTTTTGTGGACAGGGGTCGAGGAGAAGAAGAGAATGAATCTGATTGCATGGGATAAGGTTTGTAAACCTATAAGAAAGGGAGGTCTTGGTCTTAGAAGAGTAAGAGACATGAATGAGTTTCTTATGACTAAGCAAATTTGGAGAGGTTATAACACCAAGGGAGAATGGAAACTGATATGGGACAACAAGTATAAAAGACAATATCCTACTCTTCTAAGCTTTCTCAATGTGGAAGATATCTCAATTGGCTCTAATATCTGGAATTATGTTTCAAGAATAAGAGATCTAATTGCCAAAGGTGTGAAATGGAATATGGGAAAAGGAAACCTCATTAAATTCTGGGAAGATTCCTGGTTGCTTGACTCCCTGCTAAGTGAAAGTCCTGACTGGGGTAAATTTCAAATTAGTGCAAGGAAAAATATGGCTCTATGGTGGGTGACTACTGGAATGATGGACAGTGGAAGGAATTATCCCAAGTTGATCCCTCCCTTGGTAATCTGAACAAAATTATGAACTCCATGGTGGTGGTGGATGATGAAGATCGACTAACCTGGAAACTTACAGCAAATGGTAAATTTTATGTGGCCTCTCTTTATAATCAGCAGTTTTCTAAGGTGGAGAGTCCTTTCTGGGCTAAGGCTTGGGTGAAAGGCCTAATTCCTAAAATTAATTTTTTTTTCTAGGCTGCCCTTCAAGATAAAATGCTAACTATTGATAACCTTAGAAAAAGAGGTATTTGTATGCCTAGTGTTTGTTTTATTTGTATGTAGAATGAGGAGACCATTAACCACTTGTTCCTTCATTTTCCCTTCTCTGTTGATATCTAGGGAAGATGTCTGGATCACTTCAATATCAGTTGGAGTTTCCCAGAATCGGTTCAAGAGGTTTTTAATTCTTGGCATCACCCCTCAAGGAATAAGTCTACAATTTTGTTATGGAAACTGGCTTTACCCCATATCTGTTGGGGAATATGGAAAGAGAGAAATGAAAGAGTGTTCAGAGAGAAGGTGTTTAAGGCTCAAATTGTTTTTGAGAAAATCAAACGAAACATAGTGGAAAATATTAATATCATAGGTGGTATTGCTAATCCCCAAGATAAGGATGATCAAATAATCTTCAAGAATTGGAGATTAAAGGGACAAGACTTCTTTCAGACTAATCCTAGAGAAGGTGTGAAATGGGAATGTCCTCCCAATGGTTGGATGAAAATCAACTTTGATGGCGGTTCAAAGGGTAACCCTGGTAATGCGGGATGTGGAGTGGTCTTAAGAGATGAATGGGGAAAATGCAAAATCATTAAATGCATACCTATAGTAAATCAATCTAATCATGTTGCTGAGGCTATGGCAGCTTATCATGGGATGGTTCTTGCAAAGGAAGCCAATTGCACCAGAGTCTGGTGTGAAGGAGACTCTTTGAATATCATAAACTATTTGAATAAGGTGTTCCCGCCTTCTTGGACAATAAATAATGCAATTAAAGCAACGAAGAAAATAAGTGACACATTTGATATGTGTGTTTTCACACATGTGTATAGGGAAGCTAACTCGTGTGCTAACTGGGCAGCCAACCTAGCCTGCTGAACTAAGGAAATCATTACTATTAATGGTGAGAACTTGCATGTGAGACAAAATCCTTGTTCGATCTGGACCGTATCCATATGAGGCAACGTGGCATCATCAATCATAATTCCTAAATGCTTCTTCCACTTATTTCAATGAAGGCTTACAGTGGCAGTGATGAGAATTTATTTAAGTGTCTTATCATATTAACTGGGCACGGATTCAGGGCTGTTTTTCAAAGCAATAATAGAAACCAGAGAAGAAAAATCAAAGCAGAGAGTAGGAAATTCAGTGACTGTGAAGGAAAAATTGGAGGGAAAAAAATCATGTTCGGATTGGAAGAAGAACAAAGAGGTTTGGGAGATTCTATAGGAGGGGGGTTTAAGTGTGTTTATGGAGAGGCTTAGTGGTAAAGACCCAATGGTCATTAAGCACTTCATAAAGAATTGGAAGAGTGGCAAATTTTTGGTGGGTACCCAGATGATGATAGTAGATGAGGAGATTATTGCAGAAGCCACGACGATGGCGACAGAGGGCATTAAATTCTATAGAGATTGTAGTGTCTCTGATAAGGCAACAGACAAATTTCCTCTCATGGATGGCAAGAAGAAGAAAATGGTGAAATTTGACAACTCCTTTCACTCCCCAAAATGCATCTATAGGCCATGGAGGTTCATTTTGTTTGCTACAATTACCTACATTATGCTAGATGGAGATTTACGAGAGCTTACGGGCACCATTTTGTGCTGCTCAACCATTTTTGTCATGGTGAAAAGGTAAGCTTGCCCTATTATCTTACTTGTTCCATGGACCACACAATTAAAGAAATACAAAAAGACCCTAAGGGTGACCATGCTCTTCATTAGGGTCTTATGGTTCTAGTGTATAAATTGTTGAAAGGGAAATGCATTGATAAACCTATTAGAGGTAAAAATGCAAGGGATGAGGAAATGGAGAGCAAGGATAGTGGTTTTAACTTTGACTTGGAAATAGAAGGCGAGTAAGAGGAGTTAAGAAAAAAGGGGAGGAACAAGGGGAAGAGAAAGAGGATAGTGGTTGATTCTGATATTTTGGATTCCGAAGATGAGTTCTTCGATGGAAAATTCATCAAAAGCAAGAAAGGTAAAGGGACCGGAAAATAAACCTAGAGGAAGAAGAACATCAGCAGGGGAGGAAACAAACATATATATCAAATTTTGTTTTCTTTTGATGAGGAGGCAGAGGAGGATAAAAATGACAATGTGAAAAGTAAGGAGGGGTATGATATCCAGGTTGTGGGTAAAAATAAGGATTTGAATACTCAAGGTTTGCAGAAAGATGACCAAGAGGATAAAAGGGGAAAACCTAATGACTGTGTTGGGGATAATGAGAGTATTAAGGGATTTTGTGATTCAGTCAGCATAATGGTGAAAGACATAGGTAGCCTGAAGAATGATATGAATGTTATCAAAAAAGCCACAATAGGCGACAAACCTCTATCTAAAAATGTTAAAGAATTGGAGGTGGCAATCAACAATGCTAAAGCCATTGAAAACATGGTGAGTAAAATTCTTGAAATTGAAAAGAAGGTTAAGGAGATGGAAGGAAATAAAGATGTGAATGTGTAATATCCCCACAATTTTTTTCATTTTTTTTCCAATTACAATCACAACAAGAACCCATTAAGGTTAGTAAATGAAGATACAATAATGTTGAAACTGTAACCCTTCCACTTTCTGGTCACCAAGTGCCCAATATGGGAAGGTGAGAGCATACGGTGTTGAGGGGATCATTAGCTTCAAATAATTGGAAATAATACAATGCTTGGGTGGCAAGCCAGCCCCTTCCACTTTTCAGCGGGATATGGAGAATATTAAAAATCACTTGGTAGTAAACCAGCCAAGGAAGATGCAAGAACTGAAGAAAAATCACTCCACCGCTAATGCTGCGGGAGGACTAGAAATGAAATAGAAATCAACTCCATCGCTTATTCAGCAGGAGGACTGAAAATGAGATTACAATCAACTCAACCGCTTATTCAGTGGGAGGACAGAATTACAATAGATAAGAAGGCGGCAAGCCAACCTCTTCCACTTATGCAATGGGCCAAAGAACAACAATCCAAGTATATAGCTGTTAGTACTACTAATCAACTTTACAATGAAAACATGGATTACAAAATTAATAGAATCATTGTCCAAACTAGGTGACAAGGCCAGCCTCTTCCACTTATGCAGTGGGACTAATAGAGTTCAAATAAATTGTTGTTAGTACTACTAACAAGCATTACAATATGATTCATCATGGATATTCAAATGTGAAAACCCAAAGTAATAGCTGCAACTTATTACCAAGACTCTTCATACCACACTCATAGACTCACACACCTGAAAAACAACTTCAACCCCAAAAACTAAATCTGATATGAATGAACAACAGGCTGGAAATACAGACCAGCAACATTAAAATCCTCACAAACACTTCTAAATCACTCCCCACACACTCAAATTATCTCTAAACACACTCCAAAGAACCCACACACTCTAAAACCAACTCCACACAAGGAAACACTCCAAACTAACAATTTTTCAGATTTTGATATGCAACCCATGTGCTGGAAACACACAAACCAGCAGCTTAGAAACTCACAAAAATGCTCGTAACTCTATTCACACTCAATGAAATGACCCCCAAATGGATGCAAATGAGAGATAAAAGATAGGCGATGAGATTAGAACCAACAAACTACACCCAAAACCCCCAAATGAATTTATGCACGCATTCCCAGGTAGCCCAACATAGTACTGCTAGGAAAGAAGTATGATTTGCATTTAAAAATTAAATAATAAACATTAAGTTCTACAAACTTACAAACTTGATCGCTTGTGGCATAGGAAGAGAACGAGCCACTACCTAGAATGATCTGACACACGAACTGAGAGTTATGAACTAAAACGTGCTACAGCCACACCAAAAACCAACAACACTGAAATCCACACCACACTAAAAATCTGCAAATGCACACTAAAATTGAACCACACATTCAGAAGATCCAATCATAGCTAGGAGTGATATCTCGCACTCGAAGTCTGTCAAGAGACCTAGGAGGTATTCACCCACGAATATTGTCTGGAAGCATTCTGACAACATAACAATATATTTTCTCTGGATACCAAAATGAGAGCCCAAGTCACTTATAACTTTTTGCCAGCCAAATTCAAATTCAAATACACTCCAAATATGCCCAAACCAAATGTCATTTCATTTCATCCACATTTGGCATTGCATTTCATTTCATTTCCTTGCACAAGTTCGCCCAATTCACATTCACCCAAAATTGCCCTTTTTAATAAATATAAGTGTCATAAAATAAAGTGTAAAGTGAACGCCCAACTATGACTTCCAAATAAAAAATATTACTAAGGCAATATACTTAGAAAATTGCCCCATTTGCCTTGAGTTATAATTTAATTATTATCACCATGACAACCCCCTTGAAGTCATGCAAATTTTGCCCAAATAGACTTAGGATAAAATTAATATTTTCTCCCTTCCTAAGTCATCCATTCATAAAATAATCAAATATTAATACCTCATACCTAAGGTATTAATATATGAAAAATACCTTCTCCTCAAATACTGATTATTGCCAAATTGAGTCGGAGATTGAAGTGCTCGAAATCACCAAAACTTAACTAAGTTGGGGCTCTGAACTGAACTGCTAAAAATAGTCATCTGAGTGAATACAGGATCCTGCCAAAATAATACTACCAGAAATAGCCACTAAGCTAAGTTGTAGAATCCTTGCCAAGAATAGCACCAAAAAATGCTAAAAAACCAACTGCTCAAACTGACCTGCCAGAAATAGCCATCTGAACAGGCCTACTGACATCCTGCTAAAAATAGAACTGCTAAAAATAGTAAGTGTTTGCAAAGTGATTTTAACCACATTCTGAACAGCCGTCGCACCTACTAAAAATAGTAAGTTTGGAAAAATTCACCCAATGCAGATGCATGTCGAACAATCCTGAAGCTCTTTGAAAACCCAAAAGGAATCCAGAATCCAAACTATCAAAATCCCACATATACCCCTTGAAAACACCAAAGAATCCTCCTATAAAATAAGAAACCTTAATTTTTGCTCCCGACTAGCCTACGGGCCTCCAAACTAGGCTAATGACCAACTGAACTAATCACTGCAGAGAAGGGGACATTACAATTTGCCCTTCCCGAATTTGCTTTTCCTCAAGCAATGCCACCACAAATCCAAAAAAATTTAAATTGATCCACACCCAAGCAAATACGAGCCCAGGGTCCCATGTTCATCTCAAGAAGAACCTACCATGCTGATGTTGCACCATTCTGATCACATCAGTGAAAACATCATGCCAAAATTGCACTAATCTCCCTTGTAAAACCAAAATGTTACCATCCATTATACCCAAACTGAAAATCCCTGAAGGATTGAAATCAATATCATGCATCATCTTGTTCCCATAAGGCTCTAAGTAATCAATATCAATAGTTCCACTAACTATCACAAGCTTGGGCAATAGAAAATAAGGTCTACTCAACTCACATTCAAACTCCACAACACATCTCCATATGGTATCTAACAGAGCCACGATTGTAAATGTGACTTCTCCGAATCTTCCTATTAGGAGGAAAACAATCATTTGCAGGAGCTCAACAAACTCATTCTCATAACTCCACATGAATCTACTAGGCCTCAATGGAATTATTCTAATAAAACCATGGAGACTTCTGAAATCTCTTATAGTTCTCACTCCAAACATCTCTGAATGATGAACCATAGAAAGAAAAGGTTCATTGTCCCAATCATAAGTAGAAGAGAGGGCATAAGAATAACCACTAGTTAGAGCTTGAACACTTTCCATACACAGATACCGATTGTCCCAACTCACCATACCTGTCATCCGAGACAATAAACCCATCCTGCCAAGAGATTGTGAAGTATGAAAAAGAGTACACCAGTAGCACACCAAGTCCAAAATGATTGACTTGAGATCTAATTTTAGGAAAATCAGCATCCAAGAAGATGAACTGCTGCAACACAAGAAATCATCGTCCAAAATAACACATATGCTCACGTTCAAGGCTAGAAATATCTTCTCTAGTGACTCCAACTCTGCATGGAACCATCCTTTGCTCAAAATATCTTCCCAATCTACTAGTTGATGAGCAAAAGGAACCATCAAATGGCTGGTAAAGAAGGGAACAACACCATCAAGTCTTAAAATTTGTTCCTTATCCCTCCAAAGATCCTTCTTTCCACATGTAATAAGCTCCATCAGACCATGTTGATGATCTCGAGCCTGGATACCCAACTGAAAGTGATTTTCAATATAGTGAAAATAAAACTCAACACATTCCCAAGTGATAGTGAGGACCAAGTGTATACTTAAGAAATTGATGTCTCCTCTAGTGAACCCTTGTACGACAACTAAACTATGTTTCAACAACACCTTGATGTCAAAGATATTGAAGTCATCCATCATGAAGAGATGGTTATCATAACTTTTCTCAATACCCACTTCAAAGAAAGGGTTATCAAGAACCTGGAAGCCATCCCACTCATAAGAATACAAAGATGGTGTACTTCTGACGGGCTGCAAGAAAAAATCAGAACTTTGTTTCTTGCAATTGTTGCTCCCATAGCTGCTCCAAGACTCTTGTCTAACTCCACCAACTAGCTGAAAATTCTCAATATCATAAATAGGATTAGACTTCACTAATTCTTTGGGCCTTTGATTACAATCAAAATTTCCATTCTTGTCTTCAATGACTCCTTGGTTGTCCCTAGCCTCACACCCCACATCATCCACATGATGACATTGCTCAACACCAAGATCATGATCAACATTGTGCACTAATAGATCTAATTTATGTTCAAGAACATCATCAAACCCTTGAATATTGGGAGTCTTATAGACTTTTAAATCTACTTCCACCCCATTGTCACTTTGATCAAACAAGAAGGCAGCCCCAAGATCAAGTGTAATGTCACCATTGTTTACTGATATAGAATCCTCATCAAGTTCCATTTCATCATCTGGATCAAAGGGAAATTCATCCCACATGATCTCCTCATCGTCCTTACCTGCCTTCACACCTGGATCCCAAATACTAAAAAGTTGATTACTTGGCTCAGTTAGGAAGTGCTCACCATAGCTCCAAGTATCATCCAACTTAAATCTTGAATCTTCTCTTGGTTTCCACACATTGTTATTTTGACCAAGTGCATTTCTAGAACCAAATGATGTTTCATCTTCCCACTCAAAAAGTGGATTGTCATATGTTTTCACTATAGCCATCTCAAACAATGGGTTATCAACAATCTGAAAAGTATTTCCTTTTTCCAACTTAGACCAACTATCTTGTTGTCCTAAATCTGAAAATTCTAATTTAGGACACTGCTCCAAGTCAAAGACTTTCAGAATTTGGTCAATCTCATTCTTCAAACTAGGAGTCTTAGCACCATTATTCTGAAATGCAATTTCTGATTGGTCCTCTAAATCTGCCCCTTCAATGTCATCATTTTGGTATATTTTAAACTCACAAAATAGGACAGCCTCTTGGTCATTAGGAACTTCATCATTAGCTGCAATATTTTCAGATTCATGACATGAATCTCCATCCAAAAATCTGTTAACCTTTTCCTCTTGTTTAATATCTTCAATTTTCGTTTCCTTTTCCTCTAGAAGCACATGAGTGTATTCAACACTATCACTAGCTCCATAAGAAAACTTAATTCATCATGCACATCCTCAATTACTATTTTTTCATCTTCTTTCGGCAATGGTCTCAAGGACAAATAATTGTCCAACTTCTGAACCCACGATCTAGCAAAACTCTTATCACTACCGTCAAAGTTTTCTAGAGTAACCTTTCCAAGGGCTTGTTGATAATCTCATGGAGCATGAGGTTGATTATCATATCTACCACCTCTTTTCATATTTTGGTTCATAAACTAGTCAAAGGTGAGGATATTCCAGATCTCTGCAGGGAGAGAAACATACTCCATGTAACTATTCCTTATTTGATCCATTGTTGATATCTCAGTTTCAGCTTGAGCCACTTCCTTGGGTAGGAAGATGGGTTGCAAAGGCCTTGGTACTAACCCTCTAGGTGTTCCTCCATTCTTGTTAGCTTAAAGTCCATTAGTGGGCTAATTAGGAGTCCCACCATAATTCTGATTAAGTTTGGCCAGCAACTGGGACATCATCTTCATCATGGTTTCAAATTTTCTTCCCACTCTAGCATAAGGACCCTCATTCTGTTCTGTTGTTCTCTCTACCATAGAATCAACCACTGTTTCTCTGTCACTCAAGGAGAACTCTGATCGATTTGAACTAATAGACTGGCAAGAAAACCAGCTCTTATACCACTGTAATATCCCCACAATTTTTTTTCAATTTATTTCTAGTTACAATCACAACAAGAACCTGTTAAGGTTAGTAAATGAAGATACAATAATGTTGAAACTGTAACCCTTCCACTTTCTGGTCACCAAGTGCCCAATATGGGAAGGTGAGAGCATACGGTGTTGAGGGGATCGTTAGCTTCAAATAATTGGAAATAATATAATGTTTGGGCGGCAAGCCAGCCCCTTCCACTTTTCACCGAGATATGGAGAATATTAAAAATCACTTGGCAGTAAACCAGCCAAGGATGATGCAAGAACTGAAGAACAATCACTCTATCGCTTATGCAGCGGGAGGACTAGAAATGAAATAGCAATCAACTCCACCGCTTATTCAGTGAGAGGACTGAAAATGAGATTACAATCAACTCACTTATTCAGTGGGAGGATAGAATTACAATAGATAAGAAGGCAGCAAGCTAGTCTCTTCCACTTATGCAATGGGCTAAAGAACAACAATCCAAGTATATAGTTGTTAGTACTACTAATCATCTTTACAATGCAAACATGGATTACAAAATTAATAGAATCATTGTCCAAACTAGGCGGCAAGGCCAGCCTCTTCCACTTATGCAGTGGGACTAAGAGAATTCAAATAAATTATTGTTAGTACTACTAACAAGCATTACAATATGATTCATCATGGATATTCAAATGTGAAAACCCAAACTAACATCTGAAACTTATTACCAAGACTCTTCACACCACACCCATAGACTCACACACCTAAAAAATAGCTTCAACCCCAAAAAACTAAATCTGATATAAATGAATAGCAGGCTGGAAATATAGACCAGCAACATTAAAATCCTCAAAAACACTTCTAAATCACTCCCTGCACACTCAAATTATCTCTAAACACACTCCAAAGAACCCACACACTCTAAAACCAACTCCACGCAAGGAAACACTCCAAACTAACAATTTTTCAGATTTTGATATGCAACCCATGTGCTGGAAACACACAGACCAGCAGCTTAGAAACTCACAAAAATGTTTGTAACTCTATTCACACTCAATGAAATGACCTCCAAATGGATACAAATGAGAGATAAAAGACAGGCGATGAGATTAGAACCAACAAAATGCACCCAAAACCCCCAAATGAATTTATGCACGCATTCCCAAGTAGCCTAGCATAGTACTACTAGGAAAGAAGTACGATTTGCATTTAAAAATTAAATAGTCAACATTAAGTTCTACAAACTTACAAACTTGATCTCTTGTGGCATAGAAAGAGAATGAGCCACTACCTAGAATGATCTAACACACGAACTAAGAGTTATGAACTAAAACGTGCTACAACCACACCAAAAACCAGCAACACTGAAATCCACACCACACTGAAAATCTGCAAATGCACACTAAAATCGAACCACACATTCAGAAGATCCAATCACAGCTAGGAGTGATATCTCACACTCGAAGTCTGTCAAGAGCCCTAGGAAGTATTCACCCTTGAAGATTGTCTGGAGTCATTCCGACAGCATAACAATATATTTTCTCTGGATACCAAAATGAGAGCCCAAGTCACTTACTTATAACTTTTTGCCAGCCAAATTCAAATTCAAATACACTCCAAATATGCCCAAACCAAATGTCATTCCATTTCATCCACATTTGGCATTGCATTTCATTTCATTTCCTTGCACAAGTTCGCCCAATTCAATTCACCCAAAATTGCCCTTTTTAATAAATATAAGTGTCATAAAATAAAGTGTAAAGTGGGCACCCAACTATGACTTCAAAATAAAAAATATTACTAAGACAATATACTTAGAAAATTGCCCCATTTGCCTTGAGTTATAATTTAATTTTTAACACCATGATGACCGCCTTGAAGTCATGCAAATTTCGCCCAAATAGAATTAGGATAAAATTAATATTTTCTCCCTTCCTAAGTCGTCCATTCATAAAATAATCAAATATTAATACCTCATACCTAAGGTATTAATATATGAAAAATACCTTCTCCTCAAATACTGATTATTGCCAAATTGAGTCGGAGACTGAAGTGCTTGAAATCACCAAAACTGAACTGAGTTGGGGCTCTGACCTGAACTGGTAAAAATAGTCATCTGAGTGAATACAGGATCCTGCCAAAAAAATATTACTAGAAATAGCCACTGAGCTGAGTTGTAGAATCCTTGCCAAGAATAGCACCAAAAAATGCTAAAAGACCAACTGCTCAAACTGACCTGCCGAAAATAGCCATCTGAACAGGCCTGCTGACATCCTGCTAAAAATAGAATTGCTAAAAATGGTACTTACTAATAATAGCATACTGCTACAAATAGTAAGTGATTTTAACCACATTCTGAGCAGCCATCACACTTACTAAAAATAGTAAGTTTTGAAAAAGTCACCTGATGCAGATGCATGTCGAACAATCCTAAAGCTCTCTGAAAACCCAGAAGGAATCCAGAATCCAAACTGTCAAAATCCCACATATACCCCTTGAAAACACCAAAGAATCCTCCTATAAAATAGGAAACCCTAATTTCTGCTCCCGACTAGCCTACGGGCCTCCGAACTAGGCTAACGGCCAACTGAACTAATCACTGCGGAGAAGGGGACATTACAGAATGGGCTGGAAATTGCTATGAATTATTTGGGCAACAGAGTCGATAGGATGGAACTGACTATGAAGAAGATAGTCGAATAGAACTTCCAGATTCTCAAAGCCTTTGTGGACAATATGAACATCTTGATTAATAGATTTGATAACATCATAGATAAAGAGGGCGACAAGGACCAGTTAGATAAAAAGGGTCATGAGAAGAGGACTAGAGCCAACACCAGGAATCAAGGTGACATCAAGGGATGAGAGCTGGATGATTTCAAGACCTCTGCGAACAACATGAAGCAGATGGTAGTTCATGCTGAAGATATTATGAAAAATATCTAGTTGTCTCGATCTCGGTCTCTATCTTTGTCTTTGTACTATGCTCTTGAGGGTCTTTATGTTATGTGTTTTGAGATCCCTTTTTGGTTCTGGGGGATCAGTTTTTGTTGATGGAGTAATCAGGCACGGTTCTTTTAAGCTCTAATGCTCTCTCTTTTTCCTGATATGTAAAAGGTTCGGGTTCCTTTCAAAAACCTTTTTTTACTTAATAAAAACAAATGTGCTACAATAATATATAAAAGTGCTACAATTTGAAACATATGCGCTAAATCTCTTCTCAAAAGAATGAAAACACTATTCAAAAGTCCTAAATCATCAAATGCGTTATTATTCTAATCATATGCGCAAACAAAATAAACAAATGTGCTAGACAAAACATATGCATGAAAATAAATTACAAATGTGTGAAAACTAAATGCATATGTGCTAAAACATTGAAAGCACTGAAAAACTCAACGAATGTGCTAAAACTACTCACAAAAGTGCCAAAACAACAAAAAATCCGAAAAAAAATTGTAAACCCTAGCTAGTGCGATATTTCAAAATTCAAAATCTGACCTAAAAATGCATTAAAAAAATCAATACAAGGCAAGATTAGGGGTACCTACCAAGGGATCATATTCTGGTGGCCTTTGGAATCTCCACACTTGCTTGAATTAGAGTTTGTGATAGGGAATCACCATTCTCACAGTTTTGGCAGCACTCCAAAATCTCCAAGTGGGATCTCTTCCTTTCACTCTCCAATCTCCTAGTGTGCAAATGATTTAGCAATGGGCCCAACTCTTGTTATATATAGCTCCTTATTGACCTAATTGGAGGCATTTTAATTATCTAATTTGAGGGGCATTTTTAATTCAAAAATTAATTTTTCACACATTTATCAAGGGATTTTTATAATTTTTCATGAGATTGATCAATTATTCAATTTTTTTCAAAAAAAATCATAGATCAATCTCCCGAGGGGGAACACCATCAATATTTGACTAACATTAGGGGCAAAATTGAGACTTGATTTTAATTTTTAATTTTTCTTTGAAACAACATTGTTTCAACATTATCTCAATCTGGTATGTCAAATTGAGCACCCAAGGCAGCCAACTTATCTGCTTCCTTACACAAGTGGCAATGGGAGAGCAAGGAGGAGTAGGAAGCGGCAATAAGAGAATTCAAAATTCAAATTCTTTGCAAGGTGCAAACTCTGGTTCCAATGGTGGGAATGGCCAGAACAATGTTGTTGTTGGTCCCATAGGAGAGAAGGATAAGCCTTTGGACATTCCAGAGGTTGTTGTCATACCGCAGATTGGTGGTACTCTACCAGAGAAGATAGCGGGTTCCTCTGGGCTTCTGGGGGAAGCATCCAGTGGGGGGCCCATCCCACATGATGATTCCTTGGAGAGTGGAAAAGAAACAAAAAAATGGTCTTCCCTCTTTGGAACTAGACCATCTGGTAAATCCTCTCTACCTCCTGTCAAGAATATTTCTAATCCTTCTGGTGGAAAGTTCGCTATCTCTATCCCTAATATGGTCCTGGATCATAATATAAATAGTATGTCGAATTCCTTGGCAGGCAAATTTATGGGCTCGCGTCCTAATATTGAAGTTGTTAGGGTTTATGTTAAATGAAAATGGGCCCTGAAGGGTAATGTTGAAATCTCGGCTTTACCTAAAGGCCTTCTGTCTTTTACTTTTTCATGTGAAGAAGATAAATTAAGGATTCTTTGTGGGAGCCCCTAGATGGTAGGAAAGACAACTTTGGTTCTTCAAAAATGGCATCCGAACTTGAATATGAACGACTCTCCCTTGGCACAAGTTCTAGTTTGGGTAAACCTACTAGGTTTGCCTCTTGAATATTGGACAGAAAGCATCTTCTTAGGAATTGCAAACTCCTTTGGTGAACTCCTCTCTATAGACCCAATCACAGCTTCAAAAAGGAGACTCACTCATGCTAGGTTATGTGTATGGATAGCCCATGATGCAGATATGCCAGAATAGATAGATCTAGTATCAAAGTTGGGAACATGGAAACAACATATTGAATATGAATCTATTCCCTTTGCCTGCTTCCATTGTAAAAAAGTAGGTCACTGGGCAAAATCATGTCCAATCAAGATGAAGGCAAAAGCCAAGCAGTCTAAACCCCAGACTGAAAATCAAAGGGCTCCAGAAAAAATGGTATGGCAAGTTAAAAACTCAGAGAATAAGGAAGAAAACTCTAACCACCTCAATCCATTGGAGGAGAAGAAGGAAGCGCCCTCAACTTCTATTTCTAGCCCCTCAACCCAGGAAGTATTGACAAACGAATCAACCAAATTCAACACCCCGGTTACTACTCAAACAGGGGATCTGAAAGATTAGACTGAATCTTCAAATGATATAGCTGAAGTAGTAGCTAACACTTATGAGGGAAAGGAACTGCAAGAGAAAGATGACCAACTTGAGGAAAGGGAGATCCCTGACTCCCAAGAACAAAAGACTTACTCTTCACTGCTCATGCATAGTTTTGAAATACAAGAAGCTTAAAAATGTGCAATTCTGGTATGAACCTTTCGGACTTAGACCAGAGCTCAAAAATAGTTAACAGTGATTCAAATGCTTCCAAAACCCCTAACTGGGGTAACAAAGAAGAAATTTCCAAAATCCTCAGCAACCCGGAAGCGGCTTCTGAGATAGATGTTGAGTGGAAAATACCAAAACATAGGAATAAGAAAGGAACTACTCCCTCAACTTCTCTCCTAAGGAAATCTAGCAAAATAGCTCAAGCTAATGTTGGGTATATCTCCTCTTCCCTAGGTCAACCCTCTAACCATAAAGTTAGAGACAAGGAGGCTAGTAAGAACATTGCAGATGGGACCCAAAAGACTCTTAAGGAGCTAGGAATTTGTAAGTAACTATGAAGATTATCTCTTGGAATATAAGGGGACTCAATAATCCCCATAAACATGACATCATTAGGAATATGATAAGGGACAGTAAACCTGATATTTTTCAAATTCAAGAAACCAAAATGAGTAGAGAAAAAGTTGAATCTTTGAAGTTTTTCAAAAATGGTAATGTTAGTGGTGGTAGTTCAGAAGGTGCTTATGGAGGCATAGCTACCATCTGGAACTTTAATACTGTCAAAGGACATGTTATTATTCAGGAGAATAATTTCTCTTGTATCAAATTTGAGCATTTAAAAGATGGTACTTCATGGGTTCTCACTAACATTTATGCTCCCAATACTTTGAAGGCTAGAAATTCCTTCTGGAAAAAACTTATACAAGCCAAGGATAGCTTCAAAAATCTTAGCTGGCTGGTTATGGGAGACTTCAATAGTCCTTTGAGAGAGGAGGAAAAATTTGGAGGAAGTCCCCCTCAGCTAGAAATTAGGTTGGCCCTTATGGATTTCATTAATTCTCAGGCTCTCAATGATTTGGAAATACAGGGATGCAATTACATTTGGACTAACAGGAAAATTGGTAATGATCTTATCCAAGTTCGCCTTGATAGGACTCTCATCTCTGATGATTGGTATAGTCATTATTTTTGTTCTCTATCGGCCCACATTCGGGTTGGATATGATCACTTTCCTATCACCTTCATTGCTGATTCAATTAATAGAAGGAGACACTTCCCCTTCAGATTTGAAAAAATGTGGACCCTTCACCCAGATATCAAAAGTAACATTCAGAAATGGTGGAGCATACAAGTGATAACTCAATGATGAACAATAAGTACCAAACCGGTACTGAGAGGGCGGGGTGAATCAGTACAGTCACAAAAACTTTTCCCAAACCAGTTTGACAACAAACACTGTAAATGTCTGACAGACAGTAACACCGGTCTGAAATAGAGTGCAACCAGTAAAGCTAAGAATGACTATGACAAGCATTAACCGGTTAATCACTTAGCTTTCCACTCAGCTTAAGACTGCACTTCCATTTCACCCTTATGCATGAATAGGTAATTTATCATCAGAAATATAATAACAGCTAGCTCAGCATGATTTACCTTTAGACACAAATCACTTAAATCATCACATGAAAAATACTATACATGACACACAGATTTTTCACATGGAAACCCAACTAGGAAAAACCACGATGGGGATGAATACCCACAAGTTTCTTTTGAACTCTTTAGAAGTCCTCTTTGTTAGGAGCCTAGTCCAGTTAAAGACTGTTACAATAGGTTCTGCTAGGAACCAATCCTATTAGAGATCACCCAGTTAAAGGATGGCTAAATACCTGGTTAAGGGTTAAACCCTGTTAGAGGTTACCTTGTTAGAGGATTTCAAGAACTCAATGAGTTTGAGTCACCCTGTTAAAGGATTTACAGCAAGCTGGTTAAAGCTACCCAGTTAAGGGATTTTCCAACTGTTGAAGTGGTTAAAGATCAATGGGTATTACAATGATTTGATAATAGCACTCAATGCCTGATGCAGATATGCTTAAGTTCCTTCCTTTTGCACACACACTATGCAAGAATCAATCCTCTTATTTCATCTAGTCTGGCAAGAACCACATATCTCTGCACTTAGATACACACACACCATTTGCCAACAACCTCAACATGAAACACAACATCGACCTTATAGAACACAGATAGGTCGGCAACATAAACCCTAAACCCCAAACACTTAGGTTGAGCAATTGATCGGATCAATCTTGACCATTGAACACTTTGGATTTGAATACAACGGTCTTGAATAGATCTCAAGACATTCTTCGTCATTCGTTCTTCACTGCTTCATGGAGGCGATAACTCATCACGCGTTTTCCACCATTTGCAAAGACTTCGCACATTCCTGAGGTAGATAGGATCAATCTCCTTCATGCAAGATCCTTCACATGCACAAGGCCAATGTGGCAACATGATCTGATCTTGATTACAATGCTAGCTCATCACACAATGTCATCATTTGAATCACACGGACTTGGAACACTTCAACCGGAAACCCTTAAGCTAAGACTACCAACCGGTAGTCATACCATATTAAGCCTTACTAGAAAACATTCCATATGTTGGTTCACATTCTATCATACCGGTTCACTTGGACAAACATACCGCTTCACCTATTGCTCATATACCGGTTATACTAGTTTATACCGCTATACCGGTTCTCTTTGCTAGCTTCTTAGCTTCAATATACCTATTCACTTCTTTGCACATATATCAGTTCACCACATTATACCGGTTCACTTTTCAGCATATTGTCGGTTCACTCTCCTATATATTGACATCAATGACAACATAATATCATCATGTCAACATACTCTGCACAAATGCCAACAATCTCCCCCTTTGGCATTGATGGCAATATACAAAGATATTACCTAGCATCACATCTTCTGCTGCAGATATCTTCTCTACTTCACATCTTCTCCCCCTTTGACAACAATGCCAAAGTGGAGGCACAAGTTTTCCTATTCCACTATGTTGCTCCCCCTGAGGAGTAGCATCCTTCAACACATCAATCCTAAAAAATATTGGACACTGCAATACCTGACTGATGTGGAGCACATACTTTCAGTTCACCTCTTGAAGGGGCAGCACCCCTAATTCACCTCTCAAATAGGTAAATATAGCCTTTGTTAGAGGCTTGGTGAATATGTCTACTAACTTCTCCTTACTGGAAACATGTTCCAACACAACCTCCTTGTTCTAAACCTTCTCCCTCAAGAAATGATACTTGAGCTCAAAGTGCTTGGTTCTAGCATGCAAAACTAGATTCTTGGAAATGTTAATTACACTTGTATTGTCACAAAATATGCTTATCAGTTCAGATACAGGAACTTTGAAGCCATTTAATACATGCTTCATCCAAATAGTCTGGGTGCAGTTCATAAAAGCTGCAACATACTCTGCTTCTGCTGTAGACTGAGAGATACAACTCTGCTTTTTACTCATCCTTGAGACTAGTCTACCACCAAGGAAGAATGCACCACTAGTTGTGCCCTTCTGGTCATCTACATTACCAGCCCAATCAGCATCTGTGAACACTTTCAAGTTGAAATCATTATTGTATGGATACCATAACCCATAGTCAATTGTTCCCTTCAGATATCTAAGAATCCGCTTGACTGCTACCAAGTGGGATTCTCTTGGGCTTTGCTAAAACTGAGCGGTAATACCCACTGCATGTGCAATGTTCAGTCTGCTATGCACTACATAATGCAAATTACCAATCATTGATTGGTAATCCTTCTCATTTACCAATGCTGAGTTATCCTCTTTTGATAATTTACAACCGGTCACCATTGGTGTACCAACCGGTTTACTGTCTTCCATGCCAAAGGTCTTCAACACCTCTTTGACATACTTGGACTTAGTAATAATGATTCCTTCTTTCATTTGTTGAATCTGCAGTCCAATGAAGAACTTAATTTCCCCTATGAGTGACATCTCAAACTCTTTTTTCATCTCATCTGCAAAATCATGACTCATCTTGTCATCTCCTCCAAAGATGATGTCATCAACAAATACATCACAAATCAGAATCTGATTTCCTTCTAATTTCAAATAGATATTTCTATCTTCACTTGTTCTTTCAAATCCAATCTTCACAAGATGTGAGTGCAAGTGTTCATACCATGCTCTAGGTGCCTAATTTAGTCCATACAAGGCTTTATGTAGCCTACACACCATGTCACTATCTTCTGATAGGGCAAACCCATCTGGTTGCTCTATGTACACCTCTTCTTCAAGTATTCCATTTAGGAATGCAGATTTTACATCCATTTGGTATACCTTGAATCCTTTAAAAGTTGCATATGCAAGAAGCATACACATTCCTTCCAATCTTGCTATTAGAGCAAAGGTTTCTCCATAGTCTTCTCCTTCTTCTTGGGCGTATCCTTTACACACTAGTCTAGCTTTGTTCCTTACCACTGTGCCATCCTCATTTATCTTGTTTCTAAAAACCCATTTGGTTCCAATGACATTTTTATGCTTTGGTCTGGGTACCAAAGACCATGTACCATTCTTCTCTATCTGGTCAAGTTCCTCCTCCATTGCCTTGATCCAGTCTTCATCTTTATGTGCCTCTTTGAATGATTTAGGCTCAAATTCAGAGATCATACATGAGCTTTCTCTAACCTTTCTTCTTGTAAGAATTCCTGCATCTTTGTCTCCTATGATTTTCTTTGGATCATGATTGAGTTTGACATATCTAGGTATGTTCTTGAAAGATTCCTCTTGCTTTTCTTCTTCATCCTCATCTTCATCAGCATCAGCATCCACCGGTGTAGAAACACAATTACTGGTACTAGGATGATTTACAACCGGTTCCCAGAAGGTTACTACTAGTTCATCTCCTACTTTCTCACTGTCGGTTTCCTTAGGTTTCCCAGAGTTTTCATCAACCCTAACATTGATGCTTTCAACAATTCTCTGAGTCCTATTGTTGAAACATTTGAAAGCTTTACTCTTGGTGGAATATCCTAGGAATATTCTTTCATCACATTTTGCATCGAACTTGCTCTGATGTTCACTCCTCTTGATATAACATTTGCTACCAAACATTCTAAAGTAGCTTACCACTGGTGTCTTACTGGTCCAGTACTCATAAGGAGTCTTATCCTTTCCCTTTTTTATGAGTACCCAATTCATTGTGTAGACTGCAGTGCTCACCGCTTCTCTCCAAAAGGTGTGAGCAACTTTTCCTTGGATCAACATAGTTTTAGCCGCTTCAACCACAGTCCGGTTGTTTCTCTCTGCTAATCCATTCTGTTGTGGAGTCTGGGGGGCAGACAGTTGCCTCTTGATGCCATTCTCTTCACAATATTCATTGAATTCATCGGAAGTGAATTCCCCTCCTTGATCAGTTCTAAGGCATTTGATTCTTCTACCACTTTCCTTCTCTACCAATGCTCTGAAAGCTTTGAACTTTCCAAATTCTTCAAACTTGTCCTTCAAGAATGTGACCCACATCATTCTTGAGCAATCATCTGTAAGAATCATAAAATACCTATCTCCCTGCACACTCCTAGTTTTCATAGAACCACACAAATCAGTATGCACAAGATCAAGTAAGTTGTCAGCTATGAAAGATTTACCTTTGAAGGTTGAGGAAAACATTTTCCCCAGTTGACATTCTCTACACAAAGGATTTTTCAGTTTTCTCAGCATCGATAGTCCTCTAATTGCCTTGATCTTACTAGCCTTCACAATGTTTTCAAAGTTTACATGGTAGAGTCTCCTATGCCATATCTAGCTATCATCAAACTTAGCCATAAGACATGTACTTATATTTGCATTTAGCTGAAATAAGTTACCCTTGGTCTGCATACTGGTGGCCATCAAATCACCATTCTTTCCTTTGATTTTTCACACTCCATTTTTGAATTCCAGAGTGAGTCCACTATCATTCAGCTGGGCAACACTCAATAGATTGTGTCTAAGACCTTCCACCCAATACACATTGTCAACATTTCTCTTTCCATTCAGAGAGATGGACCCTCTTCCTCTGACCATACATGGTGCATCATTACCAAAGCGAAGCACACCACCATCATATAGAAACTTGCTCTGGTCACCAGTCATATGATGAGAACAACCACTGTCAATAATCCACTCATTGGAATTATCAAAGCGGGAGACAAGAGCCTTCTTGTCTGATACATCTTCCTTTACTGCAACAAACACAATATCTTCATTCTCTTCATCTTCTGATTCCTCATCTATGACACCTTCATCAACTGCAACAAAATAGTTTCTCCGATTTCCTCCTTTGAATTTCTTGAACCTCTCTAGTTTGTCCTTGTTGTCACCATTAGGACAGTTTATAGCAATATGTCCTATCCAGTTACAAGAAAAGTATTTCAAAGGGAGCTTACCTCTGTATTTACCGGTTCCTTTAGGAAGTTTCCTAGCAAGAAGAGCTTCAAATTCCATCAGGATCTCCTCATCATCCATTTCTCTGTTCTGTCTTGGTTCACCACTGGTGCTTGCTTCTTTTCCTTTTCTAGATGATACAGCAGAAGCTCTAAAAGTTGATTCAGTCTTTTGAACACTGCCATCAAAACTATTTAACTCATAGGCTGTCAACTTTGCAATGATGGAGTCTAGGGATACCTTATTCTTGTCTATTGATCTCAACTCCTAAATAGCAGCAACCCTTATTGCATAGACCGGTAATAAGCATCTCAGAACTTTGCTTACCACAATGGAATCTTCCATTTTACCACCTGCACTCTTGATATCTCCAACAACAGTTTTGATTCTTATTACATACTATTGAATGGTCTCACTTTCAACCATCTACATGTCTTCAAACTTCCCTCTAAGGCTTTCTTCCTTAGCTTGTTTTACATGCTCATCACCGCCATAGATATTCTCAAGAGTGTCCCATACTTCTTTGGGATTATCTTTATCATGGACATAAATAAACTCAATGTCAGATAAGCTGTTGATTAGGACTTCCATGACTTTCCCATTCTCCTTTATTTCTCTCTTTTGATCATTGGTGAGAGTACCAATAGGAATAACAAAAGCATTCTCAACATAGCTCCAATGTTGAGCACCCATGCTTCTGATGTAAATCTTCATTCTGTCCTTCCATATTTTGAAGTTATCTCTATTGAAATTTGGACCTTCCCTCTTCATCATTACAATAGGATCTTTCCCTCAAGTGATTAAGCTTACAACACAGAGGACCTGGAGGATTCTCTGATACCAATTGATAACTCAATGATGAACAATAAGTACCAAACCGGTACTCAGAGGGGGGGGTGAATCAGTACAGTCACAAAAACTTTTCCCGAACTGGTTTCACTACAAACACTGCAAATGTCTGACAGATAGTAACGCCGGTCTGAAACAGAGTGCAACCAATAAAGCTAAGAATGACTTTGACAAGAATTAACCAGTTAATAACTTATCTTTCCACTCAAATTAAGACTACACTTCCATTTCACCCTTATGCATGAATAGGTAGTCTATCATCAGAAATATAATAACAACTAGCTCAGCATGATTTACCTTTAGACACAAATCACTTAAATCATCACATGAAAAATACTACACATGACACATAGATTTTTCACGTGGAAACCCAACTGGGAAAAACCATGGTGGGGATGAATACCCACAAGCTTCTTTTGAACTCTTTAGAAGTTCGCTCTGTTAGGAGCCTAGTCCGTTTAAAGACTGTTACAACAGGTTCTGCTAGGAACCAATCCTGTTAGAGATTACTCAGTTAAGGGATGGCTAAATACCTAGTTAAGGGTTAAACCCTATTAGAGGTTACCTTGTTAGAGGATTTCAAGAACTCAATGAGTTTGAGTCACCCTGTTAAAGGATTTATAGCAAGATGGTTAAAGCTACCCGGTTAAGGGATTTTCCAACTGTTGAAGTGGTTAAAGATAAACAGGTATTACAATGATCTGATAATAGCACTCAATGCCTGATGCAAATCTACTTAAGTTCCTTCCTTCTGTACACACACTATGCAGGAATCAATCCTCTTATTTCATCTAGTCTGGCAAGAAACACGTATCTCTGCACTTAGATACACACACACCATTTTCCAACAACCTCAACATGAAACACAACATCAACCTTATAGAACATAGATAGGTTGGCAGCATAAACCCTAAAACCTAAACACTTAGGTTGAGCAATTGATCGGTTTAATCCTGACCATTGAACACTTTGCATTTGAATACAACGGTCTTGAATAGATCTCAAGACATTCTCCATCGTTCATTCTTCACCGCTTCATGGAGGCTATAACCCATCACACATTTTCCACTGTTTGTAAAGACTTCGCACATTCTCGAGGTAGATAGGTTCAATCTCCTTCATGCAAGATCCTTCACGTGCACAAGGTTGACATGGCAACACGATCTGATCTTGATTACAATGCTAGCTCATCACACAATGTCATCAGTTGAATCACACAGGCTTGGAACACTTCAACCAGAAACCCTTAAGCTAAGACTACCAACTAGTAGTCATACCATATTAAGCCTTACTAGAAAAAATTCCATATGTCGGTTCACATTCCATCATACCGGTTCACTTGGACAAACATACCGCTTCACCTATTGCGCATATACTGGTTTATACCGCTATACTAGTTCTCTTTGCCAGCTACTTAGCTTCAATATACCTGTTCACTTCTTTGCACATATACCAATTCACCACATTATACCGGTTCACTTTTCAGCATATTGTCGGTTCACTCTCTTGTATATTGACATCAATGGCAACATAATATCATCATGTCAACATACTCTGCATAAATGCCAACAACAAGTTGAGGGAACTGCTATGTATAGAGTTGTTAAGAAGCTCAAAAGTATAAAGGATAACATAAGACTCTAGAATAAATTCAGCTTTGGGGATATTTTTGAGGCCAAAGGTAAAGTCCAGGAAGACCTTAAAAAAATAAAGGCTCAAATCTAGAAGGATGATTTCAGTACTGTGTCTTTTGCGGATGAAAATGAGACTCTCAAAAAATACCATGATATCATTGCTAAAGAGGAAACCTTCTAGAAGGAGAGATCAAGATGCATTTGGCTTAAGGAAGGAGATAGGAACACAAGATTCTTTCATATGTTGACGATCAAGCATAAAGTTGTTAATAGGGTAACCAAACTAATGGTGGATAACAGGGAGTTGGTCAAGAAGGATGAAATCAGGAACGAAGCTAAAAGGTATTTCTCAGAACTGCTCAAGAGGGATCACAGATTTGATGCTAAAGCTCAATCTTCTTTTCTTCATAACATCCCTTGTCTCATTGATGATCAAATGAACATCTCACTCTCTTCCATTCCTTTTAAATTGGAAATTAAAAATGTTGTTTTTTCCTTTGATGGTAACAAAGCGCCTGGCCCAGATGGCTTCCCCATGTTCTTTTTTCAATATTTTTGGGATATTTTTGGGAAAGATGTCTCTAATGGGGTCAAGGAATTTTTTGGGGCTAGAAATTTTTTGAAAGAAATCAATGGTACTTTTATTTCTCTCATCCCCAAAACCCAAGGTTCTGACTCAATGGACAAATTTAGACCTAACAATCTTTGCAATTCTTTTTATAAGATTATCTCCAAGGTTCTTACTTCTATAATTTTATCTGTCCTTCCTACTTTAATTAATCACCATCAAAATGGTTTTGTCCCTGGAAAATAAATTCTTGACTCTATTATAACTGTCCATGAGAACATTCATTCTCTTGTTAGAGCAAACATGTAGGGTCTCATCCTCAAGCTTGATCTCTCCAAAGCCTATGATAGGGTTGACTGGCCTTTTCTTGAGAAGGTTCTTATGTCTTTTGGTTTCTCCCCTAGAGTTATTGACCTCCTTAGCCAACTTATCACCTCTACCTCTTTTGTTGTTCTTGTCAATGGTTTGCCTTCACCCTTCTTCCAAACTTCTAGAGGTCTAAGGCAAGGGGATCCTATTTCCCCCATCCTCTTCATAATTAAGGCATAATGTTTTGGAAGAACTATGAAAAATATGGTTTTGCAAGGCTCCTTTAAGGGTCTCCAACCTTCTTCTGCTAACCTTATTTTCTCCCACCAATATTTTATCGATGATACTATTATCATGGGGGAATCTAGTATATCTAAAGCTAAAACCTTGAAGAGTACTCTTTGTAAGTTTGCCTTTGCTTCTAGGCAGCTTATTAACTGGGTCAAAGGCGAAGTTTTTTTCATCAATACTCCTGAGAGAAGACAATAGAGAATCAGCAAAATCTTGGATTGTAGGATTGTTGATCTTCCTATGACCTATCTTGATCTCCCCATGGGAATTGCACCTCCTGATCCTTCTGGAGTTCTCTAGTGGATAAATTTCATAAAAAACTAGCTGGTTGGAAAGGAGCCCTTTTAAGTCAAGCTGGAAAGCTCCAATTACTTAAAGCTTCTCTTCAAAGTATTTTTATTTATGTTCTAAGTCTTTTCAGAATTCCAATTAAGTATGTTGATGCAATCGAGAAAATTCAAAGAAGATTCCTATGGTCTAGGGTTGAGGACAAAAAAAGAATGTCTCTGGTGGCTTGGGACCAGGTTTGTAGACCAAAAAGTAAAGGAGGTCTAGGCCTGAGGAGAATTCGAACCCTAAATGAAGCTCTCCTGTCCAAACAGGTCTAGAGAATGTTTCATTCAGACACTGAATGGTGTAAAATCTGGCAAAGTAAATACTCTCTTTTGTCCTCCTCTCTTTCTTCTTTTATCAATTCAGATCTCAATATTAATGGATCTCACATATGGAATCATGCCTCTAAATGCAAAGAAAGCATAGCCAAAGGAGTGATTTGGAAATTAGGAAATGGTAGGAAAGTTAAATTCTGGGAGGATCCCTGGCTTTTTGATAAACCCTTGACTGAAATCAATGAAAGGGCCCTCCATGCTCCCTCCTGTATTAGAACTTTTGGCTCCTTAGTTTCTGAGCAGAACATTGAAAGTATTCACCCTAGGCTTTCTAAGCTTAAGATCCATCTGTCTTCGGTCTGGTTGAATAAAGAGGAAGACTCTCTGATTTGGAAACATGAACCCAAAGGTACTTTAACTATTTCCTCTATGTATTGTATCCTTTCCCCCACCCCTTCAGGTAATCCTTACTGGTCTAAAGCCTGGATTAAGGGTCTTACCCCCAAGATTAATTTTTTTCTTCTGGACCATCCTCCAAAATAAGATCTTGACCCTAGACAACCTAAAGGGCAGAGGCTTTGCCTTCCCTAATAGATGCGCTATGTGCCTTCAGGAGGAAGAGTTTGTGGACCACCTTGCCATCCACTGTTCCTACTCAGCCTCAGTTTGGGAAAGATTTCTTAAAAGTTTTTGCATTGATTGGGTGTTTCCTAACACTATCAGTGATCTGTTTTCTTCCTGGAACTTATATTGGACTAACTCCTTTTTGAGATCTATGTGGCAGCTATCTCTTCCTCACATCCTATGGTGACTATGGAAAGAAAGAAATAATCATATCTTCGGGGATGTCTCCCTCAATCAGAACATTGTGTTCCAGAAAATTCACTGGGCGATTCTGGAAAATATTGGGATCATTGAGGGTCCTTGTTTCTCAAACAAACCTTTGGAATCAAATATCTTTAGTGCATGGAATTTGAAGATTGCTGACAGTTCTGACCCCAATCACAATAAAAGACTTGAAGCTAGATTGAAAACCCCCCTTATGGTTGGTTCAAAGTTAATTTTGACGGTGCTGCAAAAGGTAACCTAGGTCCTTCAGGTTGGGGAGCTATTCTTAGAGATGACAAAGGAATTTGCAAGGAAATGGTTGTTGTCCCTATTGGAGCCCAAACAAACCATAAAGTTGAAGCAATGGTAGCTCTCTAAGGTATTCTTCTTTCTAAAAAATGGAATTGCGCCTACTTATGGATTAAAGGGGACTCAAACAATATCATAAAATGTCTTAAGGGGATCTCAAAGCCATCATGGTCAATCAACAACATCATCAATACTGCTATAGAACTTATTAACACTTTTTAAAAAAAGTTACATATACCACATTTACCGGGAGGCCAATGGCTCTGCTGACTAGGCTTCCAATGCAACGGTTAACAAAGAGGAAATGATTACATGGACGGGAGAGCAAGGACCCCAAAAATGTCAAGAAAATCATTTTTAATGATCGATATAGAAGCACTCCAAATATTTTTGATGGACGGGATAATAATGAAAAGGACTAATTGGAGTACTTCGAGTCATTATAATAAAGAGAGCCTCATTTATTATAATACCTATTTCATTAGTTCCCACACTTTTTAGGTAACTTTGATAGCTCCAACAAGATTTCTGGCTAATTTGCTCTGCAAGTTTCAAAATTTGGCTCTGAATAGCGAGAACATGGGTGGTAATAGGTAGTGATATGAACCAAGTAGCTACAAAGAATGGAAACAGAAGGAGGAGGTCTGGAGCATCCTGCAGAAGGGTGGTTTTTCGAAATTCATGGAGAGACTCCACGGACGGGATGACACAGTTACCATTTTTTTCTACAAAAACTGGAGAAAGGGTATGCTGAAAATGGGAGACCAGACTATTGAAATTGATGAAGATCTTATTGCCGAAGCCATGAGCTTGAGAAGAGAAGGTTGCAACTTCTACAGAGATAGGAAACTCAGCAAGGAGGCTATTGAGAGATATCCAAAAATCGAGAAGGAGAAAAAATGATTGGTAAAGTTGAGAAAAACCTACTACCCTCATAGGGCTTTTGTCAAACCCTAGTGGGAGGTCCTCTTTGTTTTAATGTGCTACATTACATTAGATGGTAGGTTTACAAAATTTTATGGTTACCATTTCATCCTACTGAATCATTTTAGGCACGATGAAAAGGTTAATTTTCCTTATTTTCTACTCTTCTCAATGAATGCCACTATTAAGGCCTACAAAGATAACCCAATGGGGGATACTGCCATGCATCAAGGCCTAATGGTCCTTACTTATGGCCATCTCAAGGCCAATCAAATAGCCCATATGCAGCCCTCTGTAGAGTCTGAGGAGGAGGGGTCTGACTCTACCTTCTCACTGGAGGAGGAGTCTGACAGTGACCCCTCGAGTGATTCTAAGGAGAGCATGGATGTTTTGGATTATGAAACTGGAAAGAAGAGGAAACACATCAAAACAAGACCTTCTTCCTCTAAGGGTAAAAATCACAAAGGCAGAATCCCCCAAATTAGCCTTTCCTCGGAGGAGGAGGTCTCGGAAGACTCAAAGGAGGAGAACCCTCAGGGATGCTGAAAAAGAAGACAAAAGTCCACACCCAGACCAGAAATAAGCACAAACAGAAGGAGGAGAATGTTAAGGAGCTAGAGGTGTATAAGCAGGAAAGGACCTTGGAAGCCGAACAAAATCTAGAGAAGGTGACCATGGATGAGGCTCTTAGGGTTGAAGACATAACTACTTTTTGGGACACCCCAAAAAAGGAACAGGTTATCTCTGGTAAGGGTGATCCCCCCCTAACCCTCTTCCAGAGGGTATGCAAGGTTTCATGGATACTATGGAGTGGCTTATAACTGGTTACAAGAAAGCTGTGGACGACAACAAAAATCTCTGCAACAGAATTCTGATTTTGGAAACCATCAACACTAGGGAAGAGAAGACCATGGCTAATTACATAAAGGACCTGAAAAATACCATTGCTAAAGCTGAAAACATAAGATATGCCTTCAACCCCAGGTTTGAGAAAATACAGAAAGATTTGCTGGAAAGGAAAAATCTTGTTGACGCTAATGACCAAACTATCTCAGATACGTCAGTAAAGTCGGCAAAATTTAGGAGTGTCTGAAGAGCATTGCTAAACAGAGTTTAAGCATCTTGAAGATTTCTGCTAGCAACACTAACACTCTCATCAGCAAACTGGATGAAGAAAAGGAAATCCTGGATATTGACCCGGACACTAAAGTAACAGGGGAAGCTCAAGGTCCCAGAACCCGTACCAGAGGCAAAAAGAAAGAAAAGAAACCTAACAAGGACCTAGAAGATCTTAAAGTTGTTGGGGCCACCTATGGCCAGTTGGAGAAAAAGGTGGAGGACATGTTGAAGACTATACCTGTGTAGCGCCTTCCTTGTTTCTTTGTTGTTGTTTTTCTTTGCTGTCTTTTTGGTTTGCTGGCTTTTTTGTCAGTCATTTTGTAAGCAATTCTTAAGCACTGGACTTATTGGTGTCTTATTTTAATCTCCTTTGTTAAAGGTTTCGGGTCCTGAAAACCTATTTTTCTAATTAATCAGAACATTATCTCAAACAGGGGAAAATTGTATACACCTAAAAATGGCTATGACTAATCAAATAAATATTTATTATTTATTTAATGATTATTCTTCTCTTAAATAAATAAATTGAAAAGTTCATTTATTAAATTCATTGGTCATGTTCTTCTATATCAATTTATTAGTTACATATTTATTAAAGTCTTCCTTGATCAAATAATTCTAAATTATTTAATTAAATATCTTTTCCACATCATCTCATTTGCTAACTCATTTCTATATGTGGCTAAATAAATTAATTTTTCCTATTTATTAAATTAGCTGCATTTAATCTCCAACTTCTAATTCCTATTCAGGGGAAGGAAAAATCCAGTTATTCTCCTACTTCCTATATTCTCTCCACTGCTCCTACTTCTTTGGAGGAGGTTTTTTCACCTCACCCTAGTCAATAGCCACTTGTCCTACATTTCCTAGATCATCTCCAACCATCCTATATTCTTATCATTTCCAACTGTGGTCAATGTGAGCATGTTGCCACTTGGACTCCTCTTCCACCTTTTCCTCCATCCTACATGAGTAGGAGGAACATCTTCCTCCTTTTTCTCTCACATCCTAACCAATCACTCATATCCATCTATCTGTCAAGATTCACTCTCAACCGTTGATCCTTGCCACATGGGATTTTGCTCATGCAAAGTCTATAAAAGATGCATTTTAACAACAATTTGAAACTAATTGTTATCTTGCAATCAAGTCATTTTAGAGCAATCGAAGCATTTTAGCAATTTATAGTGTGCCTTTGTCTTAGCATAGGTTTTTCATATAGCTACATAATATCTTTACATAAACCTATTTTAGCTTGCATTTATAATTCAAATACCACTTTTTGTTCATCTATTGTGATCTTGAAAACCAGAAGTTATGCAATCTGAGAGCAACACATCAGCAAGCAAGATCAAAGGTGATAGGACACAATAAGATAATCATTGGAGGTTTACTGGTTGTAGTTTACTTTTTTATTTTGTTTCATTGTTAATCTTGAATGTTCTATAGGATTTGAGTTTGTGGTAGCTTAGCATAATCTTGCAGGTTCTTCATTCATTTTTCCAAATTACATAGTCACAATAGAGGATATGGCCACAATAACACCCATGTCAATTTCTTAACTATAACCAATAATGGAAATCTCCTTGATATCCATTTCCACAATAATGGTGAGACAACTAATAGTAGAAGAATCCTAATATACCTAACCTACAATAACATCAATATTTAACTCAACAGCTAACAATCATGCCTAATTCATTACCCTAATAATAAAAAATTATGCTTAATCCAACCATATGTTCTTTTGCACAACCAAGTGCACCATAGTTGTTTTCTCAACCAACACCCTATCCTAACAACAAGCCCATCCAATAGGCTTACACTAATGAGACTATCCAGTTTCCAACCTACATAGTTGAGATCGGTGATGTTAACTTGTTCTTTGATAAAACTCTTACTGCTCCTATATCCCCACAAATCACAAAGTTATTTGATGATGAAATAGATATAGATGTCACTAACAATGAGAAACTTGAGTAGACCCAACCACATCTTGATCCCACAAATAAAGAACAACAATTCTTAGAAAAGAAGGCTACCCAAAAATACCACCCTGAGGCTAAATTTGTTCCCTTGGGTCAGATGAAAAATTTCTATGTAAAAATTCCACTTATCCAAGTCATAAATTATGTACCAATATACAATAAGACTATCAATGAATTGTTTCTTAAATGACCGAGGAGAAAAAGGAAAGACCCCCAAACTATTTATGTCAAAGGACAACTAGCTGATATTATGTTAGAAACCCTAGTTGTTCCCAACTTTGGTAGCCTCATAGTGGATATCCATATTAATGAGACACTCATAAAAATTACCTTGATCAATCCTAGTGCAACCATAAACGTGATGACTAGAGAAACAAGAAACAATCTATAAGTAATGAATTTAAAAAATATGCCAATAGTACTCCAACTTGTGGATAGATTAATGGTTATACCAAAAGGAATGATTTAAGACCTAGTTATCACACTTGACTCTTGAGAATACCCTACTAACTTCATGATACTACAACCTAAGGTCAATTTTGGAAGATATCCATTGATTTTAGGCTGACCATGGTTGACTATGATAGAAACCTTTATTAGTTGTAGGTCTGGAAATATGATCATCTAATTAAAATGTCACAAACAAGTTGACTCTTTATCCTCAATCACAACCCCATGTTTATTTAGATTATCTTGTATGTCCAAGTTTGGAATATGAAGAATAATATTCTCTCCAGACACTTATGACTATAGAGAGGGGGGTCGTGATAGATATTCATGATGAGGATGGATTTATTGCCCACATTATACAAAATACGTATGGGATGAACTTGCAACAAGATGATTTTTGGCAATTATTATCTTGCCAACTACATAGCCTATTATCTAATGTAGTAGAATCCATTTCCACTATATTCCATGAGCTCCTATTGTGATGCTAAAAATGTGGTATATAAGAGGCATACACATATAATGAGATAATAAAAACATAATTGAAAAGCTTAATTGAAAGCTAGATTAGAAATGCAAACCATAAGCCTTCCTTGAAATGTCCCATTTTCCTCTATTCTTGAGGACCTTGAAGGTGTTAGATTGATGGGCTCTCAGTGGAGCAATGACCTCCAAAGTGGCAACTCAAGAGTTGAGTAGCTATTTGATCATGATTAACTATGGAGATGATATGAAATGCATGATTTAAGAAACTAGATTAACATGCTATGATAAATCCAAAAGCTAATTACTAGAAAATTGAAATACAAATTTCCTATAGTAATGATACCTAAATTGATATGAGATGGGATCCTTATTGATCCAAAATGAGGGATATTTATAGGAATTCCAAGGCCAAAGATGAGGTGGCAGGAATCAATGGTCCAAAACTGATCTGAAGATATCAAGGGCCAAGATTGAGGAAGTTGGAGAAGAGGATGGAGGAAGAGACACTTGTCATCTCTATGGTGACAAGTGTCAAGGAGCCTTGCTCATGAGAGTGCAAGTGTCCAAGGGAGGAGACATGTGGCAAAAGTGTCATGTGTCTCAAGGAGAGAATATCCACACCATGGGAGGTTAGGATAAGGAGGTTAGAATGTGCAAGATAGGATAGGGTTAGTTAGACCCAAGATTAGATTGAATAGGCTAAGTTAGGGGATGGTTAGGTTGGGTGGTTAAAGTTAGGAGCCATGTGCTCATTTGAATTTAGAAATTCAAATAATTGGAAAATGATAATTAATCTCAACAAACTTGAGTTTGTTAATCTTAATTAGGGATTAGAAGAATTGATTAATATGGGGAGACATTAATTAATTTAGAATTAATTAATCAAGGGGGATGTGAGATGAACTATATAAATAAATCATTTAGATTTATTTACTAGTAGATGAATAGAGAAATTAATTAAATTTCTTGTGAATTCAATTAATTGTGAAGGGGGAAAATTACAAATAACTGTGTATTTAATTAACTATCTTCAGACCATTTTTAGGTGTATACATTTTGCCCCTCTTTGAAGCAATGTGTGACGACACGTTGGTTCTGTGAGACATGGACTAGCTCTGATACCATGTGAAATTTTGCCAAGATCAAGAGGCAATGGAAATCACAAATAAGAGAGAACAAAATAGATGATAGAAATAAATTGTATTCTATCAAGATGAAAAATATGATCAACTGGATCATTAAGCATTCATTAAGCAATGATTGTCCATACAAACAATGTAGATGAGCCTGCTTATATAGGCAAGGCTAGATGGATATGTGAGCACACAAACATGACATGTGGCTCAATAAGAAACAAGGGTAGGTAGGAGAAACAATATAATAGTCCACATGAGGTGGATCACCCACTGAATGTGGAGTGTAACAACAAGATCAACACCATAAACGGTGGAAATTCTCCTACACACACTATCCCAATGTGACACAAACACCCAAGTATCTCATACCCAAACTACTGTGAAATGCATGAACCTAAGTAAACTTAAGTAAAGTGTAATAATATCCATGATGAATAATTATTTACACCAACACCCCCCCCTTAAGTGCAACTTAGGGGAATGCACTAAAGTCTACAATGCAACTAAGCAATGCAAGATGGGTCCCGGCTATGAGGCCATGTTAGGTACCCATGTACAAATGCAAATGCAATCTCCCGTAAAGCGCGGAAAGAGAGAAAAACCCAATGGGAAAAAACCCTCCCCCAAAAGAGAGATGATGAAAGCACATAATGCTCTCAATGATGAATGAGAAGAACAAAACTGTGTCCCCCCCATAAGAGAGAAGAAGAGACCATGAAGCCCCCCCTCAATGTTGAATCTCCTGCAAAGATGGTCCAATGATGATGACCAAAATACCTCCCCATAAGGAAGAAAGAGAGCCAATGTTGCACCAATAATGTCTAAGTGTGACAAAACCAGGTACCAAGTTGATGACGATGAATCACTCGTTGCAACAAAATAAAGATCAAGCATGGAGACAACCTGCTGTGAGCATCATCTGGATACTCAGAAATAGCAAAAATACCAGTACAATCCAAGTCTCACGGGAGCTATGCACAAATGTGTACAATCTAAGTCTCAACTGGAGCCATGCACCAAGTCTCACAAGATATTCCTAATCTATGTATACAAGAGGATTACATCAAATATGTCAACAATGACAAGATACAAAGAGGTGTGGCACTTTATGATAGTGCGAGTACAACATTGCTCATGCAAGAGCATACAACATGATAGTGCAAATCTGGAAACATGAAGATGATGCCACCAAACAAGAAGCCCGGTAGAATACTGCAGAAAAAGACGCCTCCGATTGGGATGTGGCCAAGAGATATAAAGGAGAAAATCAACCCCCCCCCCTTGACTGCCGGTTGGAAGCACTGCAAGATAGGTGTGAAGTGACAAGAAAAAAAGTGTTCCCAATTTGACTTATTAAATGATGTTTGTGTTTTTAAAAGATTTGAAAAATTTAAATAAAAACAAACGTATTATGCCCATGCAAAAAAACTTTATTAAAAAATAAAGAAAAAAAATGCAAAAAGAGGCAATAGTCATTTTTTTTTTTTTTCAAAAAAAAATGATATTAAAAAAAACTTTAATAATAATTTTTTAAAGAAAAAAAAACTTCTTAAAAAAAGTTTATTTTTTAATTATTAAAAAAAACTTATTTTAAACAAATAAGAAAAAATGATTTTTTTTTTATTTATTAAAAAAATAAAAAATAAAATAAAATAAAAGTACCCCACCCATGCGAGGAGGGGCTCGCAGTGCCTGCAAACACCCGCAGGTACACTGCGGGGCCACAGAGCTTGTGGTTACCCGCAGAGCTTGCGGTTACCCACAGGTACACTGCAGGGCCGCAGTGCCTGCGGTTACCCGCAGTGATTGCGGGGCCGCAGGTACACGGTAGTGTACCCGCAGTACCTGCGGCATGCAGCGCACCCCCCAATTTTTTTTATTTTTTATTTTTTTTTGTGATTTAAAAATAAAACAAAGAAAAAAACGCCCCCACCCCTAATATTTAATTTTTTTTTATTTTTAATTTCCGAAAATTAAAAAAAATGGAAAAAATTAAAAAAATATTTTCAGACCCGTACCTGCAAGTCCGTACAGCGGGCTAAGAGGGAAGATTTTTTCAACTCAGGGTGACGGAGGCCGATTTCGACGAATTGACAGTCGATCTTGGGGTTTTTGGGCCTTTTGAGCACAATGGCGATAACAGATTTGACAAAAAATGCTCCAAAATTGCAGATCGCTGCCAGGACAAGTCACCACCCTCCACCTTCAAACGTCTCTAGATTTGGCCTCAAGTGTCGGATTTGGATGAAATAAAAGGCGATTCTTACTTTCTCGAACTTCCTCAATCCAATGGTGACCTCAGATCTGACCCAACAAGATCCAATAATAACTTGCAATAGAAAGCTCCAAAATGCAAACCCCAAATTTCTCTCAATTGGCAAACCAATGGCACTCTAATGGCTCTGATACCATGTGAGACATGGACTAGCTCTAATACCATGTGAGATTTTGCCAAGATCAAGAGGCAATGGAAAGCACAAATAAGAGAGAACAAAATAGATGATAGAAATAAACTGTATTCTATCAAGATGAAAAATATGATCAACTGGATCATTAAGCATTCGTTAAGCAATGATTGTCTGTACAAACAATGTAGATGAGCCTGCTTATATAGGAAAGGCTAGATGGATATGTGAGCACACAAACATGACATGTGGCTCAATAAGAAACAAGGGTAGGTAGGAAATAGGTGTGGGTAGGTAGGAGAAACAATATAATAGTCCACATGAGGTGGATCACCCACTGAATGTGGAGTGTAACAACAAGATCAACACCATAAAAGGTGGAAATTCTCCTACACACACTATCCCAATGTGGCACAAACACCCAAGTGTCTCATACCCAAACTACTGTGAAATGCATGAACCTAAGTAAACTTAAGTAAAGTGTAATAATATCCATGATGAATAATTATTTACACCAACAGGTTCAAAGAAAACTCTATTGATGATGTTGCTGATATTGATTTTGATAGGATGTAGATTCGATCTTGATTTGATGCGGATTTGGTTTCGATATGATACTGATTTGATTTGGAGATGATAAATCTTGATATGATGTTGATTCGATTTTGGAGATGACAAATCTCAATATGATGCTCCAGACGTTGATTGATAGATATCGATGCGAGGATGCCCCCTCGGGAGATGAATCGGATAATTTTCTAATGTTTTTGAATTTTTCACGATTTTTTAATTTTTTTTGAAATTTTTTTGAAATTATTTTGATTTTTAGATTTTTAATGATTTTCTGATTTTTAGAGACTGTTAGAGTCAATCCGATTCATTTCCCAATAAGAAATTTGAAAATGCTGCCCTGTCAGGCTAATTAGTTGATTAGATGATTAAAAATAAGTGGAATAAAAATCCCACTTAAATGCCCCATTATGAGTTTAAAAAGGTGAATTCCTTTTACCACTCCTCATTTGTGCATTGCAGTTTTTGGAGAAAATTTGCTCTGGAGAAAAGAAATGGCAATCTCATAACACTAGCATAGGTTCGGGTGAGTTCGGCGATATGAGCATCCTCTGGCATATGGTCCATCGGTACGTACTTCGAGAAAACCTAGCTTTGTTAATTTTATGAAATGGATGCAATGCAATGGTGCTATTTTATATGATTTGAGATTTGATGAATGCCATGCAATGATCTTACTAAATGAATGAATGAGTTGATGCTTTATATGAATGATGTCTTGGTATGCAATGGTTACATGAGATGAACTAACTTATCATGCAGGATGAATGAATTGATTTTTATGTTATTGTCCAATGTACTCAATCACTTAATAAGAGAGATAACACCATGTTAGCTTTGGCCTTGGAAAAGATGAGCAGTGTGATCCCATGCAAAATGAAATGCAAATCTATCTTAAAATACAAATGCAAAAATGAAATGCAATGCAATGATCGGACCGGTCATGGATTCATTGCTTTGTTTCATCATTCAGCCTTTAAAATGTGGGAAGTGAGTGCAAACATCAATGGTATAATTGAACCATGATGACCTGAGCACTATTTTCCTGGGTTTTGATATTGCAAGTTAGCACAAGCATTGAGGTATCATTGAACCAGATGACCAGAGTGTTGCTTGCGTAAAACAGGTAGTATTAACCATTTCTATATGCAAGTCCGAAATGTCTTCGATGATACTCTGATGATCATTTCCTTAGATAACTTTTCACATATTAATGATTAATTTAAAGACAGTAGACAAGAAAAATATCATGTTCTTTCCTCGTTCCTCTAGTCAAAGACATCCCGGAGTTACTCAGAAATCATGATAGCAAAAATCAAAATAAAATAGTTGAACCATTATTGCCAAAGGGTTAAAATCATGAATCAAGATATATCATCCATTGATATGTGTTTTGTCATGTTTAGATTGATATGTGATAGTTAATGGTTGACAATGTGATCTTATGTTCAATGTTGGATGTATCTCAGTTTTTTGCTTGACAAGTGTTGTCTGACTGTTGTTCTACCTGCTTTGATTAAGCTCAAAATGATTGCAACTTTTTGCCCCCAACCAGGTTCAGGATTATGCCCCTAGCCTAGAAACAAGCCTTATTATGATATAGTTAATGATCCAAACCATGATGAGAAATCACCTGGGATGCTTTATGATGGATATGAATAGCACTGATGGAAAAGAATGCAAGCAAAAGAATGCGCGAACCAATAGATGGCAGAGCTAGCCGATAGATAATGCCTATTTGCCAGGTTTTCACCATCTGTTTTTATTGCACTTTTTCTCATATTTGAATTTTTTATTATTTTCTACTTTTGTACTGTTTTTTGGCTTTTTTTGTTTTTTCACTGTTTTTGGATTTTTTTGCTTTTTCACTACTTTTTGGATTTTTCAGACATAAAACTTCTTCAGATGCATGCTATTGATGGGTTCCTCGAGCTGATCTCCATCTTGTGTTGATAGCTGATATGCCCCTGACCCAAATACTACTGTGACCACAAATGGACCTAACCAGTTTGGTTCAATTTTTCCCTTCTTTTCTCAATCTGACTGATTTCATGGATTTTCCTTTAATACTAGTTCTCCAACTTGAAAGATTTGTGGTTTGACCTTGTGATTATAACTTCAACACATTCTTTGTTGATATACCTTTAGTTGATCAAAGGCATTTTGTCTTCTTTCATGGATCAATTCTAACTCTTGCAGTCTAGATACTCGTTGTTCTTCATCTGGGATAAGTCCTTTCAATGATACACGTAGAGAGGGTATCTCTACTTATATTGGCAATATGGCTTCTGATCCATATACCAGGGAGAAAGGTGTGGCACCCGTCCGTGTGTGGATACTGGTGCGGTAGGCCCAGAGAGCAGGGTTTAGTTGAATATGCCAATCTTTCCCAACATCATTCACTATCTTTTTAAGGATTTTCATAATAGTTTTGTTAGATGCTTATGGTTGCCCATTTCCCTGTGGATAATATGGTGTGGAGAATCTGTGCTGGATCTTGAACTTCTCACATAGATCTTGTACATCTTGATTTTTGAATGATCACCCATTATCAGTGATAATGGTCATTGTTATTCCATAGCGACAGATGATGTAGTTCAAGTTAAATGCAACAATTTGTTTTCCTATGATATTTGTGAGAGGTACTGCTTCAATCCATTTTGTGAAATATTCTGTAGCTACAAGGATGAATTTGTGACCATTAGATGAAGAAGGATTTATCTTTCCTACTAGGTCAAGACCCCATTGGCAGAAAGGCCAAGATGTTGCCAAAGCATGAAGTTCTTGTGCTAGTGCATGGATCAAGTTCCCATAGATTTGACATTGTTTGCACGTTCTAGCTATCTGAAAAGAATCTTGTTCCATAATTGGCCAATAATAGCCCAAGCATATGAGTTTTTTCGAAAGGGTAAGACCACTTGAATGAGTGCCACAAATGTCATTATGGACTTCCTCTAAGGCCTTCTTAGATTCTTCTTGTTCGAGACATCTTAAAAGAGTATCGTCTAGACCATGTTTAAATAGGGTATCTGCAACAAGATTATAATGGGAGGATTGGTGAATAAAGTTTCTCTTTTGATTTTTCAATAAGTCAGGAGGTAAGATGTTATCTTTCAGGTATGTGTAAGTTTGGCCATAGCGGGAGGAATCATGTCCAATAAGTTGACAAATGGTTTGGGAATCAGGACAATTATGAGACGGGTAAAACAACTCTTCAACCAGGAATTCCTAACGCTCTTGATTTTCCTGTGTTTGTAATAGAGAAGCAAGTGTTGGCATGGCATCTGCTGCTTTGTTATCATTTCTTGGAGTTTGTTCAAAAGTGATTTCAACAAAATATTTCTTGAAGTCATCCACCATCTTTTTGTAAGGCATGAGTTTGTCATCTTTTTTTTCATAGTCATCATTTATTTGATTGATGACAAGCTAAGAGTCTCCAAAGACCTGAAGTTGTGTAATGTTCCATTCCACAGCCATTTTGATACCTGTAACCAAAGCTTCATACTTTGTAGTGTTGTTGGTGCATGGGAAGCTTAATTTGTATGCTTTTGGAATTGTATGACCTTGTGGTGTGATGAATAGAATACCTACTCCTGATCCATGTTGTGTATATGAACCATCAAAGTATAGTTGCCATGCTTTTGTTGTGACCGTTAGGATATCAGCATCAAGAAACTCAATCTATAGAGGATGATCATCTTGAAGTGGTGCCTCAGCTAGTTGTTCTGCAATGACTTGCCCCTTGATAGCTTTTTTGTCTACATACTCAATATCAAACTCACTTAGGATCATGATCCATTTTTCTAGCCGTCCTATCAATGTTGCCTTGCTGAGAAAATACTTCAATGGATCGATTTTAGCTATCAACTTGATGGAGTGAGATAATAGATAGTGTCTTAATTTTTGAGAAGCAAAAACTACCGCTAAGCATTCTTTTTCTATTGGGGAATAGTTGAGCTCGTATCCCACTAGTGTTCTGCTAATGTAGTAGATGGCTCACTCTTTTCCTTTATTATCCTGTTGCGCGAGCAAAACTCCTAATGATACTTCAATGGTCGATACATAGAGAAATAACGGCTTGTCTAGAATTGGTGACATTAGAACGGGTGGTTGCATGAGATATGCCTTGATCTTGTTGAATGCATCCTCACATTGATGGTCCCACTTGAAATGAACATTTTTATGCAATAGATGGGTAAATGGTTGACATTTATCTTCTAGTTGAGCCACAAATCTTCTGATTGACTGGAGTCTTCCTTGTAGTGATTTGAGTTGACTTATATTCTTGGGAGATGCCATTTCCATGATTGCTTTGACCTTAGCTAGATCTACTTTGATACCTCTAGCTGAAACAATGTATCCCAATAGCTTTCCTGAAGTGACACCAAAGGCACATTTCTTAGGATTTAGCCATAGCTTGTACTATTCTAACCGGTCAAAGATATTTTCCATTATTTTGATATGTTCTTCTCTATTGTATGATTTTGCCAAGATGTCATCCACATAGTCTTCCATGAATGTATGCATCATTTCATGGAATATCATTGTCATAGCTCTCTGATATGTGGCACCTGTGTTTTTTAGTCCAAAAGCATGATGTTCCAGCAGAAAGTACCCCATGGACATGTGAAAGTTATCTTTTCTTGATCTTCGGGTGCTATTTTAATCTGATTGTATCTGGAGAAACAATCCATTAGAGAGAACATGGACTGTCTAGCTATTAAATCTACAATGATGTCAATGTTAGGCAAAGGAAAATCATCCTTTGGACATGCATTATTAAGATCTCTGAAGTTTGTGCATACTCTGATAGTTTTGTATGGCTTTGAAACAGGAACGATGTTTGATACCCATTGAGGATATGCTATAGGTCTGATGAATCCTACATCCAGTAATTTTTTTAGTTCTACTTTGACCAAGAGAGCAATATGTGGATGCATCTTTCTTAATTTCTGTTTGACTGGTTTGGCTCCTGGATTGAAATTTAAGTGATGCATAATAAGCTCTGGATCTAATCCTGGCATGTCTGCATATGACTAGGTGAAATTGATTTGTCGTCATTTAAAGAATTCCATATATTCTTTCCTTTCTTCTTCTGACAAAGAGGTTGTTGGATGTAGGATCTTTGGTTGCTCTGTTGTCCCAATATTAACTTCTTCTGTTGGTTCAATCAAAATTGATGACCTTTCTTGATAGTCACTAATACATTTGGACTAGATTTTCGACTGAGGTTTCCGACGGAGACGGTATATTGTGGCCAAATTTGATTTTTTTTTGAAAAAATGCCCGCATTAATCGTAATTCCAACGGAAATTACCCATTTGGTTTCGACGAAGAAGGCATTAGCAATGAGAATTTTCTTTTTTTCAAAAAAGTGCTCGAGTTTGTCATAATTCTGATGACGGCGGCCATTACAAAATAAAAAAAGAGGCGGGGAATTCATTTGTCAATTGCAATCCCGCGTAGGCATCCGTGGCGACTTCAACCCCCAAGAACATCAAACCCGCGTTGAAGGCAATCCCACGTAGGAGGTAGATTCAAATTGCCCTAGTTTTTAATTTCATCTTGCAAAAATTATACATGTGGTGGTTAATTGTCCTAGTTTAATCTTGTAAAACCATAGAATTGTGATTGAGGAGTGAGCGTTCAATTTTGTATCAGCAATACCTTCCTCCCGTATACGCGCATGTTGATTGTTCACATGAGATCACAAATCTTTGCAGCATCGTATCAAACAATTCATGAGCCTTGTCCATGTTTCCACATTTTGCATTCATGTCAAGCAGGGCATTTGCAAGTACAACACCTAAAAAAATTCCTCTATCTGTTATGCTTTGATGGATGTCCATACCCTATTCCAAAGCTCCCATTTTTGCACAGGCAGGGAGGATGCTAGCAAAGGTTATGGGATTTGGCTTTATGCCTTCCAATTTCATTTGCTTGAAAGTGTCTAAAGCCTTTTCAACAAATCCATTTTGTGCATATCCAGCAATCGTTGCAGTCCACGAGACAACATTTCTTTCAAACATTCTATCAAATAGTTCACGTGCCTTGTCTATGCTTCCACATTTTGCATACATGTCTACCAAGACAGTTACAACTACAACATCTGACAAAATTTCTCTATCCTTTATCCTTCGATGAATGTCCATACCCTGTTCCAAATCTCCCATTTTGGCACAAGTAGGGAGGATAGTAGCAATGGTCATGGAATTTGACTTTACAACTGTTGATTGCATTTGCTTGAAAGTTTCTAAAGCCTTCTCAACAAATCCATTTTGTGAAGTTGCAACTACATCTGACAAAATTCCTCTATCTTTTATGCTTTGATGGATGTCCATACCCTGTTCCAAAGCTCCCATTTTGGCATAGGGTGGGAGTAGGATGGCAAACGTAACTAAAGAAATGCAATGATTAGCTCCAAAGACATCAAACCACTACTAACAAAACCGAGAGTCTAAAATATGATAGGGAATAGTGTGAGTTGTCCTGAAATAAAATATTTTATTTTCAATTTCTACTAAAACATAATTACTCAGCCATTTAATGTTATTAATAAGTGTTTAATTTATGAAAGAGATAAATGGTTGGCCACAAGTACATGAGTTACTAAATGCACACAAATAAGTGAATTTGATATTCAAAACTATCTACAATGAATTCAATTCTTGTCCATTAGTCATTTATGTTTGCAATAAGCATCTTTCTTTGTTTTTCTTAATCTTTATTCATAGTTATGTGCATATTTCACATTCTATAATTAGGATGTCAATTGCTATGGCTGAACACTAGCATGATGTTTGTGTTGTGGTATAGATGCATGGAAACATAATTATTGGATTGTTATATTATAGAGATCATAAATCTAGATATCGCATATTAGTTATAGCTCTTCTTGGATTGAGTCTAAAGTTGACATACAGTCATAAAGCCATTATTAGCAGATCTATCCATTTCTAGTAGAGACAATTTAGAAAGTCATTTTGATATTGAGAGTTTCTTATCTGTTTACCTATTGATCATTATTAAGCCATAATATTTAGGTCTATTTATCTCTCTTGCAAAACCTCTGTAAGTGTCCTAGATTGTCCCTACTACTCACTCTTCAATTCGGAAAAATGGAGTTCTAAAGATTTGTTGCACAAGATGGTGTTGAACTTATCAACAAGGCTAGCATGGAAGGCATGTTCAAGCTTCCACTTGTACAACTTACAACAAATGATTTTTTGATAGAAGAAATTCTTGAAATAGGGATACAATCGAAAGACAAGTAAGTACATACAAACCTCCTCAGTTGAAAGTAAAATTTGTGTATAAAAAGAGTACATTGAATCCCAATCCATAAACACAATAGAGATACCGATGGAGACTTAATTGGATATAGCATGTCGTACCAAAGTTGTTAGAGTATGCTAAGCTAGTACATAATGTTTCGTAAAGCCACATTAGTATTTTACCCAGATCATTATCTACCAAAACTAACTATAGTAATCCTTTTGAGGATTAATTTCATGGTGCTAGATCTTCATTTAGTTCCACTTCTTGTTGGAGATAAGAATAGTTATTTCTTGAGGTAGATGAATATCCCATCAACAAAGGACAAGACCCTTTCTAGAATATAACAAATTCTACTCCAACAAAAGATCATGGGGGTTTCACTAGAGATATTGAGTAAGAGATAGACTTCTACTGTTGCATTAAAAGCATTGGCATGTTCTTCATTTATTGATGTAAACTCTCTGTGACGCCACCAAAACCAACAAAGGTGTAAAAAGTTGTTTGCAATGCATGGATTTTTAGGATTGTCCTTTGAGAAAATAGAATTAAAGTATGGAAGCAGGATCTGCCAGCTCCTGAGGGAAAGACCATGTCAAACAATAATTTCTATTTTCTTACCTGTGAAGAAAGACCATGTCAGACAATATCAATGAACAACAAAATAAGGAGACAATTGCTAGATTGTGGTCTAACTTGAAAAGAAAAGGTGATGGAAAATGTTATTGTCCATGCAAAATTTGTAAGGGGTTAAAGACTAGAAGACTTCTAATCAAAATAGTGAAGAAACATTGTAGGCTACATGGTCACATTGAAGGTGGACATGATTATCATCCATTGGTAAGTTTTTCATTATATCGTTTTGACAATTTATATACATAATAAATCACGTGATGATGAGATCATGATCACGGTTTATTTATATATATCAATTTTATATAGGTCAAGCACCCCGGAGCACATGGTATGGATCAACACAACCCTGAGAATATGGTTTTCAAAGTGGACGAACATGGAGGTATGAATATAGAAGCTGAAGATAATGATCCCATGGAAGATGACGATCATGAGCCAGAAAACACAATTAAAGATTATGGTACAAATACATTGATCCATGACTCATTTAGTACTCGCGCAGCTGATCATGATTATGAAGATGACCTTGATGTTGTTCATGATGTCCCTCTACTTGAGAAGGCATCTGAGGCCCTTTATGAAGGCTCGTAGGCAACTCTTCTCTCTATTGTATTGTTGTTGGTGAACTTGAAGGTTATGAATGGTTTATCCAACATAACAATGTCACGTATGTTAAGGCATGTCATATATATCATAATAAACTGTGAATCATGTTGTACCATTAATATTCTTTATTATAACAAATTATATTTTGTTCTGATTGATTGAAAAATAGGTTTTAAGGACCTGAAACCATTACAACATAGTTAGAAAGAAAGCTAAGAAAATAGAGTCCACATACAGAGCGACTGGTCAAAAGACCAGCGAACAGAAAAAACAGCTAAACAACAAAAAATAGAAAAGAACCCAAGGAGACACTACATAGTAATTTTCTTTAGCAGATCCTCTGCCTTTGTCACCAGCTCATCATAGGTCGCCCCAACTGCTTTTAGCTCCTCCAGGTCCTTATTCACTTTCTTTTCCTTCCTCTTCCCATGGGTGCAGGTTCTGGGACCTTGGGCTTCCCCTGTTCCTTCTGCATCTAGGTCAATTTACTGGGTTTCCTTTTCATCATCAAGCTTGTTGATGAGGGTATGAGTGTTGTTGCCTAAGATTTTTAGAATGCTGAGGCTCTGCTCTGCAATTTTCTTGAGGCACTCCTCTATCTTGTCCACTTTGGCGACTGTGTCCGAGAGCATTTTTTCACTAGTTTCCTCCAGGGTTTTTATGTCCTGTATCTCCTTTTCAATTTTCTCAAACCGGGGATTAAAGGAATCTCTGATGTCTTCCACTTTATCAATTATGTTCTTCAGATCCTTGATATAATCGGCCATAGTGTTCCCCTCTCCAATGTTAATGGTCTCCAGGATCAGGACTCTGTTGCAGAGTTTTTTGTACTCATCCACAATTTTCTTATTCCCATCAATAAGCCATTCTATGGTTTTCATAAAACCATTCAAGGCCTCAGGAGGAGGGCCAAGAGAGGGAGTCACTTTTCCAGGGGTTATCTGTTCATCTTTAGAGATATGGAGAGCAAAAATAGTGTTGGCGGCCCTGAGAGTCTCCTCCATAGTCTCCATTTCCAGGCTGTGTTCAGCTTCCAGGGTCCTTGTTTGCTTGTCGTCTTCCGGTTCCTTGCCGGTCTCCTCCGGATCTTTGCCAGTCTCCTCTATTTTCTTTTGCTTCTTCCTGGTCTGGGCTTGGTTCTTACTTTTTTCTTTCAGCACCCCCTTAGGGTTCTTCTTCTCCTCAGGGAAATCAGAGTACTCTTCTTCCGAAGAAATACTAATCAAGGGTTTGCTTTGAGGTTTTTTGCTCTTAGAAGAAGAGGGTATTGATTTCCTCTTCTTACTACTCTCATACTCTGAGTCATCAGAGCTTTCCTAATTATCAATCGAGGAATCATTGTCTGATTCCTCCTCCTCTGAGAAATTAGAATCAGACATTTCTTCTTTTGAATCCATAGAGAGCTGCATCTGGTTAATTTTACTGGCCTTTAAATGGTCATAAATGAGGACCATAAGTCCCTGGTGCATTGCAGTATCACCCCGAGGATTTTCTTTGTAGGCTTTTAGGGAGGCATTCATAGAATAGAGCAATTTGTAAGGGAAATTCACCTTATCATTATGCCTAAAATGATTTAACAGGACAAAATGATACCCATATACTTTCGTAGACCTATCATCTAGAGTTATATACCTCATTAAAACAAAGAGAATTTCCCGCCAGGGTTTTGCAAAAGCCCTCGGCGGGTAATAGGTTTTACTCAACTTTCCCAGTCTTTTCTTCTCTTTCTCAGTAACTGGGTACCTTTCAATGGCTTCCCTGCTGACCTTCTGTCTCTATAGAAGTTGCAGCCCTCCCTTTTGAGACCCGTAGCTTTAGCTATTAAATCTTCATCAATTTCCACCAGTTGATCGCCCATTTTAAGCATGCCCTTCTTCCAATTTTTGTAGAAGAAGCTAGTTATCTTTCCATCACGGCCATGGAGTCTCTCAATGAAGCTCGAAAGACTGCCCTTTTGCAAAATTTCCCACACCTCATCTTTCTGTTTCCACTCCTTGCAATTGCTTGGCTCATATCTTCTCCTATTTCGGCCCATGGTGTTGTTTCTCATAGCCAACTTTAGATTACAGAACTGGTGAAACAAAGAGCTTTTCGGAGTTAAAACAAAAACCCAGAAAGCGTGTGTAGCATTAATGATCTGATGGGTTATAAAACACGTTATGCTAGCTTTGATATTATAATGAGTAATTACCTCATTATAGAAGTAACTCGAAGTTCTTACTTCAGTACTTATCATAATTGCCCTGTCAATCAAGAGTCTTTGGGGTACTTCGATATCTTTCATTAATTATGATTTGTCTGACATCTTTGGGGAGACCACTCTCACCTATCCATGTGGTAATAGTCTCATTCTTAACCACCACATTTGCAGCCCAATCAGTAGAACAGTTGGCCTCCTGATAGATATGGGATATGTGGAATTTTTTGAAGGTTCTAATGATTTCAATAGCAGAAAAATTATATTGTGAATCAACCAAGAGGGCTTTGAGGTCCCATTGAGACACTTAATTATATTATTGGAATCCCCTTCTATCCAGAGATAGGGACAGTTCCATTTTTTGGCTAGAATAATGCCTTGAAGGGCTGTCATAGCTTCCACTTTATGATTGGTTTGAGTGCCAATAGGGATAGCAATCATACCTTTGTAAATGCCTCTATAGTCTCTGAGAATAGCTCCACAGCTTGAGGGACCTGGGTTTCCTTTGGCTACTCCATCAAAATTGATTTTGAGCCAACCTTGGGGAGGGGTTTGCCATTTAACTTCAAGCCTTTTATTGCAGCTGAGATTATGACCATCAGTGATCTTCATATTCCAGACTCTTAAGATGTTTGACTCCAAGGAGTTGTTAGAGTAACAAGAGACCTCCATGGTTCCCATATTTTCCTGAATAGCCCTTTGAATTTTCTAAAAGATAATGTCTTGATTTAAGGACACATCCCTGAATATTCAGTTGTTTCTTTCCTTCCAAAGACCCCACAAAATGTGTGGAAGAGAGAGCTGCCACATACATCTCAGAAAAGAGTTGGTCTAATGAATTTGCCAGGAAGAGAACAAATCTCTGATGTTACTGGGAAAAACCCAAGCTATACTAAAGCTCTTGAGGAAGCTTTCCCAAATAGAGGTTGAGAAAGAACAGTGGAGGGCAAGATGGTCCACTGACTCTTCCTCTTGAAAACACAGCACACACCTATTTGGAAGGGCAAAACCTCTGCATTTAAGGCTATTAACAGTAAGGATCTTATTTTGGAGAATAGTTCAGAAGAACAAATTGATTTTGGGAGTGAGACCTTTTAACCAAGCTTTAGACTGGAAGGGATTCATAGGAGGGGAGGGGGAAAGGATACAATACATCGAAGACATAGTAAAAATACCTTTGGGGTTATATTTCCAGATAAGGGAATCCTCTTCCTTATTCAACCAAATAGCAGACAATTGGGTTTTGAGCTTAGAGAGACTGGGATGAATACTATCAATGTTCTGCCAGTTGTTCCCATCCCAGTAATCTTCCAGTAAGGTACCAAAAGAGCCAATATAGGAGGGGGCATGGGAAGCCCACTCATAGAAATCCATAAGGGGTTTGTCAAAAAGCCAGGGATCCTCACAAAATCTAACTTTTCTGCCATTTCCAAGTTTCCATGTCACACCTTTAGCAATCACATCTTTAAATTTAGAAACATGGTTCCAGATATGGGATCCATTTATGCTGAGACCCAAATTAAGAAAAGAAGACAGAGAAGAGGACAGAAGAGAATATTTACTTCTCCAAATTTTGCACCATTCAGAATCAGAGTGAAACCATCTCCAAGCTTGTTTAGACAAGAGAGCTTCATTTAAAGTGCGAATCCTCCTGAGCCCCAGACCACCTTTGCTTTTTGGCTTGCAAACCTAATCCCATGCCACCAAGGACATTCTTTGCTTTTCCTCAACCCCAGACCATAGGAATATTATTTGAATTTTCTCAATAGCTTCAACGTACTTGACTGGAATTCTGAATAGGCTAAGAGCATAAATGGGGATACTTTGAAGAGTAGCCTTAAGGAGAAGGAGCTTACCAGCTTGACTTAAGAGAGCCCCTTTCCAACCTGCAAGTTTTTTGTGAAATTTATCAACCAGTGAACTCCAATAGGAGTCAAGAGGGGAAATCCCCATGGGGAGACCAAGGTAGGTAGCAGGAAGGTCAGCAATCTTACACTCCAGAATTCTACTAATCCTTTGTTGTCTTCTCTCCGGAGTATTAATGAAAAAGACATCACTTTTGGCCTAGTTAATAAGCTGCCTCATAGCAGAAGCATATTTACACAAGGTACTCTTCAGAACTTTAGCTTCTGAGATGCTTGATTCCCCCATAATTATTGTATCATCAACAAACAGTTGGTGTGAACAAATAAGGTCAGCAGAAGCAAGTTTAAGGCCCTTAAAGGATCCTTTCTGCACCAAGTTTTCCATGGTCCGACCAAAGCATTCTTCCATAATAATGAAAAGGATGGGGGAGATAGGATCTCCTTGCCTAAGACCTCTCGAAGCTTGGAAAAAAGTTGAAGGAGAACCATTGACAAGAACAACAAAGGACGCAGAGGTGGTGAGTTGGGAGAAAAGATCCACAACTCTTGAGGAAAACCCAAAGGAAGTGAGAACTTTCTAAAGAAGAGACCAGTCAACCCTATCATAGGCTTTGGAGAGGTCAAACTTAAGGATGAGACCCTACTTCTTCGCTTTAACAAGAGAGTGAATATTCTCATGAACAGTAATAATGGAATCGAGAATTTGTCTTCCAGGAACAAACCCATTCTGCTGGTGTTTAATTAAAGCTAGGAGAATAGACAAGAGTCTAGAAGTCAGGACCTTAGATATGATCTTGTAAAAGGAGTTGCAGAGGCTAATAGGTCTGAAATTGTCCAAAGAATCAGCACCTTGAATCTTGGGGATGAGAGCAATAAAAGTGCCATTGATTTCCTTCAAGAGTTTTCTAGCCCCAAAGAATTCCTTAACCCCATTAGCAACATCAGTCCTGATAATATCCCAAAACTCTTGAAAAAAGAGCATTGGGAAACCATCAGGACCAGGAGCTTTGTTTCCATCAAAGGAGAAAATAGCATTTTTAATTTCGAAGATGGAAGGAATGGAAGAGAGAAAGACATTATTTTGGCCATCAATGAGACGAGGAATGTTCTGAAGAAAAGAGGACTGAGCTTCAGCATCCAAACTTCGATACCTCATTAGGAGGTCCGAGAAATACCTCTTAGCTTCATTCCTTATTTCATCTTCCTTGACCAGCTCCCCATTGTCCACAACTAACTTGTTCATCCTATTGGTTGCTTTATGTTTGATGGTTGACATATGGAAGAATCTTGTATTCATGTCCCCTTCCTTGAGCCAAATGCATCTCGATCTCTACTTCCAGAACATTTTCTCTTTAGCAATGATGTCATGGTATTTCTTAAGAATCTCATTCTCCTCAACAATAGAAATAGTGCTGAAACCATCCTTCTGGATCTGGTCCTGTATTTCTTTAAGGTTTTCCTGAATTTTACTCTTAGCCTCAAATATATTCCCAAAGTTGTTCTTATTCTAGATTCGAATGTTGTCCTTCACACTTTTGAGCTTCTTAACAACTTTGAACATTGTCATTCCCTCCACTTGGATACTCCATTTTTTAATATATTTTTTAATGTCGGGGTGAAGGGTCCACATTTTTTCAAATCTAAAGGGATAGTTTTTCCTTCTATTGATCAGATCAGCATTGAAGGTGATTGGAAAGTGATCGAAACCAACCCGAATATGTGCAGACAAAGAATAGAAATACTGACTATACCAATCATCAGAAATAAGAGTTCGATCAAGGTGCACTTGAATAAGGTCATTACCATTTCTTCTATTTGTCCAAGTGAAATTACAACCCTGTATCTCCAAATCATTAAGAGCTTGGGAATAAATAAAATCCATGAGGGCCATCCTACTTTCCAGTTGAAGAGGACTGCCTCCAAATTTTTCCTCCTCTTTCAAAGGCGTATTGAAATCCCCCATAACCATCCAACTAAGATTTTTGAAACTTTCCCTAGCCTATCTAATCCTTTTCCAAAAAGAGTTTCTAGCCTTTAAGGTATTAGGAGCATAAATGTTTATGAGAACCCATGAAAAACCATCTTTAAGATGCTCAAATTTAATACAAGGAAAATTACTTTCCTGAATAATGACCTGGCCTTTAACAGTGTTAAGATTCTAGATGGTTGTAATGCCTCCAGAAGCACCCTCAGAACTTCCCCCACTAATATTACCATTTTTGAAGAACTTCAAAGATTCAACTTTTTCTCTACTCATTTTGGTTTCTTGAATAAGAAAAATGTCACGATTTCTATCTCTTATCATATTCCTAATAATATTATGTTTATGGGGATTGTTTAGACCCCTTATGTTCCAAGAAATTATCTTCATAGCTACTTACCAATTCCCAGCTCCTTGAGAGTTTTTTGAGTTCCATCCGCTATGTTCTTGCTGGCCTCCATATCTCTAACTTTGTGGTTAGAGGGTCATCCTGGGGAAGAGGAGACGTATCCCACATCAACTTGAGCTATTCTACTGGATTTCCTAATCAGGGATGTCCAGGGTGTTGCTGCTTTCTTACTCCTATGTTTAGGCTACTTCCATTCCATTTCTGAAACAAGAGCCGCTTCTGAATTGATGAGGAATTTGGAAATTTCATCTTCATTACCCCATTTAGGAGTTTTGGACTCAGTTGAAATAATGTTTGTTGTTCTTGAGTTCTGATCCGAATCTGAAAGACTCAATCCCAAAATTGCACACTTTTGGGCTTCTTGAATTTCAAAACTAGGTATGGCTACAGAAGAGTCTATCCTTTCAACTTGTGGATCTGGGATCTCACCTTCCTCAGGTTGATAGTCTCTAGCTTCCACTACCTTGTTTTCATATGTGTCATCAACCACTTCATCTTTCTCTTTTGGAGGATCATTCTGATTGTTCAAATCCTTTTTCTGAGTTGTTCTTATGGGACTAGCTTTGGTTGTTTCATTTCTATCTGCTTCCTATACCGTGGGACTGAAGATAGAGATTGAGGCTTCCTTCTGTTCCCCCAAAGGAGAAAAGCGATTGGAATTTTCTTCCTTATTTTTTGTGTTTTTAACTTGCCACACCCATTTCTCTAGCATATTATGGCTTTCAATCTGAGGTTTTAACTATTTGGGCTCCGCCTTTTGCTTTTTTGGGCAAGATTTTGCCCAATGACCTACCTTTTTACAATGGAAACATGCAAAAGGAATAGTTTGATATTCTATATGTTGCTTCCAAGTTCCCAGTTTTGAAACTAGATCAATCTGTTCTGGCATATCTGCCTCAGGGGCTACTCCAACACAGAACCTTGCATGCGTTAATCTTCTTTTTGAAGCAGTGACTGGGTCTATGGAGAGCGGCTCACCAAAAGAACTTGCTATTCTAGAGAAGATGCTTTCTACCCAATACTCAAGAAGCAATCCTGGGAGCTTTATCCAAACTGGAACCTGTGCTAGAAGAGAATCATTCATGTTTAATTTTGGATGCCATTTTCTTAGAACCAGAGTTGTCTTTCCCACCATCCAGGGACTCTTGCACAAGATCTTAACCTTATCTTCTTCACACAAAAAAAAGAAAGATAGAAGACCTTTGGGTAGTGCCGAGACCTCAACGTTTCCTTTAAGGGCCCATTTTCATTTAACAAAGGCCCTAACAACTTCAATGTTTGGGCACAGACCCATAAATTTCCCTACCAAGGAGTTTGACATACTGTTGATATTATGGTCCAGAACCTAGTCAGGGATGGAGATAGCAAACTTACCACCAGAAGGGTCAGAAATGTTCTTAATAGGAGGAAGGGAGGATTTACCAGTTGGTCTAGATCCAAAAAGGGAAGACCATTCTTTCCCCTCCCTCTCGCTATCCATGGGGTCAACTAGTGGCATGGGCCCCCCATTGGACCCTTCCCCCAGATGCCCAAAACAATCCGTTGTCACGACAAATAGAGTACCATCGGACTGTGAGTCAGCAACAGGAACTAGGAAGTATGGGGGCTTGTCCTTATCGTCAATAGGACCAGCACCATTGATCTGGCCGCTCTCACCATTGGAACCAGGGTTCCCGCCTTGCTGGAAATTTGAGATTTGAGCTCCCGCTCCCACTCCTCCCATGTTGTCTCCTAGAATACAAATTATATTTTGCTGTTGTAGATTGATAGGTGAGTTTTTGTTACCACCATCAAATATTCTACCTCGCTCATACCGAGAATTATCTACCGTTATGAAAGATATTGGAATGGAGTATCAAGCAATAGATGCTTGTCCCAATGATCATATTATATATCACAAACAACATGAATTTTGAACTGAATGCCCTGAATGTCATATCAGTATATATCGAACAGATCAAATAAAAAAAAGGGTTCCTCGCAAGGTTCTTCACTATATTCCCATTATTCCACATATGAAACGATTATTCAAGTGCACTACCTTGGCACAATTTATAGATTACCATGCATGCAATAGAAGTCGAGATGACATTATTTGAATGCCTATGGATGGTTCAGCATTTATGGACATAGAGGAAAAGTGGCCACACTTTAAAGAAGAACCTCGTAATCTTAGGCTTTCAATGGCAGTGGACGGTGTCAATCCATTTGGAGAGATGAGATCTATTTACTCAGTGTGGCCTGTTTTTGTTATCAACAATAACATTCCTCCATGGATGTCAATAAAGAGGGAGCACATAATGTTGGTAATGATTGTTCCAGGTATTTTATCATTTAAATATAGTCGTCTAAATTTAATTATAAATATTGCAGTAAAATGGTCATAATAATTATGTAATGTTTTTGTTCATTCGATTAGGTAAGTACCAAGTTAAAGATATGAATGTATATATCGGGCCTCTTATCGATGAGTTGTTGGAGTTATGGAATGGTGTCACTATATATGACATCTCTAGACCAATAGGACAAAGACAATTTCAATTCCATGCGATGCCCCGGGGCTAACACATTTTTGTGGTATGTTATAGTGTTTAAGTTGTGCATGAACATTATAATTCAAAAAATTGTCATATTTAACCCAATTATACATTATCTTGTAGGTCTTCAAACAAAGGGAAAATTTGCATGTCCTATTTGTGGTCCAAAGATGAAATCTCGTCATTCAAAAAGTTTAGGAAAGCAAGTGTTTGATGAGTATAGGCACTTTCTCCACAAAAATCATAAGTATCGAAATACTAAAAAACATCTTTTCAATGGGAAAGAAGAGAATACATCAAAGCCACGAAGAATGACACCTCACCTATGGAAGTTGGAATATAATAGAATTAATCATCAAGGTAATTCCATTCCATCTATTGGTTTGTCATAAAACATCTTTTCTATTTTGTTTTGTTTACTGATGATGTGATTGATGATCATGATGGTCATGAAGGCATAAATGACCACCTTCCTAAGGGAATACAAAGTTGTCCTCGACAATTTAGTAGGTTTCCCTACTACGAGCAATTACAAATTGTTCATTTGTTTGATAGTATGCATATTGGAAAGAATATAACAGAGACATTATGGAAAATATTGGATGGAAGGCATGACAAAGAAAAAATTGTCAAAATATGTAGTGACATTCAGGATTCCAATCATGCAATGATAAATGTCATTCAATCAAATAGCCATGGAGATCAGATTAATATAAGTGAGTTGTCATGCCCAAAATTTAGGGCAAGAACGGGATTTTTTTTTTTTTTAAACATAACTTTTAAAAGCATTAAATTGACAAATATAAAATGCTACAACATGTCTTTTCTTAACTATAGCTGGATTAGCTTTATCTACTAGCTCCTTTTGCAAAATTCCAATTGAAGGGTTTTAATGTCTACTTGAATTTAATAAGACAATTAGTTTAGATAATTAATTTACGCGGGCAATATTAATCATGAATGGCTTTTAAATGATTTTTTTTTTTAACACTAATTAAATTTATTCTCCTAGCACCCCTTTAGTCCATAATTAAAATTTACTAAAGTAAATCCAATTTAATCCAAACTTAAGATGTGCTCAAATTAGTTTAACTAAGATATAATTAAGCCCATGGCAAAAATACGTCCCATAGGTTTTAAATTTCAAAACCTATATCCAAGAAGACAATTAAATTACTATTTATTGAAATACCCGTAGACTGATTAAATAAATATTGTTTGCCCACTTGATTTTATTTATAAAAAAAACTATATTAGATATGTATTTAATCCTATAGGCCTGCATCTTTTTTTAAAAAAAACTTCAACTTTCTAATTCTTATTTACATATATGTGCATGTAAATAATTATAATTATATATAAAAACACATATATTGAAATATATAATTTTAAATCAATATAATGCTTTCTTTCCAATTTTATTAAGAACATCCTATGCAAACCCTAATTAAAAATTTGCATTATAAAATCTTCCTAAGATTATGACTCTTTTATTAATTCTAATCTCGTTACCCTAACCCTACCTGGGCTAGGGTTTATACTATTATTTATTTTTTTTATTAACTCCCCTTTTTTTCCCACAGGGCCAAATCGAGCATCCCCGAGCTAGGCGGCCATGGTGGAGGAGGAAGGCAGATTGAAGTGGGGGGAAGGTGGCGTGACCGATGCCTTCCACTTGCAATACACAGTGGCCTCGGCCTCGCCGACCACTGTGCATTGCACAGTGGAAGGCGCCGCCGTCCACTGTGCCTTGCATAGTGGGAGGCGTCGCCGTCCACTGTGCCTTGCACAGTGGGAGGCGTCACCGTCCACTGTGCCTTGCACAGTGGGGAGGCATCGCCGACCCCTGTGCAAAGCACAGTGGGTTTGGCCAAGGTTTTTACACCCCCTCGCTTTATTTTTTTTGTAGTTTATTTAATTTTTATTTTTTTATATATATATTTAAATATATATATATGTATATATATTTAAATATATATATATGTATATATATTTATATGTATATTTGTATATATAAATATACATATATATATATATGTACATATATATATAAATATAGATATATATACATATATATACATATATATATATACATATACATACATATACATATACATATACATATACATATACATATACATATACATATACATATACATATACATATATATATATATATATATATAATGGATGTATACAATGCATAATGTTTTGGCCAATTTACTTTGCAAATATAGATTTTAGATTTTTTATTTATTTTTTTAAACCCTTAGATTAATTTAAATACTCAGATTTTTATCATTGTTTCTTATCATAGGCATGAATATGATTTTGCTAAAATCTGAGATAGGAAAAAAAAAAGTATATAACTATAGGTTTATCTCCTGCAATTAAATAATGGCAGACTTAAATAAATTTATACCGCACTATATAAATATTTTTTTTTTTTAAAAATAGATAGCCTATTTAACTTCAGATTTACTTTCTACACAAAAGTAATTAACAAAATTTATTGAACTTAAAACAGCAATTATAGGACTATGAAACTATTTAAATCAACTATCTATTTATTCTAGATTTCTATTTCTGCAACTAAGTAAATTCCAGAAAACAATAAATTTAATAGCAACTTAATAAATCTAGAATTTATTAAATTAAAACTATAGAATTAGTAAAAAAGATACTTTAGATTTTATTTCTGCAATTAATTATGAAACTTTATTTTCTGCAACTCTAATTATCTAGAATCCATAAACTTAGATCATGCAATTGGGAAGAATAAACTGCAATATTCTCATTCATAGCAACATGCATACAATCATTAAATCCTTTCTTTATTCCCTGGATTTATTTCACAAGCATATAGGGTAAAATAAATTCAGATGCTTTCCCACATTTTTAATATACACAACAATCATTAAAATTCAGAAAACAACACTTTAGAAAATTGAATCCAAATTTATTCATTTCTACTTTTGCAATATAGCAGCTAAACTATTACATTTACGGGAATTAGTTTAAAAGACACTATAGGCATTATACAAATAGGTCACTCAAATGAGGACATTTTAAATTAGAAAATTACATATTTCCAAATGGATTCTGCAACAAATAACTCCATCAAACTTCCACTTATCCTAATCCCTTTCTTTCAACAACCTGCAAATAAGATCAAGGATATGACCATGGAGTGATCACCTCCCAGCCTAGGCTAACTGGTAGTCACCCCGGAGCTCGAAGAACCAAGCCCTAGATGGGAAACAAACATGTAACATAAAGGGACAGAATGCACACATATTCAAACACACTCCCATCCCAGCTACACTACACCACACCTTGGTGATGACCTTCTTAAGGGTGGTAGTGGACCAATTACCCTGAGGAGAACTGCAAGTATGAAAAAGAACATGTAGCCACCTCATGGCAAACCATATACATCAATTATAGCAACCCCTTAAATCCTTATGCCCCCCAAGGCATTCATGCCTTATTTCCCTCCTTATGACCCCCATTGCACAAACAAGCCATGCAGCAAGGGTCACACAAAATCCCTTGTGATCGCTCTCATAATGAGAGTCTCTCACTTGAGGACTGTCACTAATACCACCCACAAGATCCTCCTCTCTCCCAAGAGTAAGAGGTCTTGATGACTCCCAAAAACACATACAATACATAACACAAAATACCAAATGAAATTCCCTAAAGAACATGCAAGGAAGCAAATCTTTTACGCCAACATTACTTTCAAACACATGCAAACAAAAAGCCATTTTAAGAAGAATGCAACCAACCTTAATCTTCCCAAAGGTAGGTTAGTTTTGTTGAGGATGAGCAGCCCAATTCCACGGTTCTTCTCCTTCTACCCTCAGCCAAAATTCTCTATTCGAAATCTAGTCTATTCTTTTCAAAATTTCTCTTGTCTCCAAAAATGGAGAGTGGGTGATTACCCACAAATTTTCTAATTCTTGCTTAAGAAGCCCATTGTGAGAGTTCTCACAAGTTTCTAAAAACTAAAGAGGAAGGTAAGATAGAATGGGAAAGGGAACTCTCATTCGAAAAGGAAAGTTTACAACTAGGTTCAAATCTTCTAATTTCAATTTTCGCACAACTCAGAAAAGTCAATTTTTAGGGTGTCTAAAAGGTCACTTGGGAGTAGAAACTTGCCTTAAATTACCCCTAACCCTTAGGTATACCTTATGGGCTTTAGGAAACCCTATTAAACTACCCCTAGGTGTCCATTTAACCCTTTTTAAACCCCTCTGAAGTTTATTTTCGGGTCAAACCTATGTTGACCATCCCAAAGATTCTTTACCCAAGGCATTTATGACATCAGGTTACATTAATTGAAAAGGCTATAGTTAAACACTTTTCCACCAAGAGACAAAAATAAAAATTCAAACTTAAATCCACACATGTGTCAAGTGACACAAGAAAACACTTTTACAATTTAATACATGAAATCGTCTCTTGTGGATTTTACATAAATCAATTAAATAACACTTAACACACATGCATCATATAATGTTATGAATAAAATACAACACAAATGGGGTGTTGTCTCTCCAAATAGACAAACCCTGGCTTACGAACATACATAGGTCTAGGTTTGGTTCTCTGTAATATTTCCATGGTCACATGGATAACTTCCTGCGCATCTAAATTTACACATTAGTAACTTTCAAATAACCACATATAATATAAATCACAAGAATAATAATACACATCATCACTTGCATACAATTTACATCTGAACAATTTAATACATCTTTTATCCAAGCAATTTCACATAATCAATTCATCCTAATTCTCATAATGTTGATCCACACTTAAACATACATCATAATTCTATTATCATAGTAAAGTCCTGCAAATTCAATAACGACATTTATCACCGCAAATTCATCTTATTAAACAATCATGTAGTGTTCTATCTCATAAAGCATGTAAATAAATCATCCATATATAGCAATATTATCCAATTCATGAAATCATATAAGTTCTAAATCCAAAATGCATAAAAATAAGTATCTGTCATAGTCTCAATATAAAAACCATTGAAATGTGAGACTAAGTCGAGGTGGGGCCTCACACCCTCCCCCTCTAGGCATGAACTTCCTCCTGGAGTTCATTAAAGACTTGGGGGTACTCTGATCTCATACGTGCTGCGTCCTCCCATGAAGCCGTAACCTCATCATAACAATCCCACTAGACCCTAACCTGGTCCAGCTCTTGACCTCGAAGGGCCAGCGTCCGATGTGCCAAAATGCGAATGGGCTCCAAAGCTAGCTACTCGTCCGACTCCACCTGCAAGGCATCCCAATCTTAAATATGAGACTCATCATAGATATATTTCCTCAAAACTGATACATGAAACACATCGTGGATGCGTGACAGGCTAGGTGGCAATGCTAAACGGTAGGCAGCTGGGCCTATCCTCTCAAGAATCTCAAAAGGTCCTACAAAGTGAGGTGCGAGCTTAGAACCCTTTCCGTAACGGATTGGACTCTTATGCGGTTGCACTCTCAAGAAGACTCTGTCTCCAACCAAGTAGCTACGATCTATCCTCTTTGCATCAGCATATTTCTTCTGTCTATTCTGAGCCTCTCTAAGATGCTGCCTAATCAAATCCACCTACTACTACATATCTTGAACTATCTCAGGACCAATAGCAACTCTGTCCTCTATGCGATCCCAACTCAAAGGTGTCCTACAGGGCCTGCCATATAATGCCCAATAGGGTGGCATCCCCAAAGAAGTGTGATGCCCATTGTTATAGGCAAACTCCACTAAGGGAAGGTACTCTTCCCACCTGGTCTGATGATCCATGACGTACATGCGAAGCATATCCTCTAACAACTGATTAACCCTCTTTGTCTGACCATCTATTTTCGGGTGATAAGTTGTACTGAAATTGAGCTTAGTGCCCATAGCTGCCTGTAATGCCTTCCAAAAGGAAGAAGTGAAGAGGGAATCTCTGTCAAAAATAATCTTACAGGGCATGCCATGAAGTCTAACAATGTCTCACAAGAACACTTGTGCTACTACTGGTGTTGTGAATGTAGTCCAGACTGGTGAAAAGTGGGCCACTTTGGTCAACTTGTCAACTATCACCAAGATAGCATCATGGTGACAAGAAGACATAGGAAGACCAATGATGAAATCCATAGATATAGTATCCCACTTCCACTCAGGTATAGCATGAGACTAGAGCAACCCACCTGGATGGTGGTGCTCGGCCTTTACTCTCTAACACTCGAGGCATCGAGCTACTATCTCAGCAATGAGCTGCTGCATTCCTGGCCAATGATATAACTATCTCAAGTCAGCATGCAACTTTTTAACTTTGGGATGCATTGCATAAGGAGCTCTATGAGCCTCCGTGACAATGAACTCTCACAATCCCCCAGAGGGAGGTACATAAATGTGCCCTCTATGGCGTAATAGTCCATCGGACTCCAAAGAATAATCCACATATTTCCCCTCTAGAGTAACCTGAGATCGTATTACCTGACCAACCTCTGCATACCATCCATCCTCTAGCAAGTGTTGTAGTATATGGTCTCTCAAATCCATGCCCATAGATATGGTGTAAACCTCGTGACATCTCCTACTCAAAGCATCTACAACTACGTTTTCCTTTCCTTTGATGTAGTGAACGTCAAAATCATATTCGCACAAGAACTCCATCCATCTCCTCTGACATGCATTAAGGTTCGGCTGAGTGAAAATGTACTGAAGACTCTGATGATCTGAATGCAGCTCGAAGTGATGACCTAAAAGGAAGTGTCTCCACCTTACAAGTGCATGCACTATTGCTGCGAGCTCAAGGTCATGAGTAGGATAATTAAGTTCATGAGTCTTAAGTTTCCTAGACTCGAAAGCTATAGCCCTACCATCATGCATAAGAACTTCTCCTAAACCCTCTAGTGAAGAATTTGTACAAACCATGAAGTCAGCTGAGGGATCTTGTACAACAAGGATAGGAGCACTAGTAAGTGCCTTCTTGAGTTCCTAAAAGGCCTTCTCACACTTCTCTGTCCACTCAAATGTCTTCCCTTTATGGTGAAGAGAAGTAATAGGATGTGCAACTTTGGAAAATCCCTCGACAAAACGTCGATAATACCGTACTAAGCCCATGAAGCTCCTAACCTCTATCACACTGGTTGGTGCTGGCCAATCCATAATAGCCCTAATCTTTGATGGGTCAACTGAGATCCCATCACCGAAAATAACGTGCCCAAGGTACTTGACCTCTGATCGAAAGAAAGCACACTTTGACAAACTGCCAAACAACTGGTTATCCCGCAAACACTGCAATACATGTTTTAGGTGCTCCTCATGTTCCTTCTCATTCCAAGAATATATCAATATATCATCGAGGAACACAATCACAAAACGGTCCAAAAATATACGGAATACCCCATTCATGAGGCTCATAAAAATAGTTGGGGCATTCGTAAGACCGAATGGAACTACGGTGAACTCATAGTGACCATATCTAGTGTGAAATGCGGTCTTGTGGATATCACTCTCCACTATTCTTAGCTGATGGTATCCTAACTTCAGATCTATTTTGGAAAAGACTTTGGCACCCTGAGGTTGGTCGAATAAATCATCAATTCTGGGCAAAGGATATCGGTTCTTGATGGTTACTTTATTTAGCTGTCGATAATCCATACATAATCAGAGAGATCCGTCCTTCTTCTTAATGAAGATGACTAGTGCACCCCAAGGGGATACGCTAGGATGAATATGACCCTTCTCAAGGAGTTCCTCAAGCTGTATTTTGAGTTAATTAAGCTTGTTTGTGGTCATCCTATAAGGTGCTCTAGAAACTGGCTTGGCTCCTGGTACAAGGTCTATATGAAAGTCAATCTCTTTACGGGGCGGCATTCCAGGTAACTCTAAAGGAAACACATCTGAATATCCCTTAAGGATAAGATGGTCGTCAAGCGATGTTTCATTTTCTTCCTCTTCTCCTCTGTCACTGATAGTGATAGGAAAAAGTTGACATCCCTTTCGCATGCTCCGCTTAAGCTGCATAGCTGAGATCATACAAAGAGACACGGGTCTCTGAATCCCAGTGATAACTATGGGCGAACCATGATCATCCTCACACTCGATCTTCTTCAGGTGGCAATCCATCTTGGCTCTGTGGGCATAAAGCCAATCCATGCCAAGTACGATGCCATAAGATCCAAGTGGTGTCACTCTAAGGTCTACTAAAGTGGTGGTCTTGCCAATATGCAGCTGGCATGCCCTAACCTCTAATTCCATTAACACTCTAACCCCTGAAGCTAATTCCACTTCCCAACTAACACCCTGTCTAGTTGCCACTAGCCCGCAACACTCCACAACCAATGGAGATATAAAGGAGTTAGTAGCTCCTGAATCAAACAAAATAGATACATTGTTACCTTTTATCATACCTGCAGACTCAATGACTATGGCCTAATGCTCAGCCTAGCGGTTGTCAACTGCTGTGAATACTCTATGGGACCTACCCATATCACCAACTATTGGCTCTCAAGTGGCCATCTGTTGATTCCCTGCCATCTGACCCTGAGGGAAATCCCTCGCCATATGCCCCATGGCTCCACATGTAAAGCAAGCACCCTGTGCCTAGAACTGGGTGCCCTGAGGCCTAGAGAAAGCCTGACCTCTTGTCCTACTGGATCTATTATACCCACCCCTAGAGGACTGTTGAGTCCTCACCGGAGGTGTGTACGGCACCTACGCTCTCTGATCACATCTCTGTCCCTGGTTCTACCACTACTTGGGCTTGGTTCCCTGCTGATATTGTGGAGGCTTCTACCTCTGGTTCTATGTTGTTTGTTGTGGAGGAGGAGGTTTGGAGAACCCCTATGAGTTTCAATTGTTTCCCTTCCAATGTGGTTTCTGGAATCCATAAGTCTGAGGTGTGGGATTTCAGTTCTAAAACCGATCCCTATTGTCCTATGGTCTAACCTGAATTTCCTCGACTATCAGTGCCTTCTCCACAGCAACCCGAAGGTTCTCTGGAGCGGACATCCTCACTGGCCCAGCTATACCGACATTTAACCCTCTAATGAAGCGGTTTACAAGAAGTTTCTCATCCTTTAGATAATCTACATAAGGCAACAGCTCAAAGAATTTGCTCTCATATTGGGTGACTGATAAGCCTTTTTGTTGGAGGTCATGAAACTCATCTATATGATGCTGTCTAAAATGTTTTGATAGGTACCTCTTCCGAAACCTCTCTGTGAAAATCTCCCAAGTGAGAGTATCAAGAACTAATCCGCATTTGTACTCTTCCTGTCTCCACCAAGTGGAGGCCGACCCTCTCAATAGATGGACTGTGACACGTGCTTTTAGGTTTCTCTCATAAGAACGCAACACAAAGCACCTCTCAAGACTCAAAATCCATGCCTCAGCCTCTACCCCATTGGTAGAACCTCCAAAAGATGGTGGTTGGAGGCGCATGACCTCCCTGATAAGATCCCCTGGATCCCGACGAGCTCTCTCAAAATAAACTGGTTCCACCACTGGAGGTGGTCCTGGTATGTGCACAGACTCTGGCTCATTTCCACCCTGACTCTCTATAGGAATAGGAGCTGGGCTCCTGCTTTGTTCTCTATCAACTGATCTATGACTCCCAAAGTCCTAATTTCTAACCTGAGGGTTCTCTGTTGGAATCCTTTCCTGAACTATGCCAATAAGATTCTGGATTGCTTCTAAGAGGTTTCGGTTAGGTTCATTTGGCTATTCGAGAGGTGCTCCTGGGTTCTCTTCTGGAACTGATTCCTCCCTCACTACCTCTTCGCATGCTATGCGCACACGCCTAGGACCCCTTCCGCGCTTACGAGCTTGTCGCATTGTCGGAGGCATCCTAAGAGGAAAATAAAGTAAAATAAATAACTAATTTCTTTTAAAATAAGATTAACTCAATTAAATTTAAATGTCTTATAAAATCAATTTAACAAAAATAATTTAAATAATCTAAAGCGAAACATAAGTGGAGTAAGGTTCCTAGTGTGGAAACCTTGCTCTGATACCAAAATGTCATGCCCAAAATTTAGGGCAAGAACGGGATTTTTTTTTTTTTTAAACATAACTTTTAAAAGCATTAAATCGACAAATATAAAATGCTACAACATGTTTTGTCTTAACTATAGTTGGATTAGCTTTATCTACTAGCTCCTTTTGCGGAATTCCAATTGAAGGGTTTTAATGTCTACTCGAATTTAATAAGACAGTTAGTTTAGATAATTAATTTACGCGGGCAATATTAATCATGAATGGCTTTTAAATAAATTTTTTTTTTTAACGCTAATTAAATTTATTCTCCTAGCACCCCTTTAGTCCATAGTTAAAATTTACTAAAGTAAATCCAATTTAATCCAAACTTAAGATGTGCTCAAATTAGTTTAACTAAGATATAATTAAGCCCCTGGCGAAAATACGTCCCATAGGTTTTAAATTTTAAAACCTATATCCAAGAAGACAATTAAATTACTATTTATTGAAATACCCTTAGACTAATTAAATAAATACTGTTTGCCCACTTGATTTTATTTATTAAAAAAAATATATTAAATATGTATTTAATCCTATAGGCCTACATCTTTTTTTTTTTTAAACTTCAACTTTCTAATTCTTATTTACATATATGTGCATGTAAATAATTATAATTATATATAAAAACACATATATTGAAATATATAATTTTAAATCAATATAATGCTTTCTTTCCAATTTTATTAAGAACATCCCATGCAAACCCTAATTAAAAATTTGCATTATAAAATCTTCCTAAGATTATGACTCTTTTATTAATTCTAATCTTGTTACCCTAACCCTACCTAGGCTAGGGTTTATACTATTATTATTTTTTTTTATTAACTCCCCTTTTTTTTTCCACAGGGCTGAATCGAGCATCCCCGGGCTAGGCGGCCATGGCGGAGGAGGAAGGCAGTTTGAAGTGGGGGGAAGGCAGCGTGACTGACACCTTCCACTATGCAATACACAGTGGCCTCGGCCCTGCCGACCACTATGCATTGCACAGTGGGAGGCGCCGCCGTCCACTGTGCCTTACACAGTGGGAGGCGCCGCTTACCACTGTGCGATGCACAGTGGGGAGGCACCGCCGACCCCTGTGCAAAGCATAGTGGGTTCGACCAAGGTTTTTACACCCCCACTTTATTTTTTTTGTAGTTTATTTAATATTTTTTTTTTAATATATATATTTATATTATATATAATATATATATAAATATATATATATATGTATATATATTTATATGTATATTTGTATATATAAACACACACACACACACACACACACACACACACACACACACACACATATATATATATATATTTACATAATGGATGTATACAATGCATAATGTTTTGACCAATTTACTTTGCAAATATAGATTCTAGATTTTTTTATTTTTTTTTGAAACCCTTAGATTAATTTAAATACTCAGATTTTTATCACTGTTTATTATCATAGGCATGAATATGATTTTGCTAAAATCAAAGATAGGAAAAAAAAAAGTATATAACTATAGGTTTAACAACTACAATTAAATAATGGCAGACTTAAATAAATTTATACCGCACTATATAAATTTTTTTTTTTTTTTTTAAATAGATAGCCTATTTAACTTCAGATTTACTTTCTACACAAAAGTAATTAACAAAATTTATTGAACTTAAAACAGCAATTATAGGACTATGAAACTATTTAAATCAACTATCTATTTATTCTAGATTTCTATTTCTGCAACTAAGTAAATTCTAGAAAACAATAAATTTAATAGCAACTTAATAAATATAGAATTTATTAAATTAAAACTATAGAATTAGTAAAAAAGATACTTTAGATTTTATTTCTACAATTAATTATGAAACTTTATTTTCTGCAACTCTAATTATCTAGAATCCATAAACTTAGATCATGCAATTGGGAAGAATAAACTGCAATATTCTCAATCATAGCAACATGCATACAATCATTAAATCCATTCTTTATTCCCTGGATTTATTTCACAAGCATATAGGGATAAAATAAATTCAGATGCTTTCCCACATTTTTAATATACAAAACAATCATTAAAATTTAGAAAACAACACTTTAGAAAACAGGATCCAGATTTATTCCTTTCTGCTTTTGCAATATAGCAACTAAACTATTACATTTCTGGGAATTACTTTAAAAGAAACTATAGGCATTATACAAATAGGTCACTCAAATGAGGATATTTTAAATTAGAAAATTACATATTTCCAAATGGATTTTGCAACAAATAACTCCATCAAACTTCCACTTGTCCTAATCCCTTTCTTTCAACAACCTACAAATAAGATCAAGGATATGACCATGGAGTGCTCACCTCCCAGCCTAGGCTAACTGGTAGCCACCACCGAGCTCAGAGAACCAAGCCCTAGACGAGAAACAAACATGCAAACACAAAGGGACAGAATGCACACATATTCAAACACACTCCCATCCCAGCTACACTGCACCACACCTTGGTGATGACCTTTTTAAGGGTGGTAGTGGACCAATTACCCTAAGGAGAACTACAAGTATGAAAAAGAACATGTAGCCACCTCATGGAAAACCATATACATCAAGTATAGCAACCCCTTAAATCCTTATGCCCCCCAAGGCATTCATGCCTTATTTCCCTCCTTATGACCCCCATTGCACAAACAAGCCATGCAGCAAGGGTCACACAAAATCCCTTGTGATCGCTCTCATAATGAGAGTCTCTCACTCAAGGGCTATCACTGCTACCACCCACAAGATCCTCCTCTCTCCCAAGAGTAAGAGGTCTTGATGACTCCCAAAAACACATACAATACATAACACAAAATACCAAATGAAATTCCCAAAAGAACATGCAAGGAAGCAAATCTCTTACACCAACATTACTTTCAAACACATGCAAACAAAAAGCTATTTTAAGAAGAATACAACCAACCTTAATCTGCCCAAAGGTAGGTTAGTTTTGTTGAGGATGAGCAGCCCAATTCCATGGTTCTTCTCCTTCTACCCTTAGCCAAAATTCTCTATTCAAAATCTAGTCTATTCATTTCAAAATTTCTCATCTCCAAAAATGGAGAGTGGGTGATTACCCACAAATTTTCTAATTCTTGCTTAAGAAGCCCATTGTGAGAGTTCTCACAAGTTTCTAAAAACTAAAGAGGAAGGTAAGATAGAATGGGAAAGGGAACTCTCATTCGAAAAGGAAAGTTTACAACTAGGTTCAAATCTTCTAATTTCAATTTTCGCACAACTCGGAAAAGTCAATTTTTAGGGTGTCTAAAAGGTCACTTGGGAGTAGAAACTTGCCTTAAATTACCCCTAACCCTTAGGTATACCTTATGGGCTTTAGGAAACCCTATTAAACTACCCCTAAGTGTCCATTTAACCCTTTTTAAACCCCTCTGAAGTTTATTTTCGGGTCAAACCTATGTTGACCATCCCAAAGATTCTTTACCCAAGGCATTTATGACATTAGGTTACATTAATTGAAAAGGCTATAGTTAAACACTTTTCCACCAAGAGACAAAAATAAAAATTCAAACTTAAATCCACACATGTGTCAAGTGACACAAGAAAACACTTTTACAATTTAATACATGAAATCATCTCTTATGGATTTTACACAAATCAATTAAATAACACTTAACACACATGCATCATATATTGTTACGAGTAAAATACAACACAAAAGGGGTGTTGTCTCTCCAAATAGACAAACCCTAGCTTACGAACATACATAGGTCTAGGTTTGGTTCTCCGTAATATTTCCATGGTCACATGGATAACTTCCTGCGCATCTCAATTTATACATTGGTAACTTTCAAATAACCACATATAATATAAATCACAGGAATAATAATACACATCATCACTTGCATACAATTTACATCTGTACAATTTAATACATCTTTTATCCAAGCAATTTCACATAAGCAATTCATCCTAATTCTCATAATGTTGATCCACACTTAAACATACATCATAATTCTATTATCATAGTAAAGTCCTGCAAATTCAATAATGGCATTTATCACCGCAAATTCATCTTATTCAACAATCATGTAGTGTTCTATCTCATAAAGCATGTAAATAAATCATCCATATATAGCAATATTATCCAAATCATGAAATCATATAAGTTCTAAATCCAAAATGCATAAAAATAAGTATCTGTCATAGTCTCAATATAAAAACCACTGAAATGTCAGATTGAGTCGAGGTGGGGCCTCACATGAGCTTCCTTGGTTATTAACGGACTAGCAAAGCAATGCTATAAAAGAAGTCATACAAAAAATTTAATTTCCCATAGGATTTTCTGCAAACATGAACAATCTCATATCAAAGAAAAGTGAATTTGGGCCAGGGATGAAAACGCATGATTGGCATACCTTCATTAAGGTAATTCATGTTCTTGTGTTTTTAGTGTGTATTTAAGTACTGAGCGTACGTGTACTTTTCATTATGTTACAAAAAAATGAAAAGATAATTTTATAATTGTTGCAGTACGTTCTACCTCTATCTCTCCCAGACGACTTTGACATTAATGTCAAGCAAGTTATATATGATCTTGGAAAATACATAAGGTAAGTAGTGATATTTGTTTAGTTAGTTGTATAGATATTATATTTGTGATTTGTTTTACTTCTTATGTAATATATTTTTTTGCGTCTTGAATACCTTGTAGGTGGTTGTCATGTAAAGAAATCCATAAAGACGATATAAAATATTGGAAGAGAAAAATTCCTCATTTAATGTGTGAAATGCAAAAGTATCTACCTCCAGCTTTTTTCAATGCACAAGAACACTACCTCATACACCAAGTTGAGGAGATTGAATTGTGTGGACCTGTACACACTAGGTCAATGTGGATGGTTGAGAGGCACTTGAAATTTTTGAAGGCTTTGGTTCGACAAAGAGCACATCCTGAGGGCTCTATGGTAGAGGGATATATGGTATACCAGACTATGGTGTACATTTCTGAATATCTTCCTAAGTTTGCAACAAAGATCCACGTGGATCGCATTTGGGATCCTAACACCATTAACAAATTTGGAGGGGAGTACTTGATGGGGAAAGGTAGATTGAGGAAAGTGAGAGGTAATTATAAGATGTTATTGTAGTTAATTAATTCTTAATCTTCAAAATAAATCGATTGTAAGATGTTCTTTTATTTTTTGTATAGTTGGTTGAGAGTGGGATGCACTACATTTGTATATTGCAAACAATCTTGATTGGATGACGGTATGGATTGAACGTTGTCAACATTCTGGACGCATGTTAACATGGGAAGGTGTGGCTTCATTGGTTAAAGAAGCACATCGTAATGGAGATTCCAATGTTATGCAAAGGGAAATTTATTTAGCATATGGTTTAAGAGATAAACAGGTATGCATAAATTTATTAATCACCCATATGTTTATCAACTCACAATGCAATAAATTTTGCATGTTTGACATATCGCAGGTCAAACACCACAACGCTATGTGTTGCAATGGTCATAAATTTCGCATAAAAAAGTTGGATGACACGAAGAAAACTTGTGATTTTGGCATCACTGCAGTCTTTGAGGTGACAAATATTTCATCGAGAAATGACATTCATCCTCAATAGTCTCAAAATCGATACTATGGCATTTTGGATGATATACTTGAATGTGACTTTAATTCCTTCAAATTAGTTTTGTTCGTCGTCAAATGGTACAGGCTACGATTGAATAAAAATGATCCAGATTGAACTGTTATTGAACATGATAATGGTTTTATAATGCTAAATACAAGGTTATTTGAACTAGTTGGGGATGAGCCCTATGTTCTTCCAAGCCAATGTGAGCAAGTATTTTACTCTGAGGTTCCACATAAATCGGGTTGGTCATTTGTTGTTAGACATGATCCAAGAGGAAGGCCGATAAAGTATAATGTGATGGAAGAAGAAGATACCAAAGAAGAAGATACCGAAGAAGTAGAAGATGAAGTGGATGATGATCACGATCGATAGTTTCACAATGACGATGAAGAAGAATGAGAAGAAGAAGAAGATGATGATGATGATGATGCTAATGATGATGATGGTGATGGTGATGATGGTGATGATGATGGCGAAGACGTTGATGATGATGATGACAACGACGATGATGATGATGATGACAACGACGACGATGATGATGATGATGATGATGATGATGACCTTGATGTTCATGATGATGAGGAATGAAATGTATGAGGAATGCGATTAGTATATTATCTATTGAATATTGACTTCTTGATAGAATTTTTTTTACATAATTAATTCATTTTGTTTTGAATTCTAATGCCATTACATAATTAATTCATGATGCACCTTTTAATATGGAGATGGAGATAGGGGGTGTGACTATTTATGTGACAATTTTTAAACTATGTTTATTTATGGAAATTGGATTGTTTATTAGCTATGTGACTATTTATGTGACCATTTAGTTGAGGATCCTGCATAGTCTACATAAAGTAAAGGTAAGGAATTACAAAATTTACAATGATTTTGATGACAACATCTTTTTATTATTTAATACTCTTTTTGTCTACAAATTTCATGTTGTTCATGTTGTGTATGATGTAATTTCGCTAACGTTTTTTATATTTTTTCTTTGTCACAGGCCGACATGGATCTATCACATATCACAGACAGAGATGTACCTTGCGACACTTCTACCGAGTAGGTAAAACTCATTGTAATTGTACAAATTAGGTAGAAGCAAATTTTTACATTATTATGTTCTTTTTTTAGTGATTTATACTAATTTTGTAATTGTTAATGATATTCTTGACACAAACGGATGTTCGGGGAAAGGGAAAGGGAGTTGCAGTACCTGAGCATCTTTCTATGGATGTGGAATCATTAGGGTTAAGCAATGATGACCCTAAAGATCCCACAGACCTTGTGAAATTCTTTAAAATGCCTCTTATAAAAATTAGAAAAGAGATTGTTGCTTTGGCAGCCGTGCATCCTACCACTAATGAGATACAACAGAGGGTGGAATTATTGTATAAGACAACAAAAAACTTGCAAGTAAGCAGTAATGAAAGCTTTAATTATAACAAAAGTTCAATAATGGTTTATATTTTATTCTCTTTTTATGTCATTAACTAGAATATGTACGTATTGTTTTTATAGCAATTTATCCGCCCTCATGAAAGTCATTCCTACGATCAGGGTGTTGCAGGATCAGGTGATGATGATTTTCTTGTATTATCACTTGCTTAGCTTATCACTCTGAGTACCCAAAACACATCATACTTGATACTTCTTGTGCATTTTCTCTTGAAATTTGCTGAAATAATCATCCATTATATCATTGAAATTATCTCCCAACTTCTTGATAAAGTCATTAATTTGATGGGTGATCGGTCGGTGTAGCTCCCAAACTACTTTACCGACTGATGGAAAGAATTTTTCAAAGTAGAAAAACATGCATACAAGAAGTGAACCAAACTTTAGTGTATTTGTTGAGTTGTTCTTCTTTGGCTTCCTTATTGTGTTCAGGTTCTCAAACAGGTTCTTCAGTAATACTTCACATAAGTCAATCTTCATTCCCTTTTTCACAATTTTATAAGCTATGTCAACTGCGGCATAGGGTACACTATTTTCCCTTGCAGATTGGAAGAAACAATAACCAATTACTCTAATTGCAAACTTAAGTTTTGCATCAGCGACATTGTTCAGTTTTAATCCTCTATAATCAGATTCTACTCCAGTTAAACTGATTAACTCCTTCTATGATAGCATCTTCTGTGCTCATGCATGATCATAGATAGGATACCCAGTGATCACATGAATGATTTCCTTGGTGATTTTGAATGGTTGCTCTTCTAGCCACACAAAATCATCATGAACTCTGCTCAAAACAAACTTAACCCATTAGGGTTTGAACACACAAGGGTAAGTTAGGGCTTCAGTTAATCCCTTGATTTTGATATGTTCGTACTTGCTATCCATTTTGCCATCGGTACATAGCTCATCATATGTGTCACTTATCTCAACATGACTGAGTTCTTCAACATGGAATTTTGTGAAGAATCTCACATCTTTGACTAACAAGACTCGATCCAGGATGAGTGAAAAGGCGGTTTTGTCATCCGGTTCAGAGGCGACTTTAGGAGTCAAAGAGTATTTCAGAGAGGGCTTCTCTACATTCTTGACAACTATGGGATCTTGGATCTTGGGTGCCATTTGTAGATTTTAGGTAAAACTTAGCAAACTATCCTTAGGGTTTGATGGTTTACAAACGGCAGATGTTTCACACTCAGTAGATAATAGCAATTTGATAAGATCAGTAAACTAGCTTACAGTGTGATGAGATTGATGTAAATACCTTGGATTCGCTTTGAATGAGGTTTGATCACCTTGATTCACTCTGCTCTGCTCTCTTGAAAACTTGGTGAATGAAAATGACCGCAAAAATGCTTTTAAGTACACAAAATACCTTATCGGGCTCCATGCGAGTTAGGTCAAAAGATTAAATGCACTCGGTTCACCTTTAACCGATTTACTACTTTTTTTTGTTTTAATCGAGTAACCAAATTTCCTTCATTTACCGACTTGACAGGCTTCCTGTAAAGTACTTTTGATAGAATTTTAAACTTACTAATGCATCTTGACTATGCAGATTTTGAATTTAGTATATAATAGAATAGGAGCTGTTATGATTTTGACTTTCAGAGAATGCAGTCCCTTCATACCTTTTCTGATTAATTTGGAATAGGTGCACCTAACTCGGTAGGTAAGGTGCTTTCTTCATTTGACATGATTTCCTTCTTTTTCCAAATCATCTTTAATTTTTCTTTTATCTCTTCAGTGTCTCCTCTAGGTTGATCTCTACAATCTCCAGCTAAATGTCCAACTTTATGACAATGAAAACATGCCATACCAGGATTTCTCCATGATCTTTGGTTGTTCATTCCAAACCTTATAAAACAGTTGGCACTAATATGTTCATATCTTCCACAACATTCTCACCATATCCTTGTATTGTAATCCCATGGTACTGCTGCATATTGTTGGTAAGGATTTGTGTGAGTTCGATAACCTCTAGTGTTTGCTCAGTGTACAGACCACATGTGTTTCTTTTTCTTAAGCCAACACTTCTCGGTACTATGTCCATATCTATTGCAGTTTTTACAAAACCCTTTGAATTTTGCCTTTTGATCATTCTTAATAGACTTTGTCCTACATTGATTAGATCTGTGACCATATTTATTGCAATTGTAACAATAACCATTTGATTTAGTGATATTCGGTTGCTTACCTTTTCTGATCTGGCATATGTTGGCAGTATGACCTTGATTTCCACAATAGTAGCAAATAGGCTTCTTTCTTTTGATGTTATTCCTGTTTCCAGCTTGCTTTGATGATTCTCCTCTCTCGATAGTGTGAATTCCTTTCTCGGTAGAGTCTTTTCCTTTGTAACTGAGTCCTACATCTTTGTTGGGTCTTCTTGTATTCAGTTGCTCATCCAACATCTTTGATGCTTCATAACTCTTCTTCAATGTTTCTTTGGATTTCTTCTCTATTTCAAGTTCATCGGTCAACCTTGATACTTCAAGTTTCAATGCCTGATTTTCATCATTCTTCAGAATTGCTTCATGATGTGCATAACCTAGTTGATCTATCATATTTTGTTGTATCCCAGTCAATCTTATGATTTCATCATTTTTATCAGATACCAAGACTTCATGTTTTTGTTTCTCTCTTTGTAGATCTCTTGCTTTATCCTCAGCTGTCCTCAATGCATCTAGATTTTCAGTCATCTGTGTGTTGAAATATTCATGTTCTCTTTTCATTTCTTTTAGTTGATCAGCCAATGCTTTGTTCTTTTCTTTCAATACTCCAATCATTTCTTCAGTTTCTTCAAATATACTATTCTCAGATGATTTCTCAATTTGTTCCACTAACTCTTGAGAATCCTGCAAATCATCAAATAATCTTCTTCTTACTTTCAGAGATTTTTGCATTTGCCTTTGCATGTCTGCAATCACTTGATTAGCATGATCCAGCTCTTCTTGCAGATATACAATCCTCTGAGATTGTTTATAGCCTTCCATTGATAAGATCTTTATCTTTAGGTAGTTAAACCCTTTTCCAAGATTACTGCTATGATACCAATTGTTAGGCCCAATATGGAAAGCTAATGTACTGAGAGGGGAGGGGTGAATCAGTACTTCAAAACTTTTCTTGAATAATAACCTTACTGTTATGCGTAAACAGAATAGTACAGGAACATAAAATAAAGTTAAAACAAATAGATAACAATCATACATGATTCACTCCATAACACATTTATTTTTGTTACGCAAAAACTCTTGGTTAGAGAGAAAAACTGCGGTGGGGATGGCACCCACAACTTCACTACTGCAATAATAAAGAGTGCTTGGTTAGAGCTACATTTTAGCTATTTTTTATAGCTTACCCTATTAGGAGTAATAAGATCTATTAGATCTACCTTTCTAAAGGATTTTACAACATTTATTCTGAATGTTGCACCTGGTTAGAGGCTTTACAATTTATAGACTTGATTAGAGTCTTTTACCCTATTAAAGGTTTCTCTTTCAACTTCACAATATTACAATAAAATCATTACAAATATCTGCAACTTTACATCTGAAATGTTATAGCAGATTCTATGTGCTCAGAATAGATTCCCTTGCTTATAGCATACCTCGGTAACCCATATAGTAACTCGGTAAACCCTTCTATTTACTCTGTTCTTCGATTGTTCACTGAAAACCTTCTCGGTGACCTCTGTGTCTTTGTAACAGTCTTCCTTCATGCATACATACACTTTACTCATGCTGTATAAATAGATCTCTTAAAACGGTGATCCAATTCATTGCTTTGAACTTACAAACAAGATTCCTCAAATGAATAACTATACAAAATATTTCATTGGTTAGATTGATCTCAAAATCATACACAATATTCTGGTGCAATTTCCAATGTAATAACGGTTAGATGTGCCTCGATCTTGTAACATGTTTTCATATGCATGTCTAGGTTCAATGTATCTGGTAACACGTTTCAATCGATGAATATCAACTCGGTGTGTCATCTTTGCTGCTCGGTAGTCATAAAAAGATACTCGGTAGACATCTCGGTATATACTACGTTCTGTGACTACTTTCCTCTGTAACCGACTAGACTGTGCATACCGACTTCTCTATTATACCGACTGCATGATTCGGTAGTGCTAACTGACTAGAGTATATAGTATGACTTTGACTATAAAAACTAATAGCAACTTGATAATTAGTAACAAAATGTAGCTTCAGTTCATTTCTGAATCTAACAGGTTTGTTTTTGCTTTAAAAGGTGGAATGACCAAGAAAAAAGGTTAAAAGATGAATTGACAAACCAAATGGTTGAGTGGTTTGGAAATGACACCTTTGACAAAACCAAGCTCCTTGAAAAAGCTGGCACATATCTAAAGTATGTGAGGGACCAATAAAGGACCCATTTGGAGAGGAACCTAAAGTACGAGCATCCCCCCATGATTCCAGAGAGGGAGTGGAAGGACCTGATTTTGGATGCCAAGGAGAGAATTGAAAGGAAAAAAGGAAATACACCAGTAGACGCCAGAAAAAGGTACGGGATACTATTAAGAATGTAATTGTGTACTAATTAATTACTCTTTATATTTATATAATCTAACGTATTTCAAACTTTTTATAGATTGAGTGACACGTCAAAGGCAACCAACGCAAGGCAAGAAAAGCACGGGCAACACAAACTCGGCTCTGGTGGTTACATGAAACTTGCTGCACGAATTGTAAGTATCTCATGTAAACTCCCATATTGTCTCAAAATATTAATAAATTGCAAACATTTTTTTTTTATCAAACAATGCAAGCAAAATTCACAGTACCAAGCAAAAATGCATGGCTCTAAATTCAATAGAGCGCCCACAAAAGATGACAAGAGAATTACCTACTAGCAAGGCTATTCAGCCATGGCTGATCGACTACGAGAATTGAGTGGGCATACACAACATTCAAGTGCATCCATCACAAAGGTAAATATGGTAAATGGAAGTTATTTCAAATTGAATACTTTACCAATAATCTAATTGATGTTGAGTTCCAACATAAAGTGACTATATTTGTTTTAAATAAGCAAGCAATGATAACAATGTGCATGTCATTGGAATGCAACCTGCTAATTGTGAAACACCACCTGCACATGAACGTCCAGATGTACATCCCAGTAGTGGAGGTATTCATTTGCTATTCAAATTTATTTATTTAGCTATTAATACAATTAAACATCTTAATTTGTAATTAGAGTAGTAATTAATGTAACCTTTCTTGTTAATATTTTAGAGCATGTAGTCGGTGGTGAGCAAGTGGAGCATGATCTGGGTACACAACCTCAAGAACGTGATGTTCCCCACTCAGGTGAAGAGGACCGTGGTGTCCAGCATGTTGAGGTTGAGGCTACACAAAATGATGTGGCCCCATCAGGTAAAGAGCAGAACAATTATGTTCTCTCAATTAATGAAATACTTGTAACAATAATATTTATTTTTTTTGAATTTAACCCATTTCTTTGTTATTGCAGAGGACGCCCCTTCGCTTCAGTGTCCTCGTCCTCAGTATAGGACTAGGCATACATTGAGATCATGAGCAGTTGGCAAAACATCTATAGAGGGGGGAAATGATGAAGACATCGATGTTCCACTTAGTCTTTTCATAGCTTCAAAGAAAAAACAAAGAAAGAAATGATTGTAATCTAACTTATTTGATAATGACTGATTTTTATGTGTTAGTGAATGTAATTATGTGCTAATTAATGGTTATTGATGATATGTGTTAATTAATATTGATGAATGTTGCATGTTAATTAATGTTAATCAATGTTATGTGTTAATGAACGTTATGTGATATTAATGAATGAATGCTATATTTTATTAATGGTAGAAAGAATTAATGAATTAATGTTATAAGATGTTAATGGGGAATTTAGAGTGATGTTAGGGTGGGGGAGGGGCCAAATGAGCTTCAACCTTCACGTGGTTGGTCCTGTTAAGTAGAGAATATTAAGCTATTCTCGAAACCAAGCGAAGCTCAACAAGGTAACACACTTTTCAATATTTCATTATGTTGCACAGTTAATCTTATTGAATAATGTATATTGAATCTTAATTGCAGGGTCCAACAGAGCCAACACGAACAACAACACCACGAGTTGCCGGGTATAATGAACTCCCATATTGTCTTGTCTTTACATGAACAATATGAGTTGCTTCTAGTGTTGATATCCAAGGTGGGACAGCAAAAGTTATGAATATGCCTCATCCTTGTAAGTTTTTTTATTACAACTCCTAATTCTTGAGACTAAACTTTTTGTTCTTGATGTTTTTCACTAGTTGTCATAACCTTTGACTTTGATGCTTGTGCCTTAATAGAACTAGATGTTTCTTGTATGCATACTTGGTCAAGGACTACATTATGATGCTATAGGGCTACAAACTAAGATTATTTATTGTATTGAGTTGCACATTTGACATAAGTTGCCCTATGACTGATATGCACATTTATGTATATACACTATTTCTAGTCTATATATTGATATTAATTTGGAGAAAATATTACAAAACTCAGAGTATTCTCCATAAGACTAGAAAAAAGCTCAGATAAATTTCTGCAGTATTTTCTTACAATTACTTGCGATCATTTTTTTAGGAGTCCTGGTATCCATTTATAATAGTATGGATGCATACAAGCTTTGGACCCTTCAAAATAAAGTTTGTTACAAACAACCGATCATTTTCAAGAAGCAGTTTTTAGTCCTTTTTAACATCTGTAGCTTCCTCTGCTTGTTGTTCTGTTGCAACCTCTTGTAACTGCTCCCGAGCATATTCTTTTTGTCCCATATACTTATCTTTCCACTCCTGATACACATCATCACTAGGCCAAGTAAAACTAGCAATCTTCTGTTTCATATCTTCTAGCCGCTTCCAAGTGACTCGTACATGCCCAATCTCTGTTTCTATAAATCATAATGAGATTTCACTTTTTCAATTTCCTCAATTGTTTGGACAAATAAGGATGTGTCATCAGTACTAATAATATGATTGATCCTTAGGGACAAATTGTGGTCCACCTCCTTTAACCAAGTCTTCTCTTCCTTTAGCTAGACAGGACCAATGAAACCTCCTGGAAACATTTCCAATTTATGATTTGCATATTCTTTTCTATAAAGTTGGGCTTTTCTTTTTATACCTACTCCTTCCACTAAAAGAATATTCATCTCTTTTATAAACTCACATGTGGACCTTAGATTGGCATTCTCTTCTGCATCTGCATGGGAAGAACACATGAGCTCTAACTCGTTACCTCTAGGCACCCACTTATTCAGGATTGGTTCCAAAGTGGCTTCTTCTTCTCTCAATTTGATCAAAATCTCAAGAATCATCTTCATATTTATGTATACATTGGAGGTTTTGACTGAGTCAACAAACTTCAAGATGGTGGCTTTCATCTTCTCCTCATATTTGTTTGCATATAATGTCTAAGCTTGTTTCAATTTTTCCAACTCATGTTGGACATTTTCAGGTAATTGCGAACTAGAAGGCATAGGAGAAGGGGGATATTCAATGATGGGACTAGTAGGAGGGGGTCTTGCTAGAGAGGAGGCTATCATGAGTGTAGAAGATTCATCGGGATGATATTGACCTGCCAGTTGACTCTGGAGTCTAGCAATTATGTTGTCTCTATTGGCTATTCCTTCTTTAGCATCATTGTAAGCTTTTAAAATAGTCCCCAACTTCAATTGGAGATTAGCCTTTTCTTGTGCCTCTTTCTCTGCCACCGCAACACTAAATTTTGCAGTCTCTAGGACTGTGCTTGTAGCTTCCACTACCCCTGTGTCTTGGACTCTTTTAACTATCATGCCTCCTAAGAGGCTAGAATCTGATGCATCCTTCCTTCTTTTGTTTTCATCCTTCTTTAAATACCACATGACAAGAGTAGCATTATCTTTGCTGAATGTCACTCCTTCCATAGGCTTTGTTTCTTTCCTCGCTGCATCAAGCACTAAGGCATCAGCTATATCCCATTCAAATAGAATCAACACACCAGCCTTTGCTACCATTTCTCTTCCTTTCTCAGGGGTGATTGCTTTGAACTCCTCCATCATTTCTTGCTTAACCTCTTCTTCTACCTGAGTTGTAATTTTAAGAGGTTGTTCACTTTTTCTCTATTCACATCTAGTCTTGAGTTGATCAATATTTTGCTTCCATAGAAACTATATAAAAGCTCCTGATGTGACAAAATTACTGTTAGCTAGGAATTATTCACTAGCTTGCTTAACAGTAAGGTCCATTTCTTGGCCCTTTAACTCACCATCAATCAAATCCATTTCAGCATTAGGTGGCTCTTCGGGCATCCCCTCTTGGTTCTCCTTATAGGTATATGCAATCTCACTGAGACTCCCTAACTACAATCATTGTTTAGCCATAGCTTGTTCATCTCCAATGTGGATAGGAGACTGAGATGGAGAATATTGAGGCTCATCAGTTTCAATTTCCTTTCCCACTCTCTGCTTCTTAGGGGAATCCTCGATGTCAATGACATCTTCAATTTTCCTCTTCCCTTTTAATGTGGAAGGCTCACCTGTCACTACCATTATCACAGTGTACTTTGACCTTTTGTGCATTACATAGTCACCACGTGAGATTTCTCTAGCAAAGGCAGGCTTAGCCAGTACCATCTTAGCCTTATCAGGCTCATTTTGCATTATGGCCTCCCTCTTTTCTTTTAAGGTCTGCATGAGATCTTCAAAATAAATAATCAGGAATTTTATTTTCTCCTCAAATAGATTGAAGCTAGAAAGGGGGTCATAGACAGTGTCAAATTGATGGATAAAATCAAGGACTTTCTTATATGCCACCCACTTCTCCTTCCTCAATTCTTTCTCATCTAAGTTGAATTCATTTCTGGGAACTGAAATTGATGTGGCCTACCTCTGCACACTGCTCTTTTTCTGAACATGCCATTAAAAAAATCCTTGGGGTCTGCACATCTTAACACTGCAGTAGATAGCCTATATAGCTTAAATAATTCTTCAAAAAATCTCCATCCACCCTTAGTGATCACAAAATGGTAAGCCATGGTAATAGTTGGGAAAATAGTCCCTTTACCTCTATTGGTTAGCTCTGCTTCTTGTACTCCCCCAATTTGTCTCAGGACTTCTACAATCCCTATCTTCAGTGGGACCTGATAGGGTAGTAAAAAGGGGGTGCCTCTAAATCCAAACACTCTAAAAATAGTAGACACAGGGTACAAATATATGTCTCCCCAATTGTGAACAATCTTGATATCCTTTGCAAACTCCTTTGGTCTGAGAAACTCCAAAAGAGCCTTAGGAATTCTAGGGTTTTCTCTACATAGAAGAATCCTAATTTTAGATGCAAAGCATCTATCAAACTTTAAATAACTTGCATCTTCTCTATCCCAAGATAGAACAGTACTCCATAATTGCACTGGCATCTCCTCTTTATCCTTGACCTTAATCGGGTCCATCTCCTTTCCAAAATAATCAGCCCCCTTGAATAGAAACATATGCATTAACATGGAGTACCATCCAAATGGCCTATCCACCTTACCATTTTTTATTCCTACTAGCCCTTTATGAATTGCATCAGCAAGGTATGAGGCATAATCAAATGTTATTGCTAGGGAGGGGTTTAGAATTTGTGAAATCATTAACATATAATGGGTTGGCATATTCTTTTCAGCATCCTCTCCAAAAATCTGGCATAATGCCCAATACATACCCTTAGCTCTCGGAGTGAATAGGTTGAGAGAGAATGGTTCCATTGTGTTGGGGCCTACAATTGTTAACCCCCCTATCTTTACAAAGAATTCTTTCAATGGGCCACTTCTAAGATGATCCCTTTGTGTGTTGTAAACCTGGGCTAATGACTCAAAGTCAATAGGTTCTAACAAATTGGAGGACTCACTGAGTTTAAACACTTTCCTTAATTCATCTTCATTTATCTCAATCAAGACTGATCCCTTTATGTTCCTGATGCATCTTGCCATAGAGTCATAATTCTGTACAATCAGGGCTAACAGATCTACATCCATAAAAACACCTGGGACCACAAGCTTTCCTACATCTTGCTCCCATATGCCATTCAAAGGAGTTGGGGAATTCCTCTGCCCAAAACCGACTCTGAAGAGTCCTAAGCCTGACAATCCTATTTCAGGGTCCCTCAACCAATTACCCTTATCATAAAGGCCATCTCCAATTTTTAGACAAGGGTTCTTAGGTACTAGCTCTTTGGCCTTAGCCCCAGCATTGGTGGACATGGTTAATTGCTCTAAAAAGTCATCACAGATATTTCGGTCCTGGTAATTCACTTTCCCTATAAATTCTCTTTTGGGTGCCATTCTGGTCAAACAATTATACCACTAGAAGCTAGCATAGACCTCTAATGAAGTAATTCACACAGCAGTATTTGAGAACAAACCAAGAGTTATCAAGAAAAGCACAAGAAACCTGATTATTCGCCTGAAGAAAATTGCTCTGCAACAATTCGCTCTGCAACAAACTTCGATGAAACAATACTTAGCAATCAAGTTGATGCAAACTAAAAAGGGCAAGTTGGCATTTAAGTTTTTAGAAATTAACTCCGCATGCTTCGACTTTCTTTTCAGAATTAAATTCACCAAATCAAATTCAAAATTGGCTCCAACGGGTCATAATTTCTCCAAGTCTTTCCTTTGTTTCTCTCTTTCGCTACTTCGTAGAACATAAAACCCATGCTCTTTTCTTTCGTGAAACAACACTGGTCATTGGATCTCGAGAACTTACATCGCCTTTATCTTTGTTTAATCTCTTTGCTTTAGTGTCGGGCCCTACCTCCTTTTCACCACTTTGCAGAGTTTAACAGTCATGCACTTTTCCTTCGTGAGGCCGCGCCAAGCATTAGATCAAACTCAAATCACCTGGCCTTTCACTCCAACCGGGACCGTTAATCCTTTTAACTAACTGCGCCTCATCTTGATGGCTAACGGTTTTTGCCATTTTGCTGAGGTTAAGCTGCAGGCATCTTTGGGTCATGAAACAATGAAAAGCATTGGATCAATCTTGAGATGAATGCCTTTTAAGTGGGCCCTTCATCCAGGAATTACTTACCCCACTTGTTATCCGGTTAATAAATGCCACATGGCAGTCGACCATTAGCCCTGGAAACTCCTTTTGGTTCCACCCTTAATCCGCCATGTGTTCCCTTTTACTATTCCCACATAACTGCCAGTTACACCTAGGCAGGCCCTCAACCACTTTTTTAAACCATATGTCACATCACTCCTCCATGTGATTTCCACCTATCTTTTGCGACTTCGTGAACATTATTCTTTGTTTGGCTTGCAGCCACAAAACCACGAGAACCGTTAAATCAAAACAAACCTGATCTTCTTTTAACTTCATGCCATGCCTGTCCCTTGGGCCCATCAGCTTTTTCGCTACTTCACAATGACTAACTTGCTAGCATCTTATCTTCACGAATTCACGCGAGCCGTTAGATCTCAAGAACTTGCTCGGTGTTTACTCTTTTTATGACAACCTTGCCCGTACCCACTGCATACCGCCAACTCAGTGCCTTGTCACCGCCATGTCATTGCCAACTGGGGTTACCACATTTACTACCACTCTTAGTGGGACCCCCCACCTTTTCGCTATTTCGTTGAAGGTATAGCTCGTGCATCTCCTGGCCACGAAACAACGAGAAGCCATTGATCTTTTTCCAAGCTCTACAAAAAGCGGCAGCTGTTATGCCACGTCACTCCTCCATGTGATTTCCACCTGTCTTTCACGACTTCACAAACATTATTCTTCATTTGGCTTGCAGCCACAAAACCATGAGAACCATTAGATCAAAACAGACCTGATCTACTTTTAACTTCATGCCATGCCTGTCCCTTGGGCCCATCGGCCTTTTCGCTACTTCGCAATGACTAACTTGCTAGCATCTTATCTTCGTGAATTCACATGAGCTGTTAGATCTCAAGAACTTGCTCGTTGTTTACTCTTTTAATGACAACATTACTCGGACCCACTGCATACCGCCAACTCAGTGCCTTGTCACCACCATGTCATCACCAACTGGGGTTACCACATTTACTACCACTCTTAGCGGGACCCTCCACCTTTTCGCTATTTTGCTGAAGGTATAGCTTGTGCATCTCCTGGCTACGAAACAACGAGAAGCCATTGATCTTTTTCCAACCCGATCATTCTTTAAACAAAGAAGACCACTTATCTCTAGGACCCACCAAACCCTTTTGCCACTTCGCGAAGGTTAAAACACATTCAGCTTGATCTCACAAAACCATGTTGTCCGTCTGATCAGATGAAACTTGATCAGTGTTTAGCTTTGGTCCAAACCTATATGTCGGGTCCACCTTCGCCTTTCGCTACTTCACAAAAACTAAGTTTCGAGCACTTTTTGGTCGCGAATCAACACGGGCCGTCAGATCAACATAAAATCACATGATACTTATAAGGCCCAATGGACATTAGAAAAGGCAGATTAAAAGTGAACAAGAATAAAATATTTAAAGGGACCGCCTAGGTAAATGACAAGGGGAGAACACTTTTATGATAAATGGACCCATCGCTTAAGTGAATAGTATAGTAACGCCAAATTAGAAACCAAAAGGGCTTTTCTCAGGTATTTTTTTTTTTATATCAATGATAATTATTACTTTTTTTATAAAAATGGTCATCATCGGAATTACGATGAATACCAAGCTTTCGACCGACAACTTCTTTGACCGTCGGCAGAGTCCATTGGATTATCAAATTTCCGACGGGCATGGCATTGTTGACCAATCCGACGCCGAGTTTTTGATGGTGGATTTTGTCGACACTCCGACGAAAATTTGTTGAAAAACCGACAAACGGTCGTCAAAAATCAGCTCCGAATGTATTAATGAGTACTCAGTTAAAGTGTCAAATCTCCCATCTTCTGGCGCCTCGAGGAGGTTTTCACTATTAGATGTGTCCTTTCTTTTTACTCTTTCTTGATCTAATGTTGCCAAGAAATGGTTTTCAACATTAGACTTGATATTGTTTTCTTTATTTTCACTTTTGCGACTAGGAGATTTGGCACCCACTTGACTGGAAGATGCATTGCTGAAATTCCTGGTGGAAGTTGTTGCGGGTTCGATTGCATTAAGATATACAGATATGGCATAGTCATTTGGAAAGGTATCAATGGTAGTATGTCCTTCATTTTCCCATTCAATAAGTTTGGGGTGGATTAGGGGTAAAGGATCATCAAGTTGAGATGTTTCGAGAGTATTTAGGGTCATGATTGAGTTATCAAAGTTTTCGATATGTATGTCAATGTCTAGAATGGTACCCTCATCAGAATGACCTCGCCCAAGTTGTTCTTGATCATCCTCAATTAAGTCCAAGTGAGCCGAATGTGATTCTAATTCAACTGAACTAGTTCCTAACATTTTCCCTACATACGTGTGAACTACATCGACTCCGACATCTTCTTTAAACCAATTTTCTTCAGTTGATTCTTCGGAATGATAGCAATCCCATTCCCATTCGTCAGAATCTGTCTCACTTGCAGCTTGCAATCTACAAATTTGTTCATATAGCTGTTGATGTTTTTCTTCTGTTTGTCTTGCTATATCTTTCCTTCTTTCATATTCAACTTCTTCTGGACCGAGATTGAGTTCTGTTAACTTTACTATCAGCTCTCCTTGATGAGTACTAGGTTCATGCTTGTTTTGATTGAGAGTTAATGTTGCTTGGGAGGTACTATTGGTTTGTTTCTCTTGTTGATTTGAGGATTATTTCTTTTGCCATTTCATTTTTGTTTGTGCTTGTTGCTTAGTAGATGCTTCTTCCTTTTCAATTGTAAGTTGTTCTTGTCTATTTTCATATTCTTCTTTTTGTTGGTTAGAAAATGTGTCTTCTGGTAGAGGAACTTGTCCATACCCTAAGCCTGCTTTATCTATAGCTTGCTAAGTATGAGGTTGGATAGGTTCTGAGATACCTTCTTTTCTTTTTCCTATAGGACCTGTTCCAGTGTATCCCATCTTTTGAAGAATGTTGAATCCTTTTCCATATTTTTCTATAGGTATTCTGACATTGTTGACCTTTTGTTGAACTTCTTCATCTTTGTATAGCCACTATAGCACATCTTTGTCTTTTGTATCCTTTGATAAGGCTCCAACACTAATGAATGCTCCATCAAATATCGGAAGATGTTTCATAATTGGTTGTTGTTTAGAGTTTGATGGTTTTCCAAAGGATTTAGGAGAGTGTGGTAATTGTGATATTGAGTATTCTCTATTTCCTCGATCTCTTAGCTGCATTTGTTTTTCCATACTTGATAAAATAGAGGCAAAGGATTGTTCTTTGGATTGTGTGTTCTAAGATGATGCCTCCCTATTATGAGGAACAATGACTTCTTGAGCCATTTTTAGATTGCTACAGTATTGAAAGGGATTTGAATCTACAAAGATTGTGATTTCTTGTCCATTATAGGGAAATTTGACACACTGATGATAGGTTGATGGGACAACTTGCAAGTCATGTATCCATGGTCTCCCCAGGAGTATATTATATGATAATTCCAACTCCAGAACTTGGCATCCTGTGTTTTTCTGTAAAGGTCCCACTCTAATATGTAGTATCACAATTCCGTTGGAGGAACGTTCTTCTTCATCATAGGCTTTTATGGTGATGTTTTTGCAGGGATCAACTGCATCTTCTAAATATCCTAAGGCATGAACAAGACTCAATGAAAAAATATTTAGGCCAGCTCCACCGTCTATTAGAACATGTTTAACTCTCATTTTGTGAATGAGGACTTCAATATGCAAAGGAGAGTTGTGGGGATGTTGCAAGGACATGTCATCTTCTTTGGTAAATGATAAGAAGTGAGACATTGTGAGGTGTCCCACCATGGTTTGGAATTGATCAATATCAAGATCTTTGGACATTGTGGTATCTACTAATGCTCATTCAAGAATTTCTTTGTGTGCAAGTGAAAGCTTTAACAATTCTAAGATGGATATTTGTGTGGGTGTTCTGTAATTGATCCACTAGATTGTATTGTTTGGTAGTGGATGATGTGTTTGTTGTAGGACCTGACAAAACCACTTTGGCTTTGCTTCATGTGATGACATGAGCAGGTTCTTGATGTTGTCTCTCTTTAACCACGATCACATTTACCACATTGTCATATGTATGAGCATAGTTTACCTTTGCTTTACCTTTACCATTCTGCCCTGTTGATGATTCACCCTTCTCATAATTAGGAAGTGGAGTTTTGAAAGCTGTGTGAGATTCATTTGTTGTACGTCCATCCATGGTTATTATTCCATTATCAATCAAATCTTGGATGACATTTTTCAATCATTGACAAGCATCTGTTTGGTGTCCTTTGTTTTGATGGAAATCACAATAATGGTTGTCATTCCACCAAGCAGGTTTTACCTTGGGTTCAAATTTTCTTTCTTCTAGTAAAGTAATCAATTGGTTTGCAATGAGTGTTTTTAATGCAGACCCAAGGATGTCACCAATGTTTGTAAATTGTCTTCGAAAGAAATTTTTGATAGTTGCTTTTTGGTGATTGTTGTTTTGCTAAGCTGTTGCTGAGTGATTGGATAAATTGAAAACTAGTTGTTTCACATTGTTGTTATCCACTATCCCATCATTGACTACATTATGATTTCTATTCCAAAACTTTGGTTTATCATTATGATTGTTGTTGTTGGTGTTGTTAGGAGGATGAACTCCCTCTTTGAATATTTTCAACTCACCTTTCTTTATCATGGCTTCCTCCATTCTGATTCCATTATCAATCATTTTTGCAAAACTTTGATTTCCTTGCATTTTTAAGTAATAACTCATTTGATCGTTTAAATTGTCAATGAATATATCCATTTTTTCATATTTTGGCACTGTACGAGGATACCGTGAATCTAACCATCTCCATCATTGTAAAAATGTCATGAAAGGCTCTCCACTCTTTTGTTTGGTGTTACATAGGTCTAACATTGTTACTTCATGTTGGATGTTATAAGAGTATGTTGAAACAAACTTATCCACCAATTCTGAGAATGATCTGATTCTAGGTGTAAGTTTGGAGAACCATTCCATAGCTAGTCCAGTTAAGCTTTTTGGAAATAATCTCCTCAAGTAGGTATCCTCATGTGAAAACTCCATACTCATTGTGCAAAATTCTTGTATATGATCTTGGGGGTCAGTGCTTCCATCATATTTTTTGTATCTAGGAGTTTCAAAACCTATAGGAAATGGTCTCATGTTTAGGTTTCTATCAAATGGATAAGGACAGATTTCTTGAAGTGAGTATCTTCTAACATTTCCTCTTTGCATATCTTGAATTTGTGTTTGTAGTGTTTTTATTTGTTGTGCGAGAGTTGTGATAGGATTACCCACATGATTTGTTCTTGTATGACCATGATTGTGCATTCTAGGAGGATATTGATCTCTTCTGGTATCATCTCTATCCCTTCTTGTATCCTCATTGGATTGAGTGTTATTTAGAATTTCTACTTCATCTCTTGTGGTAATGTAAGTTTCCTCATTGTTTCTAGTGTTACTAGGAATTGACGTGTCATTGAGTTTGAGACCAAAAATATCCTCGTATTGTTCGTTATTAAGGGGGGGGTCATTTCTCTTTTGTGTCAATTTGTTCACATCAAAATCTTGGGGGAGTTTAGCACCAGATTTTGCTAACATTAGGAAATATTTTTCTTTTTCTCCCTCCAATATTTTCTACATAAATTTATCGAATTGAGGATCTTTTTTGATGTCTCTGACATGTTACTCTATTATTTCCTCTTCAACTTGTATTCCATCTTCATGTTCCATGTTTCTATAGTCTTCAGTTATTTCAAACGTTTCTATTTCTGTTTCTGCAATCTTTCATCTCTGAGCCCTAGTTAGAATAGGCATACACGTGTTTTGAATTTTTTTGAGGTTTAAATATTGTTTAATATGTTGCAATAAGTGATCAATTGTTGAGGTGAAAGTTGTGGATGGATAGACACAAAATGATCTTTTCAAGTATTTGCTTGTTTGCGAGTTTTTTCGATCTTAGTTTTGGAGTGCAGATTTTGTGATTTTTGATATGACCGAGTTCAATAGGAATGATATATCCTATGATAAAGAAAGAGGTTATTCTGATGAAGCGTTGTAGTTTCGTGATTAAAGGATGATAGATCCTGATGAGAAACTATGTTTGAACGATCAGTTTATCAAAGACAATGTGGTGTTGCACTTTAAGGTGTTTGATCTTTAACTTGTTTGAGGTGAATACTTAAGACCTTTGTGTGTCTTGTTCTTGAATTTGTTTTGATAGAAGATAACCTGATTGAATGACCCAACAAAATGGCCTACTCTCTATGTTTGACTGTTTGAGAAATGGGTTGTTTTTGTTTTCTGATTTTGATGCAGTTTACCAGAAACGCTGACAAAATGACCAGGAACTCTGCTATACTGACCAGAAACATTGGGAAACTTACCAGAAACACTGCTAAACTGGCCAGAAATGCTAGGAAACAGACCAGGAATGCTGACAAATAGACCAAAAATGGTGATAGATAGACCAAAACGCTGCTAAACTGACCAGAAACGCTAGGAAACAGACCAGGAACGCTGACAACTAGACCAAAAATGCTGATAGACAGACCAAAAATGCTAACAGACTGACCAGGAACTCTATTCTGCAATACAATGACTCTAAAGTTCAAATAATGATGTGTAGACTAGCAAATTAAGTTTTTGAACTTGGGAGGTTTCAATTTTGACCCAAATTTGTGATTTTCAGACTCAGAAAATGGATACGTAGACCTAGCAAGTACAAATTAGGAGATTTGATGATGCAACATGAGCAATTTGACATGCAACTCATAAGAGTTGTTGATTAGACCAAGGGATCTGACCTTTAGACCAAGAGAGCTACTATTTAGACCAGGAACTCTGCTATACTGATCAGAAATGCTGCTAAACTGACCAAAAACGTTGGCAAACTTACCAGAAATGCTGTGAAATAGACCAGGAATGTTGATAAATTGACCAGAAACTCTAATGTGCTCAACCTTGGAGAGTTAATGTTAAAATATGAGAAATTTGACATTCACACCAAGAGAGCTGACGTTTGGACTGGAAATGCGACTGTTTGGACCATAGGTGCGACTATTTGAACTATAGATGGGACAGTTTGAATTGACTGAGCTAAATTTTGGACCCAAAAGAGATAATGTTTGGACTGTGAATGCAACTGTTTGGATTGATAAAGCTAATGTTTGGACCAAGAGAGCTAATGTTTGGACTATGAATGCAATTGTTTGGACTGTAGATGCGACTGTTTTGACTGAAAGAGCTAATCTGTTATGAAACTTGTGAATTTGACCATTTGAAGTTTGATTTTTCACTGTTTGTTGTATTTCAATGGATGATATCTTGACTTGACTTACAAACATAGAATTCAGATTGTATTTTTGTCCCAAAGGACACATAAAGTGTATGTTCAAGAAGCTTTAAAGAAAGCCCAAGTTTTCATGAGTTTTGAACAATTTGAAAACACATCAATCAATCTATCCTAAGGAGATTGGCTTCATTATTAGTTCTTAGCACACAACTTGGTACCCTGTCAGCTCACACAGCCTTGTCATCCCCTAAAGGGCGCCCATGTTTTTGCCTTTGCGAGAGCTAGTGGAGTCTCGTTATGAGCCTAGCAATAAGGTCTCGAAAGGGGAGTTCGCACATATGCTCAAGAGGGACATATGGTGAGTATCTTAAGGAGAGATTCTTCCCCCTCCATGCACTAAGAATTTTATAATGTTCCAAGGTAAAATAGGTAGCTTCTAATTTACTTGGAACTAGTAAGGGATTTGTTCGACGCATCGAGTATAAACTCAATTAAGAGGTCTCCCAACCTTGAAAACCAAGGTTTGATATACTCAAAGGTACGGAGGAGAGCTATTCTCGAGCACTTCCGTTGACTTGATTTTCATCAAATCACGTTTATTTTATAGTGGGTCAGAGTACTTGGCGTTAGCCGTTCCCACTTGGGTCGTTCCCCTCTCACCGGCCTTAATGGCTAAGAGTTATTACTCCTTGGGAGGACAAACTCGCTAAAGATATGCACTATTGAAAGCAAAGGATGAGTCTGGATTTCTAATCACCTAAGAAAGGTGAGAGCATACTCACCTATCATCAAAACACATAAGACATGTTTGTTCATTTCCATTGTAATTAGTCTATGTGCCTAATTTAACAAATATAAGTGCAAAATCTCGTGGCTGCAAACAAAGTTAGTAGTTTATATTGCATTCTTTGACGGTGAAATAGTTTATGACTCTGGTCTTTCACAGCGAAATAAGTACCTGCAAAACCAACAATCTGCAAATTAGGTTCGGGAAAATGACAATCCAGAAGCAGAAATGAGGAATGCAACATACAATATTTGCAAAATAAATAAAAAACTGAAAATGCCATCAAATTGACCAATAACACCATCCTATGTGCCAAGAACGCTACTCTACACACTAGAAACGTTGTTCTGCACACCAAAAATGTTGTCAAATAGATTGAAAATGCTGACAAATGTGCCAAAAAATGCCACCATACATACCAAAAATGCTAAAGTACAGTTTGAAAATGCTAAAGTACAGAAAAACATAAAAACAAAGTTGAGGAATCTCCCATAAACATCATTTGAGGTGTCAGCACGCCACAATAGAGACCAAGAATGCTACTCAAGAGCCCAAGAGAGCTAATCTACACTCCGGAAGAGCTAATCAACCTGTCAATGAAATTTCCTGCAAGCAAACTTGTTAAAGATCAAAGGGGCTAGGCCCCATGGTGGGTGCCAATTAATGTGATGCTAAAAATGTGGTATATAAGAGCCATACACATATAATGAGACAATAAAAACATAATTGAAAAGTTTAATTGAAAACTAGATTAGAAATGCAAACCATAAGCCTTCCTTGAAATGTCCCATTTTCCTCTATTCTTGAGGACCTTGAAGGTGTTATATTGATGGGCTCTCAGTGGAGCAATGACCTCCAAAGTGGCAACTCAAGAGTTGAGTAGCTATTTGATCATGATTGACTATGGAGATGATATGAAATGCATGATTTAAGAAACTAGATTAACATGCTATGATAAATCCAAAACATAATTACTAGATAATTGAAATGCAAATTGCCTATAGTAATGATGCCTAAATTGATATGAGATGGGATCCTTATTGCTCCAAAATGAGGGATATTTATAGGAATTCCAAGGCCAAAGCTGAGGTGGCAGGAATCAACAGTCCAAATCTGATCTAAAGATATCAAGGGCCAAGATTGAGGAAGTTGGAGAAGAGGATGGAGGAAGAGACACTTGTCATCTCTGTGGTGACAAGTGTCAAGGAGCCTTTCTCATGAGAGGGCAAGTGTCCAAGGGAGGAGATATATGGCAAAAGTGTCATGTGTCTCAAGGAGAGAATATCCACACCATGGGAGGTTAGGATAAGGAGGTTAGAATGTGCAAGATAGGATAGGGTTAGTTAGACCCAAGATTAGATTGAATGGGCTAAGTTAGGGGATGGTTAGGTTGGGTGGTTAAAGTTAGGAGCCATGTGCTCATTTGAATTTAGAAATTCAAATAACTGGAAAATGATAATTAATCTCAACAAACTTAAGTTTGTTAATCTTAATTAGGGATTAGAAGAATTGATTAATATGGGGAGATATTAATTAATTTAGAATTAATTAATCAAGGGGGATGTGAGATGAACTATATAAATAAATCATTTAGATTTATTTACTAGTAGATGAATAGAGAAATTAATTAAATTGCTTGTGAATTCAATTAATTGTGAAGGGGGAATTAATCAAATAACTGTGTATTTAATTAACTATCTTCAGACCATTTTTAGGTGTATACACCTACCACATAATTACAACCTTAATATATATAACCTTGATATTGCCTCTATCATGACTTTGGCAATAATTATGGAAGTGTCTCCTAACAAGATAATCAATGTTAGTAATGATTGACCTCATCACAACACTCTTAAGTATTGCATATTCTATAAGCCCACACATCTACTTTCTCTTTGATTTATCATGACATGAAAGGAATCAACCCCAACCTTAGTATAAACCAAATCTATATAAATTAAGGTTGTAGAAGAGTAAGATAACTACAAAGGATAATGAACCTAGCTCTTACAGACATAATAAAAGCTAGTTACAAAAACTTTTGAATGCAGGGTTCATATATCTTATATTAGATAGTGTCTCCATTTGTCATTGTATCTAAGAAGAGAGGAAATTGGAGAGCATGTGTTGATTACAAAGAACTCAATGTTGGCACTAGGAAAACCTATTTTTCTCTACCTTTTAATTGACCAAGTTTTAGACTCATTGGATGGGAAGAGGTAATTTTATTCCTTGGATGAGTTTAGTGGCTATAACCAAATTAAGATAGCTCCTAAGGATCATGATAAAACAAATTTTACACATCCCAATCCTTTACATATTCATATTTACCGTTGGCATTTGGATTATGTAATGCTCCAACAACATTTGAAAGAGTTGTCATGAGTATATTCTTGTATTTTTCTCATGAACCAATGAAGATATATATGGATTACTTTACTACCTATGGGAACTCCTATTAATATTGTAAAAATTTTCTCATTCGTGATAAATATTTCATGGTTATAGATGAGGGTGTTGTTCTGGGTCATTTTGTGTCACATGATGGAACTCAAGTGGATCTAACCAAGATAGAGATACTATCCAATTTTATAGTGTCACAAAATAAAAAGATGTAAGGATTTTTCTTGGCCATTTAGGTTACTACAAGAGGTTTATCCAGTGTTTTCAGTAAGATACTTACCCTTTGTTTGTATTATTAACTAAGGTGAATATCGATGGACACTAGCTTTTCAACAATATTTTGAAGCATTAAAAACATCTCTTACACAAGCCCTATCTTGAGAGGACCCAAATGGAAACTTTCATTTTGTATTCATGTTGATACCTTTGATTTTGCAATTAAAGCTATTTTGGGATAGAAAGAAGAGAATTTCAAGTATGTCATTTATTATATTAGTAAGAAATTATAGGCAGGTAAACATAATTATATAGTGAATAAGAGAGACATGTTGGTTTTCATATATGTAGTCAACAAGTCTAGACACCATATTACTGGTTATTATGTTTATATTCATACTAACCATGTAAAAATATATTATTTGATGAAAAAACTAGTGGTTAGTGGTATAATTTTTAGATGGATATTATTGTTGGCATTTGCATGAAGATTGCATTAATGATATGTTATGTTGTCATTGATGTCAATTGAACCGGTAATGGTATTTATGATATTGTTGATATTGTTGTTGTTATTGATATTGGCTTGTAACTAGTAATGGCAGGAAGAGCTTTGAGGAAGATGTTGTAAACTGGTATGTTAAGTTTGTGAGTTGGACCAGTAAACCGGTGTATAAGGTTAAACCCCTTTCTATGCAATGTAACCGGTAAACCCTACCAATTTTTTTTTGTTAAATCCTAACCAATCAAGTTTGTTGGTTTAAGATATAATGATGAGCGGTAATGATAGTGACACGTGTGATCATTGTATGAGGATTAGTTTAGATTGTTTTGGCGCATTTGTTTGTTTGTTTTATTGTCTAGGGAATGAGCAAAGTGGATTGCATCTAATGAATAGTGTGTGATGAGATACAAAGTCCGATGAAGCGGTGATCATGGAGCGATTGGAATTTTCTTGAAGAATGTGAAGAGATTGTTATGATTTCTAATGGTCAAGATTGTAATGACTTGTTTGTAATCTCTATGAGAGAATTAGGTTTTTGTTATGTTACCAACCTAATTGATTTGTATTTAAGGTCGATGAAGTTGTTTGTAAAAGTGTTGGCAAAGTGTTGGCTAAAAACCAGTTCAGTGTGTGGTTGCCTAACTGGAGAATGGATCTGCTATTTGAGTAGAAGCAAATTGAAGCTTAAAAGGATCTGATCAAGAAAATGTAGTGCTATTCAAACAGATCAAGAAAACCTATTATTTTCTAACAATTACAGCAGAATCAAAATCCCCTAACCGGGTAAGATCTAACAAGCTTGGTTCTTCTTAAATCCTCTAACAAGGTGGTCCATTAGCTTGGATTCTCAAATCCTCTACCGAGGTTACTCCTAACAGGGTATTTTTCTTTTTCATCAAGGCATTTTGTAAATCCCTTAACCGGGTGATTCCTAACAGAATCAATTCTTAAGAGGACTTATTGTAAAATCTTTAACAAGCTTGGCTCCTAACAAGGTGAACTTCAGAAGAGTTCAAATAGCTATCCTTGTGAGTCTCATCTCACCATGGTTTTTACCTATTTGGGTTTTCCACGTATAAACATTTGTGTCAAGTGGTGAATGTTTTTGTGGTTATGATCTTATTTGTTGATTTGGTTAACCTCTGATAAGGCATGATAACTAGAAGCATTGAGAGATTGAATATGTTGATATATGATTAATTATTTGGATGTTTACAAGATTGAAGTTGTTTACTGTTAAGTTGTTATGAAAGTTAACTGGTTGATGTTGAGTATCTTGATAGTGAAAGTTTACTTTGTGAGTTTGAATTTGAGATTGGGAAGTTTTTATCAGTTTTCAGTATACTGATTCACCCCCCGCCTCTCAGTATTCTACTAGATACTTATTCTTTCATCATACCATCAATTATTACTATAATAATTTGATATTACTATTGTTGATAAGCCAACTAAAGCCAATGTTGCGGTTGAATTTCTATTTATACTGACAACTTCAATAGAAGATCTATTTGTGGATAATTATTTTGGTGATAAACATTTATTGCACTAACAGTGAATACACCTCAGTATACAAACATAGTTGGTTGTAGGGAAAACACCATCACATCTATCATAAAGGGAGAAGTTCCAATTGGCTGAACACAACTTTCCATATTCATGGATAGATGACTATTTATTCTACATAGGGTGTAACAATGTTATGCACAAGTGTGTTAGAGAAGATGAAGTTTTTGACATTCTCAAGTATTTTCAATATGAGCCTTATGGTGGTAATTTTTTATCTAAGAGAACATTAATAAATATCCTCAATATAGGGTTCAATTAGGCCACAATATATAAGGATGAAACTTAATACACCAAGAGATGTGACCACTACCAAAGGATGAGAAGACCAACTAGAAGTGATGAATGCCCCTGCAACCACAATTAGTGAATACACCATTTGATAAATGGGGCCTTGATTTTATTATCCCAATAGAGCCTATATCAAACATGAGGTCCTACATACTAGACTAAACTAATTATCTAACTAAGTGGGTGGAAGTAAAAGCATTGAATGCTACTAAAGATACAAAAGTAGCCACTATATGAAGAGATATTTATAAGATATGTTGTGCACAAAGAAATTTATATATAACAAGCTCCCTAGTTTACCTTAGACCTAATTTCTAAATTGATCAAAGAATATAAAATTACGCATAAAATTTTGCACCCTATCGCCCACATTCTAATGGTCAAGATAGCGTGACTGACAGAGACCTTGAAGGAATACTCACAAAGATAGTTTGACTTTATTAAAGATACTAAAAAGCCAAGTTACCAAAATCCATTTGAGCCTGAAAAATAATATGTAAAACCACCACAGGGTTCACACCCTATGAATAAGTTTATACAAAGAAGTTTGTCTTGTCAATTGAGTTTGAGTTTAAACACTTCAAACAACAATTTAATTAGGAGTGGATCTAATTCAAGATTAGAAAAATAGATTACACCAGTTGAATGCCTTGGATGAAATGAGAATGGAAGAAGTGCATCATACAAAGATCATATAGAAATAAAGAAGTGGTATGACTAGTTTATTAAAATAATTAAATTTAAGGAAGGTGACTAGGACTTGCTCTTTGATTCCAAATATAATGACCATGGAGGAAAAATTCAAACACATTGGTTAGGTCCTTATGAGATTCAACAAAATAATCCAAATGGAGTTATTCAACTGACCACCATTGATCCAGTCTTTTTTTCCTTCATGGTTAATGGGCATCGCCTCAGATTGTACAAAAAGCCCTATAATAAGGATGGATTTTTGCATCCCTTGAAAGAGTTCATTTCACCACCAACATCACCTATATTACCTATTCTATCTAGGGAAATAAATCCATTATCACAACATCACCATAATTCCACACATCTTCTATAGATGAACCTACTAGTTCATCCACAACCATAATCATTTTATCTCACATTCATGAGCATGCATTACATATTAATCATCAAAATTCATTTATTAGTTAATACTGAATGAGTACACAACATCACCAACAAGAGAGACTTGTAGTAGATGTTGGTCATATTTATAGTTAAGAAATGATCATACACAACACATAGCAATCTCTTGCCATTAGTTTACTCTATTAGTCCAACCAGTCACATGTAACAACATCGATGAGAATTAACATGGATCCATATCATTTATTCATACATAATAATTTCATTTTAAATTATGTAGCCACTCTTTCACCATTGTAGCTAATTCTGAGGCACATGTTGTCATTCCAATATCTTTGGCCAATATGAGTAATTAAATCCAATCACATAAATCACTCATCGTTAATACACTTTCAAATTTCCTACTCATCATGCTCTTCCCACATGCCATATTTCCTATCTATCTTCATCATAGGTATTCCTCATGTTAATATCATTCAATAAAATCTTATTTTATTATATTTTATGGATGTCTAGATATTTATGTTGGGTGAAAATATTGTAAATTAGAGAAGTCCACAAAATTGTGGTTTCAACCACAGTATGCGAGATTAAATCTCTCCTAATTATAAGGGGAGGCTCCCCATTTTTCTTACTACTCTTTCTACTTAGAAATAAAATTTAAGTATTAATTCTAATCTAAATTTGGGTGTTACATCATCTTATTCTCTCTTTTAGAATAGATGATATTCTTTTCTCTTTTCTCATAAAAGAAATTACAATTTAGAGCAGTAATGATTAATACAACTTTGAAATTACTATGTAATAATTCAAAATTATGCAAATGATAAATACAAATAGAGAGAAGAAAATTTTCCATAACGGAACAAAGTCCTTTTTTATTTCGTCGGGATGAGAAAATAGTAATCAAGCACAAAGTCCTGTAACCACTATATTCCTATCAACCTTTTTTACAAATAACTTCTATAACCCACAGTATTTTACCAAGATAACGAAACAAATCACAATGAAGGTGATTATGGAGTATGTGACTCTTGATGGGTAGTATACTAGAGCTTTCACCTATTATTTTTCTCTCCTTAACCATTTCCAGCATAAGGTGAGAATTTCCTTTCCTTCTTTCTTGCGAGATCTTTAAATTTTTAGCATTGTTGATCACAAGAAGGACCTTGTCAAAAACCTTGTTTTACATGATGGACTTATCCTTCTTATCTTTGAACATGTCAAATCCTTGTCGCCTATTATGTCCTCTCTCCATGAGGTTAATTCTGACTCGGAGGATTCTTTGTGCTTGGAGGATGAGTACAATACCGAGACTAATGATGAAGACTTTTCCCCCACTTAGGCCACCCCTAAAAATAAGGGGAAAGCTAGTGTTGTTAAGAGCCCTAAATCTAAAAGCCCTTGAAGATCTAGTTCTCCCCCCCTTTTGGTAATCTTCAGATTGATTCTAAGCTTGTTGGTTCTTCGGCTGATAAACCTCATAGCTAGGGTAAGATTCTTTCCCCCTCTGCCTCTAGCGAGCCTCCACCTATGCAAAAATTTGAAAATCGCCAGCCCTTTCCAAGCTCTCTTGACCCTACTTAGCATTTGCTTTTCTCTGAGAAGGATATTGTTGCTAATGTTTTGACTTTAGCCAGAGATGGGTTTGTGGACACCTTTAACATTTTTAAGTGGATTTTTCATGAGATTAAGGACATCTAGCTCAAACAAAGAGCTAATAGCAGCAAATTGGAGATTATCAAAGATAATGTTAAGCAGTTGGAGAAAGTGCAGGTGTTAGATGAGATTACCCCCAGATCTGAGAAGGAGAATGCCTATGTCATTGAATGCCATTAAATTACTATGGAGGCATTTGATAACTTCATGAAAGGCTGTAAATTCAAAATGGCTACACTGGAAGACCAAAATGCCAAAATCAAGGAATCCATCAAAGCGGTTGTTAAAACTAGTCATGGGGTGATTGGTGCCATTGTGGAAAGCTTCAAGAATATGATTTGTATCCTTGAAGAGAAGTTCCATCTGAAGAATGTGGTGGATGTAAACACTAATACTGAGTAGGACATCTCTTTGGGAACCAGCAAATAGACCAGGGGTACGTTGAAGAGAAAGGCAATTGGACCTCCTCCTGAGTTTCAAAAACTCAAGAAGATCACCAACACTTTGATAGAGATTTAAAAAGGGATGGATCAGGCAATAAAATTATTGGTTTAGGGTTGGCTCATTGTTGTGTATGTGCTAGTTCTACTAGTTTTTCTATGTCTGGTTTTTTTTTGTTGTCCCTATTTTTGTCTTTTTTCTCTGTTTGGTCTATGCCCCTTTGTTGTAATGTGATCAATGTTTTTTAAGGGGTTGTTCAATTTTAGTGATTTGTTTTGTCTTAACTCCTTGTTAAGTCTAGACTGATCTTTGTTTTTGTAAAGGGTTTCAGGTCCCTTCAAAACCTATTTTTTCCTTAATAAAAAACAAAACAAATCACAAAGTCTTTCTATTGGCATCTAATTACAATTTTGACAATTTTAATTGGAATAAAAATAATGAAGCTCAAAATATCCAAATAGTTATCTCTTGTACTAATTCTATTTCACAAACATAAAATTGTAACACAAAATTCACAAGACAAAATCCATTCTTCTCTTTAATACTATTTATCCACAATGCTTTTATTTGATAAAAACAAGATTTCACAACAAGAATGATGTAGGAACACTCTCACCATAAACCACCATGTATTCAACACAAAGTATGAATACTAAAGATGTCTTCTTATTTGATTGAATTTGCAAAATAAAAAAATGAACTTAAAGTTCCACATTGCTCTTCACTTCAGCAAAGTTTCATCGCATTAGATTAAAGATGATAATTACATAGAGAAACCTCATTTATATAGGTGAGATGCAATGAGCTATTCTAGGAAAACTTATGATTAAGTCAAAAAAAAGAGTCCTACTTGACTTAGAACTTGTGTATATTCTAGATGCAAAAACATGAATACAAAATGACACTTGAGGTGTCGAAATCTAACTACAAAAATGCACCTACAACTCTAGAAATATGAGAACTATTAAGTGTCATCAGACACTCCATTATGATTTTGCTTCATGAATTCTTGTAACTTTTGTAGGGCTATATTCATTTGTTCTTCATCAAGTCCTTGAGTATGCCTTGTGATGGAATCTTAGAGGATCATGTAACACTTCATGTGATTCTTTAGTAGAGAAGCCAAATTATCCAAATCTATAACTTATCAATTAAAGATATTGAGAAAATTTCTTCATCCACTTCTTCTCCAATGAGCAAGTTGAATTATTTGATAATAAGATCTTCATGAAGAGGCTTTTGATTTTCATCAAGGAATGTACAGGGAAGTGTTGATACATTTTTAATAATTTCTTTCCCTTTATCATTACATTTCTTTTAGGATTTTCTAATATCCTTGATAAGCATTTCCAAGGTGTTCATTTGATGTTCTAATGCTTCCCTTTTCTCAATATACATGTACCTTGATGGAAGCACTCCATTATCAACTAGAACATCTAATTGAAAATATTTTTACTTCAACGATGAGTCAAAGTCCTTTTCTTGTGTTTCTAACTCCTATGAGAATAGATCTAATGTTTTATCTATCTCAAACTTGACACCCTCTAGGTTATTGATTAAGATAATTGTAGAACAAATGAGATGTGTTCCTTGGCTTAGTATCTTTTCCATCCACTCACCAATTGATCTTCTTCATGAATTAACTTTCTCAACCTACTTGATTACTTGTTCATCAATTGATGAGGTGAGTGGCTCAATTATCTTTGAGGACCTTTTTTATCTTAATCAACACATTGGTAATCTGTTACACTTGTTTCTTTAGTCTATCCTTCTTGATCTTTTTCTCATTATACCTTGCCACAAGATTATAAAAAGATGATAGAGAATCTTCTATTGTTCCTTCATGAGTTTTTCTTACCCAAATGAAACCTGTCAATAATATAATATGTCGGTTGGATCTTGTTTATACATGTATCTGGAGGAGGCACTACCAATTCTACACACTTGGTTTTTTACTTATCCACCTTTCCCTAGATAAGGTCTTGGCCTTCTTTGTATCCTGAGGTTTGACAGGACCTAACTGGCTAAAGTCAAATCTATCTAGAGAGATGGCATGTTTCTTTCTCTTGGGGGTATTGGAGACTATCCAAGGTGGTAAATGTGTATCATCTTATGCTCCTATGGCCAATACTTGAGATGAAAATTCTTGATTTTGTATGTTCATGGTCACAATAAGAGGAGTGGAAGTTACAATTGCAGGTGGATTCTCAGCAACTGAAACCTTGGGAGGAAGATTAGTTTCTGCCATGAACTTATCAAAATCTTCTAACATAGAAGAATTCACCTCGGACATGTTAGGAAGAAACACATTTCCAATATTGTCATGTGGGGTATCTAAAGTGGAATCACTAGTTGTTATGGAAGGAATGATGTGAATTAATACACCAAGAGTCACAAATGCATATGAAATGGTGAAACCAAAAGGAATGGGATAAGAAAATGAAAATGGAGGGGGAGTTGTACCTAGAGCATTCTCAGATGTAGGATGGATGATTTCTTATGTTCCTTTGGATTGGAAAGTACCGAGAATTTCTGTTAGCCCCTCCTCATCATACTCCTCTTCCTTCTCTTTCTCTAACTCCTCCTCATCTTCTCTTCTTCAGCCTCATCCTATATTTGAGTATCTTAAGCTGAGGATTCCCCTTTACTCTTATCCTTACCCTTTCCAACTGTGAATTTGAACTTAGGATCCTTTGGAGTTGTTGGGTCTTGCTTGTTCTTAGTTCTCAACTCAAAAGTTTTCCCAACTAGCCCCATAGTGTCATCCTCTGATCCCATTTGGAAATATTTTAACTGAATCACTTTCTATTTCAACCAGACATTGGTATTCACAAGAATATTCTAGAATTTGGCCCTTATTGAAGTGTGTTCTTTCTGGGAGCATTGAAAATGAGGAAAGACTGAACCTACAACCTTATTATTTTCATGCATTGGATCTATAATGTCTCCATAATATTCAAGATCCTCAAGAATGTTAGCAAGATTTAAATTCTAAAATTGTTCCAAAGTAAGGTGATAGTAGTCAAGACTTGTGATATCCTCTTTTGTTCTACAATCAATCCAAATATCCTCTACACAATGAACATAAGTATAAATCTTCTTGAGTTTGTTCTTCATACCTTTGTAGTCAAAATGTTTCCTAGCTTTTAAGAACCTCATTGTTACCCTTGTCATCTCTTCCTCCATGGCTCTGGCTTTGTACATGGAATTAATTTAATATCTTACAATAGTGAGAGAGAACTTGAAACCAGTCTTGCGTAATCTTGATTAGTGTTCATGCACTTCTACCATCTGACGAGCCAATTCCATGAGCAAAATTTTTTCTGATGAGTACCTAGGAAGCTTTAAAGGTTCACCATCAAATAATCAAATTTTGATATAGGTAAAAGTAGTGAATTGTACGAACATGCACCATATTGGTTCACCACATTCCAATATTCATCTAACACTCTCTTCTTCTAAACTTGTTTATCAATCATGCACATATAGTGATAAAACAAAGCATCATTCACTCTCCTAGAATATTGTAAACTATTTTTGAGAGTCAGTTGTGAGTAATATTTATATACAGGGATTTGACTCTCATCTCCTATGGTAGACAATCCTATAAAATGCCTCATTGAGGTTGTTGCATATCATTGGTATGAAGTCATATAGAAATTCAAAGTAGTAGGAACCTTGGTTAGTTTCTCACATAAAGCATCACTTATCTATTTACCCCAATAGATCTTATTTTTGTTTTGCCAGATGATATGGATGTATTTATACATCCACTCATGATAAGTATCTAAAATAGGGAGTCCATTTACAATACTAAGAAGAGTAATCAAATCATTTACCTTGTCAATGAAGTCACTCTGATGAATAGCCTTAGGTCATCTTGCAATAATAGGCCTTGGAGTCTTCAGCCCATTATTATTGATATTTCTTGTACACTTATCTAAATTTTTGTTATATTATGATTGTTTTGATTCCATTTAAATATTGGCATATTGATAAATGTTTGGGCATTTGAAGACAGTGTCAAATAAATCCTCATCCAACTTGATGGGAGTTTTCTTTCCCTCCACGTCCTTGACAAACCTGCTTACTAGATAGTATTTGTTAGATAATGCTATCAGGAAATTGATGAAATAGATATAATTTCAGGTAGACAATTGAGAGGGGGGGTGAATCAGTTGTCATAAAAACTTACACAAATTAAACTTAATCTCAGATCTGATAATTAACCTTGAAAGCATCAATTAGCAACACAACATGAACACGCATAACACCAAGATTTTTGATGTGGAAAACTTGGCCAAGGGAAAAACCACGGTGGGAACCTACCCACAATATGATGATACTCTATTAGAAGTATTTGAAATATTACAATGGGGAATGCACATGCATTCAGACACACTGCCTAGAGCTCATTGCTCAAAAACAACAAGGGATACAACTCAGGGAAGACACATTGTTTTACAAACATATTTAGATCACATCAAAAAGATCATGAACTAACAGAATAGAATCTCCTAATTCCTAGTTATAGTTTCAGTTAAGAATATAACAACTTCTTCTTCACACTTCTTCTTTTCCTTTAAAAGATCAAAAGATTATTTGTACATACACTCATCCATGCACCCACAATTACAAAGATATTACATTTATTTATACATGACATCAACCTTGTGAAGATCATCAAGGTCAGCTCAACACTTACCACCTAATTACAAAAATATAACCTCACATGCTACAATATCACATGTGGACCAAGCAATATCATCCAAGACAGGCATGGACCCATATCACACGCCTTGAATGTGAAACACCTCCAAGAGTTATGCATCTAACATCTACAACATGCTACAAGCATTTGGTCAACCCTAAATATGAAGAACACCAACACACCAGAGAAAATCATCAATTACGCACACAAAGATCAATGCAAACTACCAACACAAAAGGAACACGATCCAGAAACATCCACAAGCATCATGAATTACCACCACAACATCCACATCAACTCAAATTACTAGAATCACATCATCATCATACCGAACTTCAAGAACACTAAATGCAATGACTGTCAACTTGGAAAAATCACTTGTTGAGATCCAAACCATGATCCATTTAAATTGAAGACACACATCAAAGTCCCAAACACATTCCCAAATTCAAAGATCAAGAAATTTCAATGCGGAGTAATGTAGACCAAAAAACTAACACTCTGCCATCACTGAAAAAACCAGCCACAACACAAATATTAATAGCTCACTCAAATATTCATGCGGACCTCTAAAAATTTCACTGAATCATCTATAAACAATACTCTACAAACCCTTTAATCCACAAACTCTACTCATCAACATGTTGAACAAACTCACTAACTAAAATTCACTGCAACACTATTATAGACAGAGAAATATGTTGACATCAATGACAACACATCTCTCAAATATCTCTAAAGCACATATTTGCAACATACTTACATAAATCTCCAACAATCCCCCCAAACATCCAACAATCTCCCCCTTTGGCATTGATGGCAACATATGATGTGAAAAATAATCAATGACAAAGAAATCAACAACTCTCATATTACTCTCTCCCACTAAACAAATAACTCTCTCACCCTTAAAACACTACACAGTTTTTCACATAAATCTCTCCCCCTTTAACATCAATTACAAAGACATGTATTTGCATGAAAAAACTCAAAATTGACTCACTAACTACTCCCTTTGAGTAGCAGCCTCCACTCATCAATCTAGATCACAAGATATGACTATGAAATGCATTGGATTGATGCATACCAATGCACCTCAGTTCTGATCAAGAGGGGAAATCACCCCTAACTTCCCTCTAAGATACTCAAAGGTATCTTTAGGCAAAGGCTTCATGAAAATGTTTACAATCTATTCCTTTGTATTCAATTACTACAATATAACTTCCTTCTCATTCACCTTGTCTCTCAAAAGTGAAACTTGATTGATATATGCTTAGACTTTGAATGCAACACTGAATTCCTAGAAATTTTAATTGCACTTGAATTGTCACAACGGATATCAATAGGCTCATCATACATTACTCTAATATCTTTTAACATCTTCTTCATCCACACAAATTGAGTACAATTGTTAGCAACAACAATATATTATGCCTCTACAGTAGATAGAGAAATTGAATTCTTCTTTTTGCTCAACCAAGAAACAAACCTTTTTCCCAAGAAAAATGCACCACCACTAGTACTCTTCCTGTCATACACATCTCCTGCCCAATCAACATCAGTAAAATCATCATCTTTAGGATACCATAAACCAAAATCAACAATTCCTTTCAAATATCTAAAATTCTTTTAATAGCTACAACATGAGATTCCTTGGGATTAGCTTGAAATATAGCAACAAGACAAACAACATTCATGATATCTGATCTAGTCTGAGTCAAATAAAAACCAATCCACCAATCATAGATCTATATCTGGTCTGATTTTCTTTAGGGGAATCATCATCCTTATCCAACTTACATACGGTCACCATAGGAGTTATAACTGGCTTTGTATCCTCTAAACCAAACTTCTTCAATAACTCTTTCACATACTTGGACTGTGATATAAAAATTCCTTTTTGTGACTGTATAATTTGCAATCCCAGAAAGAATTTCATCTCTCCAATCATGCACATCTCAAATTCATTATGCATTTCATTAGCAAACTCTTTGCACAAATTATCATTTCCTCCAAAAATAATGTCATCAACAAAAACTTCAACAATCAAAATGTTATCATGGTCAATCTTGAAATATAGATTACTATCAGTAGTATCTTTGTTAACTCCAATCTTTAGCAAGTACTTATCCAATCTAGTATACCATGTTCTTGGCACTTGCTTGAATCCATACAATGCTTTCTTCAACCGGCACACCATATCCCTTTGATCTGTCAACTAGAACCCATCTAGTTTCTCTATGTACACCTCTTCTTCCAATTCACCATTTAGGAATGTTGACTTGACATCCATTTGATAGACTTTGAAACCTTTGTAAGAAGCATAAGCAAGAAATAACCTAACAGCTTCAATCCTTTCCATTGGAGCAAAAGTCTCCTCAAAATCAATTCCTTCCATTTGAGAAATCATTTACAAACTAGTCTAGTTTTGTTTCTAACAACTTCACCTTGCTCATTCAATTTATTCCAGAAGACCCATTTGGTTCCTATTAGATTTTTGTCTTTAGGTTTGGGATCAAGAATCCATTTATTGTTCTTCTCAATATGATTCAATTCTTCTTCCATTGCTTTTACCCAATGTTTATCTTTACATGCTTCATTCACATCCTTAGGTTCAATCTTAGAAATCAAACAATATTCAACATGATCTTCTACAATTCTTCTTCTAGTTTGAACACCTTTATTTATATCTCCTATAATCTAATTTTTTGAATGATTCAATCTTACATACCTGGGAGTCTTAGGATTTTCTTGATTCTCAAACTCTTGAGTTCTTTCTTCAGCACTTGCACTTGTACCTTCACCTTGATTCTCTGGATTCATTGTTGAACTTGATTTTGAATCTAAGGTTACTTTCCTTTGTTTGCACTATCATTCTGATCACTTGAATCATATCCACAACATCAGATCTATTTCTAATTGCTTTCATCAACCTTGACATTAGCAATTAGTAATCTCAAATATTTTTCTCAATCTTTTATTATAACACCAATAGGCCTTTCTTTAAGTAGAATAATCAAGAAATATTCCTTCATCACATCTAGCATCAAACTTTCCTAAATATTTATCCATTTTGATATAACATTTAATTCCAAAAATTCTGAAATACTTAACAGTAGGAGCATAACCAAACCATAATTCCTAAGGAGTCTTATCGATATCGCCTTTAATATGCACCCAGTTAAAAGTGTAAATAGTAGTAATCATAGCTTCACTCTAATAAACATGCAGAACATTTCCTTACAACATCATTGTGCTTGCAGCTTCTAGGATGGTTATGTTCTTCCTTTCAACAACTCCATTTTGTTGAGGGGTTCTCAGAGCAGACAATTATCTTATTATCCCATGCTCTTCACAATATACATAAAACTCACCGAAAATGAATTCACCATCTCTATTAGATCTTAGACACTTTAGCTTCAAACCTTTCTCAGTCTCAACCATAGCCTTGAAAAACTTGAACTTCTCTAAAGCTCCAGACTTCTCCCTGAAGAAGTAACCCACATCATCCTTGAATAATCATCAATCAGCAACATGAAATATTTGTCTCCTTGCAAGATTCTAACTCTAGAAGGTCCACACAAATCAATATGCACAAGATCTAACAATCCATTTGAAAAATGCTTCTTACTCTTGAAAGATATTTTGGTTTGTTTCCCTAACTAACATTATTTTCACATAGGGTTAGCAAGTTTCATCAACTTAGGAATATCTCTTACAGCCTGAGTCGAACTTATCTGAACAATGTTATTAAAATTCACATGACACATCCTTCTATGTCACAACCAAATTTCATCAACTTGAGCAATCAAATGTCTTTTACTGGAGCTATTCAATTGAAAGATATTACCTGATGCAATCTCAATTTCAGAGCTACCCAAGATTCTACATTTTCTATTCTTGAACTGAAGATCATATCCCTTGTCAACCATCTATCCAACACTCAAAAGATTATACTTTAGGCCTTCTACATATAAGACATCTTCAGTATTATGCTTACAATCAAGAGAAATAGAACCTTTATCACAAATTATACCAACTTTGTCATCTCCAAACTTTACAACTCCATCTTCATACTTCTACAAGCTAATAAACTTACTCTTATCACATATCATATGATGAGAGCATCCACTGTCTATCACCCATCCATGTTTCTCTTCAACCTATGCATCCAAAGCTCTTTCTACATTCATACAGCTAGCAAAATCAGTAAGCATTGGATCATCTTCCTTGATAGCAATAAACACCCATTCATTATCACTTGTATTTCCTTTATCTGATTCATCATCTGAAATACCTCCATCAGCAACATAATAACATCTCTTCTAAAATTTAGGCTTGAAATTTTTCTTAGGAACTCTTTCTGAACATCTTGAGGCAAAATGACCTATCTTATTGCAAGAAAAACATTTAAGAGACAATTTTCCTTCATACTTACCAGCTCCTTTAGGTAATCTTCTAGAAATCAGTGATTCAAGCTCTCATTCTTCTTCTTCCATTTCCTTTATCTCTTTCTCATATCTGGACATCCTCCTTGAAGAACTTTCTCCCAGATCATATCTTTACTTATCCTATTTGGAAATAGTGGCTTTGAATGCAGATTCTATCTTAGGAAGGGAATCAACAAACTCACTTAATTCAAAGGCTAATAGCTTACCAATCAACATGTCTCTTATTACATCAATCATGGGCTGATCTCCTCAATAGCAACAACTTTATGCTTATAGGATGCAGGTAAGGATTTGAGCACTTTAGCAACAATCTCTGATTCTCCCAACTTTCCACTAGCACATCTAATATTGCACACTAGTTCATTCACCTTCTGCATAAAAGAAGTAATGTTCTCATCTTCACCCATCCTCAACATTTCATACTTTCCCTTTAAGCTTTGCAACTTAGCAATCTTCACATAATTGTCACCTTCATAAAGGGTTTCCAACTTCTTCCAGATCTCATGAGCAGTCTGTAATTCCATAACATTTGTCATTTCAGAATCTATCAGAGCACTCAGCAATGCTTCCTTAGCCCTAAAATTACATTCAGCTTCCTTTATCTCATTCGAAGTTGAAGGTCCATTTGTAGGAACATTATACTTATTCTTTGTAATAGTCTAGTAAGATTCACCAATGCCTCTCAGATGACACTCCATGCAGATCTTCCAAAGAGAGTAGTTAGTACCATCAAATCTCAGGTTGTCCTTCTTATAAGGCACCATCCCGAATCACCTCAAGCAGTTAAGCATCTCTAGAGGAACCTGATCTGATACCAATTGATGAAATAGATCTGATTCCAAATAGACAATTGAGAGGGGGGGTGAATCAGTTGTCATGAAAACTTACACAAATTAAACTTAATCTTAGATCTGATATTTAAACATGAGAGCATGAATTGGCAACACAACATGAACACACATAACACCAAGATTTTTGACGTGGAAAACCTAATCAAAGGGAAAAAAACATGGTGGGAACCTACCCACAATATGATGATACTTTGATAAAATTATTTAAAATATTACAATGGGGAATGCACATCATACAGGCACACTACCTAGAGCTCACTACTCAAAAACAACAACAAGGGCTACAACCCAGGGAAGACATGCTATCTTACAAATAGATTCAGACCACATCCGAAAGATCATGAACTAATATAATAGAATCTCTTAATGCCTAGTTATAGTTTTGATTAAGCACATAACATCTTCTTCTTCACAACTCTTCTCTATCTCTGAAACATCAATACATTATTCACATATACACTCATCCATGACACCCACAATTCAAAGATATAACATTTATTTATACATGGAGTAAACCTTATGAAGATCATCAAGGTCGGCTCAACACTCATCACCTAATTACAAAAATATAACCTTACACACTACAATATCACATGCGGACCAAGAAATATCAGCCAAGACATAGCATGGACCCATATCACATGCCTCAAATGCAAAACACCTCCAAGAGTTATGCATCAAACATCTGCAACATGCTACAAGCATCTAGTCGGTCCCAAATATGAAGAACACCAACACAGCGAATAAAATCATCAATTACGCACACAATGATCAATGCGAACCACCAACACAAAAGGTACATGATCCAGAAACATCCACAAGCATCATGAATTACCACCGCAACATTCGCATCAACTTAAATTACTAGAATCACATTGTCATCATACAAAACTTCAAGAACCCTAACTGTAATGACTGTCAACTTGGAAAAATCACTTGCGGAGCTCCAAACCATGAACCATCTAAATTGAAGATACACATCAATATTCCAAACACATTCCCAAATTCATAGATCAAGATACTGCAATGTGGAGCAATGCAGAACAAAATACTGACACTCTGCCACCACTGAAAAACCAGCCACAACATAGATATCCATACCTCACTCAAATCTTCATGCGGACTTCTGAAAATTGTAATGAATCATGTATAAACAATCCTCTACAAACCCTTTAATCTGCAAACTCTGATCATCAACATGTTGAACAAACTCACTAACTAAACTTCAGTACAACACTGTCACAGATAGAGAAATATATTGACATCAATGACAACACATCTCTCAGATATCTCTAAAGCACATATTTGCAGCATACTTACAGAAATCTCCAGAAATCTCCCCAAACATCCAATAAAAGTTAGGATTTTGTGTTGACATTAAGAAAGATGCAACCAAATGAATACTATTGTTAATGGTTACCTCCACTTTTTAGTACTCTGGTGGCTCTTTAACTCTCTTCGGGAATTCTTCAAGATCTATGTGTCCTATCTCTATATCCCTAGTGTTGTCCATATTAGATGACACAAATGAAGATGGGAAGACCAGATGAGGGTCATACTTCTTAAACTTCATATCTTTCTTACTTGGTGATGGATCTATCATTTGACTATGATTGCAACTACAACATTTGGAAAAGATCACCACCATGCTAATCTTATCAAAATCGCCTTATTAAGGTTTAAAAACCCTAGCTTATTGATAGAACCAAAAATGTCTTTGGTGCAAATCGGGTTTGTATCTATGATCTACATGTGTGTGCATATGGGGCAAATCAAGCTTTACAAATCCGATTTACACCTAATATTGGTGTAAAGAATAATAAGGTGCATTTCGAACTTCTAAGTCTGGTTTGCATTGGAAAGGCTTGGAAAAACATGAAATGGTGTAAATCAGACTTGTAAACCTGATCTACACTAAAGTAGACCAAAAAAAAGCAAATGGTGACAATCAGGTTTAGAAACCCGATTTACACCATTGAAATTGCAAAGGGAAGAACATTGTGCTTGTTGGGGTTATAAGCTCGACATACACCATGCGACACTACTTGTTAAAAACTGTGCATAATATTTGGTGACGGTGTAGGGCATGGGTATGGCCTTGACATACATTGAAAGGTTAGACTTTGGTGTAGGTTGGGGTCATCACCCCATCATACACCATAAGCTCATAACTAAAAAAACATATCGGGTTTGCAACCACGACATCCACCATGCAAAGTATGGTGTATGTCAGGATTACAAGCCCGATATACACTGCACTCATACAAAACAAACTTTGCAAAGGTGGCTTTGATAATAGAATGTGTCAGGATTAAAACCCACCATAAACCATCAAAAATCAGAACACGGTTATTATGGGCTATAATCTGTGACATACACCAATATCAAATGATACGAAAACCAAATGATCTCTAAACAAATGAGAAAAAGAATAAGAAAAAGGAATGAAGAAACACACTCAAAAGGATTGAATGGCTCTAGCCCTTACTATGATTCCTAAATCATAAAAAATCCCTTGAACATAAACAAATGGGGTCAAAAAAGTACTAAAACATATATAAAAAAAAAGAAATAGAACTCAAAATGATTACGAGATCCTAAAGTAATTAATATGCTAAGACATGAGAAATAAATGTGCACTTTGGGCTTATAAGTCACACAAAAAAACCCAAAATGGTGTAGTTTAGACTCATAAGCCCTTATTGCATCATTGAAAGATTAAAAAGTGCAGTGCCAAAGTTAAACTCTGACTTTGCACAAAAAGGCAAAAAGGTGGTGTAATATCGGACTTAAAGTCCAAATTTGCACAAGAAGAATAAAAGACTTGCTTAAATTAATTTTTTGAATTAACCAATAAAATTAAGATTGGGAAACAACTATAAAGATTCCCAAAGACTAATGAGGCAGACAAAATGGCTCGAAGAATGAACTTTAAAGAAATGAGAATGAATTCGAATAAAAAATTGTAGGGGTTATCTAGTTTTTGCTTCACAATAAAAAACAAGGATAACAGATGGCTGTTATTAGGGAACAATTTCTGATCATTCATGGGAATGATTATAAGGTGTAGAACCTCATATCTCTAAGTGCCTTCTTCTAATCCATTGGGCCACAAATTCAAGTGACCAAAAACTCAAAAGACCACAAAAAAGAAGAAAACACAAAATTGTACAAAAATATACAAAGATTTTCCAAACCTTTTACTGAGTGAAAAATTTAAGATGTTGCCCACTATGAGGCAATTCAAATGAGGTTCCATCTTGATATGCTAAAAGATAACTCAATTCTCCTCATACATGATCAATCATGAAAGGACCCTTCCATAATTAATCAAACTTTTCATGCATGCCCTTTGGTTCATGCCTCATCCCAAAGAAGAACAAGATCACCAACTTTGAAATCTCTATGCCTTTTTTTCTTGTTAAAGAGGGCTTTGACCTGCTTTTGATGTTTTACAATTCAATCCACCACTATGCATGTTGTTCCTTCAACTGAGTAAGGAACGTAATCTTCTTATCCATAGAATTTAGATAAGTCTCATCTTCAATCGCTCTTGATAACTTCAAAGCTGGTAACTCTAAAGTAACAAGAATATCGGCATTGATCCCATATAACAACTCAAATGGAGACATACCAATAGTCTTCTTAGGTTTGATGTGATCATCCCACATAGTATCATACAAAGTTTTGTGCCATAACCTCTGATTTTCATCAACACGCTTCTTGATGATACTCGCCAAGTTTTTATTACTGGATGTTGCATGACTATTGCCTTGAGGATAATAATTAGATGAATGTGCAAGGGTGATTCCATATTCAAAACAAAATTGGTTCAATTCATAAGAAAAAAAGGCAGTTGCATTATCTGAGACAATCTTATGAGGAATGCCAAATCTACATATTATATTCTCCTTTAGAAATGGGCATGCCACTTCTGAAGTAGAATACTTCATTGGAATAGCTTCCACCCACTTTGTGAAATAATCTATCATTTTAAGGACATAGGTATGACCTACATTAGAATATGGATTAATAACACCAATAAAATTGATTCCCCATTTCTTGAAAGGTTATTCAATTACAATTGGTTTTAGGGGAAGAGCTGCCAGCTTTTGTTTTCCAATAAATTGTTGACAAAGATCACAATTATGTACCCACTGGTATGCATCTTGGAAAAGTGTGGGCCAATAATACTTGGGCCTCATAATCTTATGAGCTTTTACAGGTGTAGAAAAATTCCCACCACAATCTAAGTTGTGGAAATACTCTAGCAATCTCACATGTTGTGCTTTGACAATTCATCTCAAAAAGGTACCATCAATGTTTTTTCTTGTACAAACAATTGTCCCAAAGAACAATGTTTGCAGCCTTTAGCTTAATATTCATTTTTTCCTTATAACTCAAATACGAATGACATTCACCATATGTAAGGAAATGAGTTATATTATAATGCCACTCATCTATGGTGTTAACAAACAACACAACGGGAAAACTTTCTAGATTTTCCTCATCTTCCTTACTTTGATGGACTAAATCATTTTTGGTGATCAATTGACACAAACCTTTTCCCTGAACAATATTTCTAGGCTTGATCTCAAGTTCATACTCCTGAAATTTGGCAAACCAATTACCTCTTCTGGTGTCAAATTCTTGTTGAGTGAGAATTGACTTAACTATTGTATCAGGAACCAAGATAAAAGTATGAGAATTAAGGATGTAGAACCTGAAATACTTAAGTACCTTAACTGCAACAAAAGCATGTTTTTCCATCTAGGAATATTTTAACTCATGATACTTCAAAGGATAACTCATGAAATCAATACGAGTTTCAATCTCATCTTTATTCTTTTGCATCAAGATAGTGTACATTGTATGCTCAGAAGCATAACTATACATGATAAAATCTTTAGTATAATCGAGACAAACCAGAATTGGAGCATGTGCAATGGCCTCCTTAATCTCATTGAAAGTAGCTTTTCCTTCGGCATTCCACCAAAAAATAGTCTTACCCTTCATCATATCAATAATATGACAAGTCTTTTCTACAAAGTTAGGAATAAATCTGCAAAGAAAATTCACCTTCCCGAAGAAAGAATAAATAGTCATCTTACAAGTGGGTATGACAAGTTTTTGGATAGATTTAACCCTTTTAGGATCAATATTAATTCCCTCTTTGTATGTAGTGTGTCCCAAGAGCTTCCCTTCTATCACCCCAAAAACTGATTTCTTGGGATTGAGGGAAATGCCATGCTTTCGACATCTCTAAAGCACCTCATGTAGATGATAATGATGATTGTCATGATCTTTAGAAAAAATTGTGAGGTCATCAAGATAAACAACAATGAACCTACCAATAATTCCACAAAAAGCCAAATCCATAGCTCTTTGTAAAAGTGGCACCCACATTTATTAACCCAAAAGGCATTCTGCAATATGAAAATGTGCCACATGGAGTAGTGAATGTGGTTTTTTGTTGATCAACTTCACTTACTTCGATTTGGTTATATCCAGAAAAACCATCAAGCATAGCCATCATTTGGGATCCTGTGACTATCTGTAAAACTTGATCCATAATGGGCAAAAGATAATTATCTTTTAATGACAACCGGTTCAAGTTCCTGAAATCCACATAAATATGGATCTCTCCATTTTTCTTTTGTATCAGAACTATATTCGTTATCCATGTTGAAAGATGAATAGGAAAAATAATTCAAGAATTTAACATTTTTTGAATTTTTGAAAGAATGGTACCTAACATCTTTGGATTGTCTTGTCGTTGTTTTTGCCTAAAACGATCTACATCGACTTTGAGCTCGGGATATCATGTTACAACTCCTTTGGTTGAAATGACTTGAAATCCTCATATGAATATGCCAATACGTCAATGTATTGATGCAACAATTGAATGAACCGGTCTTTCTCTTCAGAAGTACAACTATTACCTATGTTCACAAACTTTGGATCATCTTCCAATCTAATATTGTACCTCTCATATCCCATAGAGGAATATGGACTCACTTTTTGTCTTTTGATATAATGGTCATGTTTATCAAACAAATTTTCAAGAGAAACTAAACCTTTGGGAATTTTGTTACCTTTTAGCTATAATAATTCTTCACCTTGTTCAAATTCCTTATCAGAAGTTGAATCTGAAGAGGAAGAATTACTACCTTCAAAGTACAGATTGTTGAAGTCATCCTTAACTTCAAGGAAATTAATGATATGCTTATTGTCATTAAAAATCTATTAATGATCCCAATTGTCAGGAACATTTGGCCTTGAAGCCAATTTAATAGTATACCTTGTGTAGCTGAAATCTTTATGTGGAATCAAAGTGTGGCAGATGTAGCAAGAGAATCTGCCTTGTCACTGAAATCTCTTAGAACCACTAAAATATTGAAAGCATTAAAACCTTCAATTTATCCCAAACAAGATTGTGATAGTGCTTGAGACTATCATTTCTTGTTTGATATATATTCCTCACTTGACATACTACTAACTCAGCATCACCTTGTGCATGGAGATTCTTAATTACTCTCTTGTGTGTAACTTCAATAACTAATAATAATGACTCATATTTTATCGTATTATTAGTATTAGAAAACTACAGCTTAAAAGAGTAAGGAATAACTTCTCCTTGGGGAGAAATGAGAACATCACCAGCATTGAAACCAACTGAAGCACAAATGTCGTCAAAATCCAAGATCTAGACATCATTGGAGGTACTATCAATAGAGCTTATGGGAGTATCTTCCTTGTGAAGAAAATGGATTTCACCTTTTCTTAAAGAGATTTCACCCTTATCAATTATGATAAAGGATTTACTAGAACCAGCATCTGACTAGTGGTATTCACAAGCATCAGCAAACTTATCACTATCTGATATAAATGGAGAACTAGGCTCTTCACTATCAATACTATGACAAGATTCAGATATTTCTAACTTAGAGACCTCTACCTAGTCCTTAGGACACTCTAAGAGTGGGGGTGAATTAGAGTGTTAAGATTTCTGCCTTTTTAAAACTTGGAAATTCAAAAAGAATATGACTCAAGGTTGTACAAAGCACTCAAACAGATTGTCCTATTAAGAAGGTAACAAAAAAAATTTATTCTTTAATGTGAATCTGAAAAATTACCAGAGTGTAGTAATAAAACAAAGTACATATATATGAATCAGATTCAAGTAACTTAAAACATGCAAATACAAGATTGATAAAATGACAAATAACAGAATAATTATGAAAGACAGAGTTTAAGTAGCAAAGCTTAACAAGTAATATGATAACCTTAAATTCACAAAATAATAAGACATCATGCAACACAGTTATTTCCCACAGTGGAAAACCCTCATGGGGTACAAAAACCACTCATACCTATTTTTCATTAACTTCAGTGTATCAACTCTGTTACATCTGCTTTCATAGGAGCACCAACTCCTTTTCTCTACACTGTCTTTGCTTGTTTACAAAATACTAAGGTTGTGTAATTGCATTATTCTTTTTATGCAACTACAAAATCTTAATATTACATAAGATATTCAATAAAGCCCAGAAACTGAAAATATCATCTGCAATATTGTAGGTACACAAAAAGCTTTTCTATTTTTCAAGAGATTTTCTATTTGAATTTTTCAACACCCTCCAAAATGGCTTTAAGAAAAGAATCTATATATCAAGAGAGAATAGTGAAGACATCCTCCATAGGTGTACATCACCAACTCAAGGTCATCACCTCCTTGAGTTGAAGTTAACCTAACTATTGTAACTGAAAAAATGATATAAAAATGAATAAGATTCCTCTTTTAGTGAACCCAAAACAGCAAAACAGAAAACTATTTTTCTGTGCATAGAATACATTAAATCTGAAAAAATATTCTTCAAATAATACCACCAAAATACTATGGAATAGTTCATTGAGAAAAATCCCTTTCTCATTTACCTTGGTTTGCATTTGTTTGAAATGCACACAAAGATAAATAGAAAGTTCATTCACCGAAACAAAATTACCAACAATCTTCTTAATACAAAACAAATAAACCTTGCAGAACCTCAAAGATGTACCTGTTCAGACGGAAAAAGAAAAACTGAAGACTGTATTGAAATAAAACTCACATTCTTCCACATCCAGTTGAGAGTCAGTTCAAGAATAGTCAAAATCTTTTACAAAGCTGCCTGAAGAACAAATAAACCCATCGAATATTGAAGAGAGTCATCAAGAACCCAAAACTGCCTACAAAGTTGCTATAGTGTCAGCTAGGGTTTGAAGCACTTCAAAGCCAAAAAAAAAAAATTCACCCTAAATTGATTTCCAAATACTAATACAAAACACAATGATATTTGGCGTCTGGTAGTGATATTGATAGTAATGAAATAAAATCTGCCTAAGTGGAATAATACTTGTTGTCCTATTCATTGCTTCAACACTCAATATTAATAAAAGTGAATGACCATAAGTTGTTGTTCAAATATATATTCAATATACCACAAGGCTCACAAATCAACACTTACGATGACATAGGATTATAACAAATCAAAGTGAATTGGAGCACACCCATGAAGGCATTAAGTGAACTTTGAAGAACTTGTCATGTCATTCCTTTATTCACATCCATGTGACTTTAGTGATGATTCGTCAGTCAAAGATTCAATAAGAATGTGTTGTTGTTTTAATGTAACGTCAAATATTAATCATAGAACATCATTAATCTGCAAAGTAATATACTACATTGGCAAGAATAAAACCTAGGATCTACACATGATGTCAGCAATAATTAAACCATGAGATCAATATGTAATTCACCAAAGTATACTTTTGTCATCGAGGACAAGAACAAAAACACTTAAAGAGGAGTCAACAAAAACTTCATCAATGTGTAGATAATAGTTTCCCATACCTTCTCACTCGAACAAGATCTATGGATGAGGATCATCTGACTTTACCACCATATACTTTGTTTCTCTCTTGGGAAAGAGCTTCTACATGACTCCCTTGACTGGAATCTTCGCTTGAGTCATGTCCATATGAAATTCCCATCCCACATCTTTACAAAAATTACGTCCCAAGAAAATCTCGTATCAGGCGAAAACATCAGCAACTAGAACGGTCATCTTGATTTTCTTATCAGGGAAGGACATGAATGCAAATTGTGCATCCTTAATTTGCCCCACAAGAGGCACTTGCTTATTTTCCATGGAATAAAAATTACCAAACATCTTCATCAAGTTCACACCAACTACATTAGCTACTTTGAGGGGCGTGACATTATCCGAGGCTCTAGAATCAATAACATAATTACTTAACTTAAAACGGTTAATCAACAAGGAAATATAAGAAGGATCAATTTTACTTGGAATGGATGAAGGAATAGTAACAAGGTTATTTGGTACATTCCTAGGCTTAGATAACACAAGATTATTTTGAGGACTTACAATTGGTCAAGAATCTTTACCATTTACAAACTTAACCAACCTATCAAATTGGTCAAGGTTGGCCTATAGGCACTCAACTTTAGACATTTGAATTTTGGTCTTTCTACCATGATTAATTATATCAAAGGGTTGGTACAAACTATCTAAAGAGGATGAAGGAATTTCTTGATATTTAGGATTTATGGCACTAGAATTTACTAAATTTGAAATAATAGGAGGCAAAAAAGATGCACTTAATTGGTCATCACCTGTTATATTTTTAGGTAACACTGGAAGAGGTATTCCTCTCTTTGCAATGGTGACTGGAAATTGAGGAGTATCCTTCTTCACCCCATCATCGCTGGGATGATCGGGTTGATTTGGAGAATGAGTGTGAACTGCATTTGCTGCTTTGGAATATTCTTCAAAATGCATGTAGTTGATTGTAGAGTCACCAGCAAATTCTTCCCCATACTCTTAGAAAAGAGTTGTGACATCTTCTTCAGAAGATATGAAGTCACCTTGTTACACTTCAAATTACTCCACCACTTAATTAGAAGGTGGAGTTTCAAGAGCCAACCTTTCTAGTGAAGGAGGGAGTTTAGCCTGATTCTTAGTAGCATAATTGTTAGCATTGTTTGGGTACGTCCTCCTTGGGATATCTTTGTAAGGAGCATAGAAAGAATTCTAAGAAATTTGTTTCTTAAGAGCAAGAAGTTCATTTACCAACCTTTGCACCATCAGATCAGTAGTACCTGAAGAGATTGTTTCAGGCAATACAAGAGAATTTTTAGACTTATTTGGATCTTTCCTGATTTTTCCAGCAAGGATGAGATCATCTTCCACTTCAGTTGCTATCCTTTGTGCTTATGATAAGTTCATCATTGGTTCTCTTCTCAATAGGAAACTCACCTCTGGCAACTAGGATTTGATGAAGAAATACTTGAGATTCTCAGCAGTTGGTTGAGGAACTTGGGAATGTGGTTTTGCAACTTGTTGAATTTCTCGATAAAATCATGCATAGGCTCATGAGGTTCTTTCTTCATCTATTTAAGTTGCACTAGGAGATCATGAGCATCTTCAGTCGGATTGAATCTAGCCTCAAAATGAGTTTTCAGGGTATTCTCATTAGTTATGGTTTGAGGTGTCAAATGATAAAACCAATCAGTAGTTGCACCTAGTAATGTCTCAACAAACAATCTCACTAAAACATCTTCATGTTCAACCCCAATAAAATCACATGCAATATAAAAAGCAATGATATGCTCATTAGGATGTTTTTTACCATTTCTAAAGAATCTGGGAATATACTTCCTAGAACCATGTGGAAGTGGATGAACAGGAAGAGGCAAATTAAGAGGACCAAAAAAATTTCCCTAAAGACCTTGAGCAAGTTGACCATCTCCTATAATCATGACCACTAGTTGAAAAGGTGGAATAATAAACCTTTGAACTTAATTAACATAACACCAAGGATCTGGGAGCACTAGATGCTTTTCTAGGAGTAGGTGATCTTTCACTTATAGATGGATAACTTCTTGTATTCAGCAAAGGAGATACTAATATGGGAGGGAAATAATCAAAATTATTATTCTGTAGTAACTCAAAAATAGGATCAATAACACCTTGATTTTGCCTACTATGAGTGTAACTTGGATAGGCCAGATTAGAAACTTTGAAGTAAATACAAGAAGAAAACTTGGAGGATAATACCCAAAATAAGAACACTAGAATGCTACAACCAAAACTGAAGGTACTTGGTTGTGTGTTCTCCCCAACAGAGTTGCCAAAAACAGTTGGGTGAAAAGTTTGTAAACTAAGGAAGTTCACAAAATTGTGGTTTCAGCCACAGTATGCGAGATTAAATCTCTCCTAATTATAAGGGAAGTCTCCCCATTTTTCTTGCTACTCTTTCTACTTAGAACACAAATTTAACTAATAATTATAATATAAATATAGGCCTTACATCATCTTATTCTCTCTTTTAGAATAGATGTTATTCTTTTCTCTTTTTTTAGAAAAGAAATTACAATTTGGAGCAGTAATGATTAATACAACTTTGAAATTACTATGTAATATTTCAAAATTATGCGAATGATAAATACAAATAAAGAGAAGCAAAGTTTCCATAAAGGCACAAAGTCCTTCGTTGCTTCTTCATGAGGATAAAATAGTACTCAAGCACAAAGTTATGCAACCACTATAGGCTTATCAACCTTTTACATATAACTTCTATAACCCTCAGTATTCTACCAAGATAATAAGACAAAACACAAAGTCTTCGTATTGGTATCTAATTACAATTTAAATAATTTTATTTGAATAACAAAATGAAGCTCAAAGTCTTCAAATAGCTATTTCTTGTACTAATTCTATTTCACACACTAAATTGTAATACAAAGTTTACAAGGCAAAATTCGCTCTACTCTTAAATACTATTTCTCCACAATGTTTTTATTTGATAAAAACAAGATTTCACAACAAGAATGATGTAAGTGTTGGAATTAAGTTGTCATTTTTGTCAACGGTTTAGAAGATGCAATGAATAGAGATGCAAGATGTTGAGTGTCCCAAAAGAAGTCAAATTGATTGTGATGGTGTTGGCTCATGTTGGTAGAATTGAGCAGATGTTTGTGTATGTGAGAAGGTTGAACAAGCATGAATTTATGTTTAGTGAACAGGAATGAGTTGGAATTTAGTCAAAGGCCACAGAGAAGATAAAAAATATAATTGGAGTTAGCTTGGACTTGCATTTGGACAAAGAAGACATAGGTTATAGAGTGGTGAAGTAATTCAGCAAATTGGTCTGAATCAGAAAAAGTGCAGTCGCAGTAATGTATAACGTGTTGTGTTGGTTGCACATTGTTGTGGGGATAGCATAACACATCATTTTATCGCTATCACTACTTTGTGGTCAACTCTCTACATTGATCAAAGGTAGCCATGAAACTACGACAGGAGATAGGAGAAGCGCATAACACAATGTGTTATCACTATTGCTATTTTAGAGTCAACTCTTTGCATTGACTAAAGGTAGCTATGAAACTGTGACAGGAGACATGAGAAGTTCATAACACGCTGTGTTTTGGATTTTCACTAGTTCATAGTCAACTCTCTGCGCTGACTAATGGGAGCTGCGAAACTATGAAAGCACATAACATGCAGAGTATGTTATTGCAATTTTGCAGTCAAATTTGTGTGCTAACTAACGGGAGTTGTGATATAGAGATAAGCACATAACACACAGTTTCACTATTTCGTGGGTCAATAGACTGCATTGACCAAGGGTGTTGTGAAACTGTGAAAGCACACAACATGTGTATTAGTGTGTTTGTGGGACACACTAGCTCAGTGTTGCCTATCAATTCAACGTAGATTTCTTCTACACGTGGACCTTTTGTGAGCAAAAGGATATGTTGATGGGTCCCACCATCCACCATGTGGCTGAGCAACATTTGAATACTATGTGGAGAAAATATTTGACTGGTTATGAAGCTAAGAGCACATGTATCAAAAGGATAATTTTTGGTCAGAATAGAGCTACAGTTGAAAATAATTTTTTTAAATGGGGCTGAGTGCAAAGTAAAACCAAATTGTAGAGATTGTTGGGTAAATAAGGAAGGTAGTATTTAATGTGGACTACTACCAGTCTAAAGAAGAGACATGGAAGATCATTTTGTTGAACATAAAGTACCATTGAGAGGGGGGTGAATCAGTGGTATCCAAAACTCTTAACCTTTTAATCCTAAAAGTGAATACCAGTTAGCAATGCAAACACTAAGTAAACCTACTGGTGAGATAAAGAAACAAATCACAATGCAATCACACAAAGGCACATCACATGACACCGGTATATACGAGGAAAACCCAAAATGGGAAAAACCTCAATGAGAAAAGTTGTTGGAGTCTACTCCTCCAATCTAGCCTCACAATGAAAATCTAATTACAATGTTTAGGACACCAACTCAAGTAGCACCAACCCCTAATTTAGGGCACCAACCCAAGGAGCACCAATCCCTACACTGAGCTCCAACTCAGTCATTACAAAAAATTATATCAAAACATTAGTTATAATCCAATTACAAATGAATTTTGTAACCTCACAGATATGTCTCTTCATCGGTCCACCTCTGCTCTACTCTCTATCGGTTCTCTTCTCACCTTCTCTAACTCTTCCTCTACTTGGCCTCTGCCTTGTCTTATCTCTTCTCACTCTCTTCCTCTGCTCACCTCTAATCACTATAGCTCCCTTGCCGATTCATGCTCTACAGGTTGTCTGCCTTTCCACTTGATTACTAGTTACTTATATTAGACAATTCAAATAACCAAAAGACAACTGAGAGGGGGGACTGAATCAATTGTCATAGATTATCAAAACCATTAGCAATTAAAACTTTAATACTGGAACCCAAAACATTAATATCGAAATAGCAGTTTAAACCAATCAAGCATAAACAATAATCACAAAATAAATACCATCCACATGACACCAATATTTATACGTGGAAAACTCGATAAAGGGAAAAACCATAGTGGGAACCCTACCCACAGTAAGTATAAACCAATATTTATACTTCTATAGTAAGTATGTGAATTACAATTGAGGGGCATGCACTTGCAGGAAGGCCAACAACCTAGAGTGCACTACTCATCACAAAAGGAGCCTCACTGACTACATAGAAATCTAGACTACAATCTAGAGAAGTGTTGAACTGCAAAAGATAACATCTCCTATGCCTAAGTATAGTCTGGGTTAAGCTCAATACCAGAGGACTAAATCCTCTTACATAAACCCAATTCAATCTCCAATGATCGACCAAATCCTCTGCCTGAATGATATTACATTATTCACACATTACATATCCATTTCCCATTCCCATGATGATCTACAATGAGATCTTACATCTATATATACAAACCCTCGACCATAAACAATCAGGTCAGCCACCAGATAATAAACCAATTACATAATTACAAAATATGTTGGCCTTAGACCAAACAAATAATAACCCAAAACATATGACATCTCGGAAACATATTGAGAGGTCCAATCCACACGTTACATTAAAGTCGGTCCATAACCTAGATCAACCGGGACCCAGCATAGGTCCACACACTAAAGCAATGATCTCCATCCACCAAGTCTTGAACATGATCACCATCAGCATCCTAAAACTTCACCAGAAGTTGCACCAACACCGCTTATGCAATTCATCAAAGATCTTCATCAAAAGATCTATCGGTGAAACCCTTGTCAGAACCAAAAGCTAGGCTTCTAAGAAAATAGGATAGCATCCGATCACCAGACCAAAACCAACTTACTGAATATGAACATGAGTATCATGAACAAGCCAATTCCATAACCAAACTATACTAGATCCTACCGGATCATGTTGGATCCAAGACAACCAAAAACCACTCATCCTACCAGGACCAGAAAGGTGTCGGTAAAGCATGCAAACAACTAGTGTTTGCATCAATGACAAAACATCAATACAACACATAATCAATTCCACCAAATGGTCAACAATCTCCCCCTTTGGCATTGATGACAACACTAGATGTGATAAACATCTAAGTACCAAGAAATGTCAAACAAGTCTCCCCCAATGGAAGACAACCAACAATCTCCTACATAAAGATATAACAATGAAATTCTAAAACAAAGACCAAACTCCCCCTATGAATAATATCTTTGTAAAGCTTTGAATCTCTCCCTCTATCAATATCTCTCCCCTTTTACTTTTTCTTTTTCACATAAATATCTCCCCCCCTTTGACATCAATGCCAGAAATCTAACAAAAATATCAAAGCAAAAACATAAACCACTGAATCTAAAAGTTGACTACTTCCCATGAGCAGTAGCATCCCCATATCAATATCGGAATGGATAGTATCTCTGGTAATGCATACTGGATTGATGTCAAACCACATCAATCAAGTCTCTACTGGAGGGGTAGAAGCTCCCAGTCTGTCTCTTAGGTACTCAAATGATTCCTTGGAAAAGGTTTAGTGAAAATATATGTAATCTGCTCTTTAGTGTTGACATAAACCAGTCTAACTTCATTTGCTTCCACCTTTTCCTTCAAAAAGTTGTACTTAATAGATATGTGCTTTGTCTTAGAGTGAAATACCAAATTCTTTGATATATCAATAGCAGCAGCGTTATCACAGTGAATAACTATCGGTGCATCACAATCCACCTATATATCCTTCAACATTTGCTTCATCCATAAAACCTATGTACAATTAGTAGCAACAACAACATACTCAGCTTCAATAGTAGATAAAGAAGTACATGACTGTTTCATGTTGATCCATGAAGCTAACTTCTTTCCAAGAAAGAAAGATCCATCAGAAGTACTTTTTCGGTCATCAACATCTCCAGCCCAATCAGCATCTGTATATGGACATAAAGTAAAGTTATCATCCTTAGGGTACCACAAGCCATATTCTAATGTATCTTGCAAGTATCTAAAAATCTTTTTCACTGCACTCATGATTTTCTCTAGGATCACTCTGAAATCTTGAAACAATACAAATAGAATTCATAATGTCAGGCCTAGTCTAAGTCAAATAAAGAAGACCTCCAATCATAGATTTATATCTTGTAAGTTTTACCGGTGCAAAAACATATTTTCTTGTCAATTTCTCACTTGTAACCATAGGAGTACTTACCGGTTTAGAATCTCCCATACCAAATTTCTTCAACAATTCCTTAGCATACTTAGTTTGACAAATGAAAATACCTTTGTAGTCTGAGTAATCTGCAAACCTAAGAAAAATTTCATCTCACCAATCATAGACATTTCAAATTCTTTCTCCATATTCTTAGAAAATTCTATGCATAACTTATCTTCACCTCCAAAAATAATGTCATCAACAAATACTTCAATAATCAGTATATCATCATCAGTGATCTTATAATATAAATTACTATCAGCACTACCCTTAGTAAAACCAATCTTCAAAAGATATTTATCCAACCTTGCATACCAAGCTCTAGGTGCTTGTTTCAATCCATATAAAGCTTTCCTTAACCTACAAACCATGTTTGTATCATCTGATAGTGAAAAACCATCAGGTTGCTCAATATAAACTTCTGCATCAAGATTCCCATTCAAAAATGCACATTTAACATCCATCTAATAAACCTTATAGTTTTTATAAGCAACATAGGCAAGAAATAATCTTAAAGCTTCAATCCTAGATACAGGTGCAAAAGTCTCTCCATAATCAATTCCTTCCTTCTGAGAATATCCTTTACAAACCAATCTAGCCTTATTCCTTATAACTTGACCATCCTCATTCAATTTATTCCTAAAAACCTATTTAGTTCCAATGACATTCTTATTTTTAGGTCGGGGAACCAAAGTCCATGTGTTATTTTTCTCAATATGATCTAATTCTTCTTCCATAGCTTACAACCAATATTCATCTTTACTTGCCTCAATTACTGATACCGGTTCAACATGTGAAATTAAACATACCGCATTAGTTGCCAGTCTTCTTCGTGTCATTACTCCATTGTTCTTATCCCCAATAATCTTATCTTCTGGATGATTCAATCTCACATACCTAGGAGTCCTCTGACTCTCTGTTCTTCCTCCTGGTTCTTCAGTTACTGTAGAACTTTTTGGTACTATCGGAGTAACTGGTTCAAAACTCTGTTCTGGTAAAGGTGATACCAATTCAGATATAATCATTTCCACTGCCGGTTCATTATCATAAACTCAAATTTGACTTATGTTCATCTCATCCACTTTGACATTAGCACTCTCCACAATTCTCTGCAATCTCTTGTTATAACATCTATATGCCTTGATTTCACCAGAATAACAAATAAATATGCCTTCATCACATCTAGGATCAAATTTGCCAATGATATCATCTCTCATAATATAACATTTACTACCAAAGATTTTGAAATACTTAATTGTAGGTGTATTTCCAAACCATAATACATAAGGTGTCTTACCGGTTTCTCCTTTGATATGTACTATGTTGAATGTATAAACCATTGTGCTCACTGCTTCTCTCCAATAGATATGAGGTAGACTAGCTTCCATCATCATTGTTCTAGTAGCATCCAAGATAGTTATATTCTTCCTTTCCACAACTCCATCATGCTGAGGTGTCTGGGGGGAAGAAAATTGTCTTCTTATACCATGCTTCTCACAAAAGTTATTAAACTCACCGGATGTGAATTCTCCACCATGATCTGACTTCAAACATTTAATCTTCAATCCCGTCTCAGTTTCCACTTTAGCCTTAAAGATTTTAAACTTTTCAAATGCCTTATATTTTTCTTTTAGAAAAGTAACCCACATAATTTTAGAATAATCATCAATGATTAGCATGAAATATCTATCACCTTGAAAACTTTTAACTCTAGCAGGGCCACACAAATCATTATGAATAAGATCAAGAACATAATTTGATTTATCTTGTATACTCCTTGTATATGGTGAAAATGGATAACAATAATAACAATATTGAAAGGCTAAATGAATTCAACCACAAAACCCTAGCCTAACAATCAACAAAGATCCACCATAACATATGAAGATTACCTAAGACAATGCAAATCAAATAAAATCACAAAGATTATACCATCACATGTCCAATAGGGTTTGGATCTCCATTCTTCCTATCTCCATTGATCTTGCTTGATATATTTGCTCTTAGATTTTATGTGCACAAGAGCTCAACAAAGAACGGAATGTGGTTGCAATTAGGATCGTAGTGTAGTCAAGTAATCAAGTAATTAGGTCATTAGGGTTTGATAATGAAGGAAGCATCTCCTTATATAGAAGACACTATATGAAATGGAGGGATAAGATTGAGAGGTGTAAAAGGAGGTCGGCTATGATTAGAGGGTAGGTAAAAGAAATAATAAGATAATGAAAGGGTTAGGTAGTGTATGAATTAAGAGATGAATTACATGTGTCATGGGTAGAAAAGGTTAATGAATTAATTAAATAAATAAAGATTTATTTAATTAATAGAAGAAGTGGGATAATTAAATAAATAAGAATATTTATTTAATTTAGGAAAATGATAATTTAAATAAATAAATGTATTTATTTAAATGATAAATAAGGCTAGAAGAGGATAAATGAATTAATTAAATAAATAATGATTTATTTAATTAATAGAAGAATTAGGCTAAAGTAATTAAATAAATAAAGATATTTATTTAATTAGACATGACAATTTTAGGTGTCTACATTTTGCCCCTCTTTGAGATAATGCGGCTTGTCGCGTTGTTTCAAAGAAGATAAGATGAACTGATACAGAGTTGCCCCAAGATGGGAATGATATGCCCCCTCGAGAGATTGGATGAAAATGTCTGAAAAGATTGCAAACAATCTCTCGATAAGAAAGAGAGGCTAGAATGGACTGACCGAATAAAGTGACAGAGTCACGGGATAATGAAGACTGACTTGGGAAACGAGGGCTAAGGGTAGTCTATAAGATAGACCATGGGGGAAAATACATCCTCATTGTCATCTACACATCCACGAGAGCAGATTGCAGAGCGAAAATAGAGTAGCAGCAGTCAGCAGCGATGGCTTTCATTCATAGATTCGATTGTGTTTGCCGATTCCAGAGGCCAGCAGAGGCAGGAGAGCCGGTAAGTACCACCAAACCTCCTTGTACTTCGACGCATTTAATTTTTTCATTAATGCAAGGTAGATAGAGCAATAAATGCGCTTAGACTAGGGTCCAAAAAGTGTCCAAAAACATCCAGGCGCGTCTGCATTGGTGCCAGGCACATCTGTGCTCACGAGGCACGTCTGTGTTTGTGCCAGGCACGTCTACATTTGAACCCACGTCTGTGTCAAATGCGACCACGTCTGTGATGGTCAGTCGCGTCTGTGCCAAGAAGGTACGTCTGTGTCACCCAGGCGCATCTGTGCAGAGCATAGGCACGTCTGTGTCAATCAGGCATGTCTGTGTTTTTCAGGCACGTCTGTGCAGTCTGAAAGCGCGTTTATGTCAGGTAATCGTGTTTGTGTTAAGTTTTGGTCTTCTAGGTCAAATCGGCAGTTCTGTGATGAACATACACTATCGATTAGATAAGCTACTGAGAGGATACACTCAAGCAGGTCCTCTAGGAAGACTAGGATAGATCCGCACTTTGTGATGAATAGTGAGTACCAAGATAGAGTACTTTGTGATGAACAGGGAGTACTAAAATAGAGTATTTTGTGATGAACAGGGAGCACTAAAATATGAGTAGCACTTTGTGATGAACAGTGAGTGCAAATGTGAGTAACACTTTGTGATGAACAGTGAGTGTCACACACGTAGTACTTTGTGATGAACAGGGAGTACCACTAGGATAGAAGCAACACTTTGTGATGAACAGTGAGTGTCGCTAGGATAGATAGCCATATGCATATAGATAAAAAGTAGCATTTTGTGATAAACAGGGAATGCCACTATGACTGACATGAGTGATTTGCTTGACTGCAGGAGTATTTGTTGATGCTAGAGTCCCGGGAGAGATTCCCATCTATGCAGAGGTTGTGACCTGAGTTGTCATTCGAGGATAGAGCTGCCATTGAGGAGATGGGATTGAGACATGTTTTGTATGTGCTTGAGTTTCGGGTGAACATGGGACTGTTGACTGCGTTGGCAGAGAGATGGCACTCCGAGACCTGTACGTTTCATTTACCGATGGGTGAGATGATAGCCACCCTTGACGATGTATATAGGATACTGAGGATACCGATCGATGGGGGAGTTGATCCCATATGATCAAGATGGAGACAGGGACGCCCTGAGATGAGTATTCCAGGACCTAGGACTAGAGATGAGGGTAGGACATGTGGCGTGGGACACCATGATAGCCACTGGATTAGCATTACCAGTAGTGGTAGGAGGAGCGATCAGTGGGTTCCTGTGTCCAGATAGGGCGACACGGGGGTTGGCTGTGGGTTGGGGGGGAGCACTGGAGACACTGGTGATGCAGTACACTAGGTATGCTTAGGGACCGTGCATGCTAGCACACCTCTATTATGAGCTGCATCAGTTCGTGTACCACGGATTTGTGGGTTTGGGCTGTGGAGTGACATTGCTGCAGGTATGGGCTTACGAGCATCTACCAGTGACGAGGCCGATACACTTCAGAGGCAGGGGTCATGGACGCAGTTTTGGTCATTTGTATGACAAGATCACATCACAGCCATGGATTGGTAGGTTGGAGCACTGGCGGTGGGTGATAGATGATATCGACATGGTCATATGGAGACCATACCTGGGCTGCGAGCAGTGGGAGGATGATGCAGTTGAGCTTCCCTACACCTTCTGAAGCAGGTATTTGATTGGGCGGATGCCCTATGTGCTAGAGAGGCAGCTAGTGGATAGGATTGGCTGATAGTTTGGTCGGATTCAGAGGATGCACTGGGGCTCAGGCTTGTATGCACGGACAGTTAGAGATTAGGCACAGTTTAAGCCCTTGCTTATGATCAGGAAGTGACACAGCTGATAAAGATGATACCCCTACCCTGGGACATGTGGCCAGAGATCGAGGACGCTGGCATGGATGCTGAGTACATAGCATACTGGGCAGAGCATCCCTTCCCACGGTTGACGGACCCGGGAGAGCCATTGGATGGAGATGGGGGCAGAGGCCGATGGAGGAGGAGGGGAGCAGTTGGAGAGAGGAGGGTTGCACCTCAGAGGGAGAGTGGTGAGGAGAGGTAGGCTCGGGTGGTGAGGGGTCACGGTGGATTGCCGCTACAGGTACCAGCAGCACAGGGTCCAAGATAGGTACAGGTGCAGGGACAGGGACAGAGATAGGTACCAGTACAGGCACCAGTACAGGTACAGGCATAGGCATAGGGGCAGGCACCCGTACAGGGGGAGCCACAGGCAGAGGTGGAGGGGGCTGACCCGGTGGAGGATGAGCTGCTAGAGCTGAGGGAGATCTGCCAGGGCCAAGCAGATGAGATCTAGGAGCTGGACAGGGAGAGGGATCAGCTCAGGATGAGGCTTTGAGCTACTGAGCAGGAGCGAGATCAAGCTATTCAGCGCTACACAGAGACTGAGACAGCACTGAGGGTCAAGAGACAGGCAGCAAAGGACACAGGGGTAGGGTATGCTTATGTCCTGCGAGCAGGGGAGGAGATTGCCTATTGGCGAGATCTCTACTATGGTGCAGTGCCAGCAGATCAGCGAGCGAGGAGCTTCCATAGACCGTCGCACACAGCGACAGCTACGGGAGGGAGCCGGAGGAGACAAGCATCGAGTGGTGGGGTTATGGGTCCTCCACCACCACCAGATAGAGGAGACAAGAGGGATGATCCTGGGGTGGGTCCTTCAGGGGCTAAGATTCCATCGAGGCCAGGCGGCTCCGAGGGAGGGAGTTCATCATAGCCGTAGAGGGCTCCCTATGTATCAGTTTTGTACCATTTTTGTATTGTAGACACCTGCGGGTGCTTTTGTAGCCATATTATTTTGACATCATTGTATCATGACACTTTTATGATTATATATATGAGATGATTCATCTTTACGGCAGCTATATGTAGGTGTACCTATGTGATGAGATGTTCTTATGTGATGCTTATGATATGGATGCAACTATGTATATGATGCAATGCAATATTTTTGTTCTTTTATGTTTTAAAATGTTATGCCAATGCAATTGTAAATGTATGTAATGCAAATGAATATGATAATGCAAATGTAAATTGTGCTAACAGGTGTTGTGTGCAGGATGTGATGTAGTTGTGATATCTATATGTATGTATGAAATGCTAATATGTGGTAATGCAGGTGCAACTACATGAAATGCAAATGTTTTTGGTGTGTCATTATACTCAGTCATGTGATAGCAGGCTACGTGGACTCAAGAAGGACGATGGAAGTCAATCAAGAAAGGGGGATGAAAGATAGAAGATATGAAAGTGAAAGAGTTTCTTGTGCGTTATCATCATTGAGCTTTATTATGGCAAGTAGGTTATGACAATCGAGGCATATGTTCGACCCAGAAAGTCATTGTACATGTTTGCATGGAGATAAGATAGTCACAAACAAGGAATGCCCCAGTTCATACTAGACGCTCAGTGTCCTCATATCCTTGGACAAGTCATAGCATTACTAAGAGACAATCCACAGACAACAAATACAAATAGGTGACAATACCCCATCCTCGCCTTTCTAGTCAAAGACATCCTGGAGATAGAATCTCTAGTCCAAGACATCCCAAAAAAGCTAAAAAACTTGTTACCAAAAAAGATGAAATCAAAAGAAAACCAAGACTCGACACCAACATCCACTATAGCCCTCAAGTTTAGTGTCTCTTGTCACTTGTATAAGTCTTATTTGATTGTGGTCACAATATTTACTTTCACAGAAAGGATAGATAGCACTGAACCATAATGTTGTCTGAGTCTGTTGAAAGATTTGATTTGTTGAAGCCAATTGTTGCTGCTGTGTCTCATCTGAAACTGACTGAATCCATGAAACTGATACTTTATTGCGGAGAAGACAAAACTTTATTGCAGATATGTGATGCAAATGTTGCTTTATTGCGGATTGTGCGCTGATAGATTGAAGGAAGCTGGAAGAAATTGTACTCCTCGAAACATGTGATGTTCTCAGTTCCACACCCATTACTAGACGTAGGATTTTGCCTTAGCCACAGATAGGATCTGATTTATTATGGATGGAAAGGGATGAAAAGGGAGGTTTATTATGAATGGCTAACCAATCTTGGGTAGACCAATAACAAGCCATGATGGGAATGGGTAAGTTTATTATGGATGAATTGGTCATGAGTGTGTGCAAAGTTAAAGGATGAAAGTGAATCCTGAAGGAGGGAGGAGCAATGTCTCTACGCATGGCGCTGGTGACCCAGTTTTCACCATGGTACTTGCCCAGGGTGCCACCGAAGTGGTTTTCACTGTTGGACAAAATTATTTCTCTTTACTTTTTTTTATTTTTCATGTTTTTTTGTGTCACAAGGCGCCTGTTTGCCAGGTTTTCACAAAGTAACGATTTTTTTTCTTTTATAATTTTTTTTGTATTTTTGAAATTTTTTGATTTTTTTTTTGTATTTTTGAATAAGGATATTCCAAAGAGCTATGTGTAGAACCTGCGAAGGTGCATGTTGTTGTTAGGATCCTCCAAAGGTTCACCTTTTGTAGTTGAGAGCTGATATGCACCAGATCCATATGCTGCTGTAATGATGTAAGGACCAAGCCAGTTTGGTTCAAACTTGCCCTTCTTCTCTCTGTCTTGTTGATTCTTAGGATTTTCTTTGAGCACTAAGTCCCCTACATCAAATGTGCGAGGCTTGACCTTGTGATTGTAGCTATGACTCATTCGTTGTTGGTAAGCCTTGAGATGACTAAAAGCAGTTTGTCTTCGTTCATCCAGTAGTTCCAGCTCTTGTAAGCGAGAGACCCTATAGTCTTCGTCACTGATGATGTTTTGCAAAGAGACCCATAAAGAGGGTAACTCAACCTCAATAGGCAAGATAGCTTTAGCGCCATAGACAAGTGAATAGGGTGTAGCTCCTGTAGGTGTGCAGACACTTGTGCGGTAGGCCCAAAGTGCAGGATTAAGCTAGATATGCCAATTACGACCAACATCGTCGACTGTTTTCTTAAAGATTTTAAGGATTGTTTTATTAGACACCTCAGCTTGGCCATTACCTTGGGGGTAATATGGTGTGGAGAAATGATGGGAAATATGGAAGCGGTCACAGAGTTCACGAACATCCTGATTTTTGAAGAGACGCCCATTATCAGTGATAATGGAAACAGGAATACCATATCGGCAAATGATATAGTTGAGGATGAATGTAGAAATCTATTTTCCTGTGACTTGTGTGAGAGGCACGGCTTCAATCCATTTTGTAAAATATTCTGTGGCAGTGATAATGAATTTATGACCATTGGAAGAAGGAGGGTGAATCTTGCCTATGAGATCGAGTCCCCACTAACAAAAGGGCCAAGGAGACGCAAGTGGTTGAAGTTCTTGTGTTGCCGCATGTATGAGGTCTCCATGAATTTGGCATTGCTTACATTTCTTGACAAACTGATATGAATCTTTTTCCATATTGGGCCAGTAATATCCAATCCTGATGAGTTTCTTGGCCAAGGTAGGATCACTAGCATGTGGACCACATATCCCTTCATGCACTTCCCGTAACGCAATTTGAGCTTTGTCACTTTCTAAACATCTAAGAAGAGTTCCATCTAGACCTCGCCGGTATAGGATATCAGCTAAAATGACATATCGAGAGGATTGGCGAATGAAAGTGCGACGTTGGTTATTTGATAGATCAGGAGGTAGAGTATTGTCACATAGGTATGTGAAAATGGAACCATATAACTGGGATTCGGGACTCACAATGCATATCATCTCAGTAGGCATGATCTCATATGAAGGAACCAAAAGGTTATCCACCAAGAACTCATAGCGGGTCTCGTTTGGAGGTAAATCAATCAAGGAAGCAATTGTAGCCATGGCATCTACGGTGCGATTCTGCTCTCTTGGTATCTGCTCAAAGTCTATCTTTGTAAAGTGTTATTTCAGGTCATCCACCATTTGTTTATAAGGTATTAATTTCTCATCTTTTGTTTGGTAATCATCAGTTGCTTGACGGATGACAAGTTGGGAGTCCCCAAAAACACGAAGTTCCTGGATCTTCCATTGAACTGCAATTCGTAATCCCGTTGTTAATGCCTCATATTCTGCTATATTGTTAGTGCAAGGAAATGATAAGCGGTATGATTTTGGTATAGGATCCCCTTGAGGAGTTATAAAGAGGATGTCAGCTCCTGCCCCATGTTGTGTGTATGAGCTATCGAAGTACAGTTGCCATAGCTTTGCATTTGACATTGTCAAAATGGATTCATCTGGAAATTCTGAACTTAGAGGAACATCATCTATCATGGGAGCATCTGCTAATTGATCTACGATGGCTTGTCCTTTTATTGCTTTTCTGTCCACATACTCGATGTTGAATTCACTCATGATCATTACCCATTTGGCCAGTCGTCCAGTAAGTGTTGCTTTATTGAGAAGGTATTTCAATGGGTCTATCCTTGCAACTAACTTAGTCTTGTGAGTGAGCATGTAATGTCGTAATTTCTGCGAAGCAAAGACCACGGTGAGACATGCACGCTCAATTGGTGTGTAGTTTAGCTCATATCCTACCAATGTGCGACTGATATAATATACTGCTTTTTCCTTGCCTTCAGCCATTTGTTGTACTAAGAGTGCCCCCAGTGCTGTTAGAGTAGCTGATATGTATAGTAACAGTGGTTGATCTGGAACTGGTGGCATCAGAAGTGTCGGATTTAGTAGATAATATTTGAGCATCTGGAAGGCCTATTGACAGTTATCATCCCATTTGAATTTGATGTTTTTATGTACCAGATGTTGAAAAGGATTACACTTATCTGCCAGTTGTGCTATGAATCTTCGAATGGACTGGAGTCTTCCTTGTAAGGATTGAAGTTGACTGATATTTCTTGATGGTTGCATTTCCAAGATGGCCTTGACTTTTGCTGGATCAGCTTCAATTCCCCTTTTGGATAAAACTAATCCTAGGAGCTTCCCGGAGGTTACTCCAAAGACACATTTCTTGGGGTTTAATCTTACTTTGTATTTTTCCAACCGATCAAAGACGACTGAAAGTATGTCCAAATGTGTATTTCTATCTATTGATTTTCCCAAGAGGTCATCAACATAATCTTCCATGGTTACGTGCATAAGATCATGAAAGATAGTAGTCATGGCTCATTGATATGTAGCACCTGCATTCTTTAGCCCGAAAGGCATGACATTCCAGCAAAAAGTTCCCCACGGACAAGTAAATGCTATTTTATGTTGATCCTCGGGTGCGATCCTTATTTGATTATAACCAGAGAATCCATCCATCAATGATAACATTTCATGACCTGTTGTGAGATCAACAATCAAGTCAATGTTTGGTAATGGGAAGTCATCCTTTAGACAAGCTTTGTTGATGTCTCTGAAATCTGTACATATTCTGATGTTGCGATCTGGTTTACTGACAGGTACTAAGTTGGAGATCCATTCAGGATAATCAATTGGGCGTATGAATCCGACATCGATTAATTTCTCAAGTTCTGCTTTGACTAGTAATGCCACTTGTGGATGCATTTTTCTTAATTTTTGTTTTACTGGTTTTGCCCCCGGTTTGACTGTCAAATGATGCATTACCAAATCCAGATCTAATCCAAGCATATTAGCATATGACCACGCAAAGTTGATTTGTCGTTCTTTGAAGAAACTTATGAATTTTGACCTTTCGGACTCTGTCAATGATTGAGCTAGGAATATATTGTGTGGAACCTCTTCTGTACCAATGTTTGTTTTGATAGTCTCTTCTACCAACATGGATGACTTTTCCTCATATGATGCTAGGAGAATGTCGAGCCTTCCATCTTTGAGTGCCTCTGAGAGGTTTTCTCCCTCAGATACGTCCTTTCTTTTTACTTTTTTGGGGTCAGATAGCGCCACAGTGTGGTTTTCACCATAAGACCCTTGATTTGTTCTTATTTTCACATTTTTGCAACTGGAAGGTCCGACACCCTCACCAAAATATGCCACGCTATTGAGTTCTATAGTGTATCCTGCTTTATGGTCTCCAGGAGGAAGATCATCTCGTATGCCCAGATAGTCAATAAAAGCTTCATCATTTTGGAATGTGTCAAACTGTGCAGGTCCTTCGTGATCCCAGTCAATGAGTTGGTGGTGAACAAGGGGAAGGTCATTAATGTCTTCGAAGTTAGCAGGGCTAAGAGTGAAGATGTAGTTATATTCAGGTATGCCAAGGTAATTATCGAGGTCATCGATGGCACTCTCCTCATCAGTCTCGATCGCGAGCGAATCCAAATTATCATCACTAGTAGTGCATTCTGGGACAGGTGTTCTCATCCTATGTGATTTCAACCTAGAACCTTGAGACAAGGACTATGTAGACTCCTCATGGGTTGTTTCTTGACTAACTCTGAACTTGTTATAAAATTTCTCTTCTTTTGTGGGTTCATCTGGCTCTCTGAATGTCTCGGTGAGCTCGTAGTCACTGGAAGACTTGTCGGAACCCCATTCCCATTCGTTGGAATCTGTGGAATAGCGATCCTCTTGTTGAATTTTGGTAGCTTTGACTTGTAAGGCTTCTTCTGTCCTTTGGGTGTGGACCTTGGAAATTAAGAAACCAAGTCCTTTCGAGCATTCCTTCTTGAGAGTCAATTCAGGTTGTAAAGGTTCAATGATGTCTTCCTTTCGTAATCCCTGAAGGCTTTTTCCATCATACCCAAATTTTTGTAGAATTTTGAAGCCTTTGCCATATTTCTCACATGGTAGATTGATGTGATCTTGTGTTTCCTCTTCATTGTCTCTGAAAAGCATTTGGTATAAATCTTCCTCTTCTAGTTCACCACATCTTTGAAAGGTAGTAGGGTCCCATTTGAGCATCATGATGGAGATTTGTTTGTTAGGGTGTGGTCTTCCATATTCTTTTGGGGAACTCATGACTTGTCATAAGTGCATGGTTTGATTTAAAGTATATTCCCCCATGCCTTTGTCCTGAAACTTGCCTTTAAGCTCACCTTGTTTTGATGTCGAAGGTTTTAATGACTCAGGATCAATGTATGCTGAGGAAGGAACAACCTCACAATTACTGGGAATGATGGTCTCAGTCTTTGATTTTAGATTATTGCAGTATATGAATGGATTTGGATCACCATTAACTGTTACTTCCACTCCATTATGAGGAAACTTAATGCATTGGTGATATGTGGATGGGACTACCCTCATTTCATGAATCCAAGGGCGTCTAAGCAATATGTTGTAAGTGAGATTTAAATCCAAGACTTGACAAACCACATCCTTTGTAACTGGCCCAACTCTAAGAGGTAAGATGACTGTGCCCTTGGATGAATGCTTTTCATCATCATATGCTTTAATGGTGATTTTGTTTGTAGAATTAACAGCTTTATCATAATATCCCAATTGTGTAATAGTGCTTAATGTGCAAATGTTTAGACCTACTCCTCCATCTATCAGGACTCTTTTTATTCGATGTTTGTGTATGAAGGCTTCAATGTGTAGTGGTGCATTATGTGGCTAACTTACAGAGGCATCATCGGCTTCTGTGAAAGTAAGTGAATGTGGAATGGAAAGGTATCCCACCATGGCTTGAAACTGGTCCACGTTCAGATCATTAGGAATGGCAGTATCTCTCAAGATTTTGTCAAGAATGGCTTTATGAGTAGGGGATATGCGTAGGAGCTCAAGGATTGAGATGAGCATGGGTGTCTTCCCTAGTTGTTCTACAAGGTCATACTCAGGTTTGGTTGATGAAGAAGCGGTGTTTTTAGTTGGAGCACCTTGCAAAGTGATTTTACCTCGACGAGTTGTGACATTACATTCAGAGGTAGGTGTAGACACCCAAAATTGTCCAGTCTAATTAAATAAATATTTTATTTATTTAATTATCTAAGCTTAATTCTTCTATTAATTAAAGAAATCTTTATTTATTTAATTAATTCATTTATCCTCTTCTAGCCTTATTTCTCATTTAAATAAATACATTTATTTATTTAAATTATCCTTTTCCTAAATTAAATAAATATCTTATTTATTTAATTGATCCCACTTCTTCTATTAATTAAATAAATCTTTATTTATTTAATTAATTCATTAACCTTTTCTACCCATGACACATATCACTCATCTCTTAATTCAGACATTGCCTACCCGTTTCATTATTTTATTATTTCCCTTACCTACCCTCTAATCATATCCGACCTCCTTTTACACCTCTCAATCTTATCCCTCCATTTCATATAGTGTCTTCTATATAAGGAGATGCTTTCTTCATTATCAAACCCTAACGAATGATCTTAAGGACTTGACTACACTACAATCCTACTTGCAACCACATTCCATTCTTTGTTGAGCTCTTGTGCACATAAAATCTGAGAGCAAATATATCAAGCAAGATCAATGGAGATAGGAAGAATGGAGATCCAAACCCTATTGGACATGTGATGGTATAATCTTTGTGATTTCATTTGATTTGCATTGTCTTAGGTAATCTTCATATGTTATGGTGGATCTTTGTTGTTGTTAGGCTAGGGTTTTGTGGTTGAATTCATTTAGCCTTTCAATATCATTATTGTTGTTATCCATTTTCACCATATACATTTTGGCACGCCCAGTGGGACTCTTGTCCCTTTTGCATTTAACTTCTTTATTGCAGATTTTGTATTTTGAAGTTGCAGATCCGATGTTTTCGGCAACATTTTGATATTTCCGCGTCTGCGTACTTTCGGATCGCGTTTTTGATTTTCAGGCACGTCTGTGACATCTGGATCTGCGTCTGTGTTTTGGCAATATTTTATTTTGCAAGTTCCAGGAAAACGCGTCTGTGTTGTAAAGTGGCGTCTGCGATGGTTTTGGCCATGTCTGTGTCCAGAAGACGCGTCTGTGTTCTGTAGCCACGTCTGTGTCTCACAGAACCACGTCTGTGTTACCCAGTCGCATCTGTGTTGAAGGTAACCATGTCTGTGTTCACCAGTTTTAAAATTTTGGGTTTTCATTGATTCAGTTTTTCGGATTTTGCATTTAGGGTTTTAGATCCGGTTTATTTTGAGCTAACATTTTCATATCTAGCTAACGAAATTGGTGTAGCTTGTCTTGAAGGCTAAATCATTTGGTTGAAGGCCCCTATTTTTACAAATTCTTTTGGGTTTAAAATTTACCTAACTTGTGTGCTTGCAGGAAGGGGTGATTATTTGAAACAATCCAAACTACTAACAACTCTTTGTTGCAGGTCCTTCGCAAGGGTTTTTGGATTTTTATTGTGTGCCTTGTTTTCATAGACAAGCAAACACTTCAATTGGTGCACTAAAATTGAATCATTGTCTTTTGTGTCTTGAGCAATAGGCTTTTTTTGTTTAATCTTTAGAGGGCCTGTCTTCCCATGTGGTCATTAGGACTATTAGTGAGAAGAGAACGACCCAAGTGGTAGCGAGGAAAACCCACCTCTTCCAAACCACTATAAACAAATGTATTCATGGTGAAAACTATGGATAACATGTGCTGATTAGTTCATACCGACACTATGTCTCCCCATAAACCCGTTTGATCAAATTTATTTGATCAGTTGTAGGGCGTAACCCCTACCGGCTGGGAGCCTTCTGTATTTATAGAGCTGAAAGTGCCGCCTGTATGGCCACACGAGCGGATGCCCTTACTAGCACCTTTTTGTTTTAGAAGCCCAAATCCTTCTAGTTGTTGGGGCAAGAGGTCGGACCTCTGGTACCGGCCCACACACATACGGTTCTTAATAGAGATACAAAGTTCACCATGGGGAGTTTTCATGCGGACTGATGCTTGGCTGACCCGAGAAGTGAGTGCTGAGGGTGGAGCCAATGAGGTCAAGCATCTAAGTATACACTCTGAATAGCGTAGCCTCGGGGGTAAAACCCCATGTGGGATCAACAACTATTGCCTTGGCCAGCCATAAGAATTGTGCTTGACTTATTTTAAACATTCAAAACATTCAAGACCAAATAGCAAAACATTGTGTCTTTTGTGTCTTCAAGTGTATGCAAAACATTTTTTACATCAAACAACACACTTTTCCTAGATTCATTTTGAGTCTAGACACTTGCAAACATTGGGTCTTCATCAACACTGTGTCCTCTTGTCATGAAAAATAGTCAAACAGTCAGATTTGGTCACAACAAAATGACTTCACAGATTGGAAAAAATTGCACAAATTTTACAGAAACGCGTCTGTGTTAGACATAATAGTGTCTGTGTGGTATAACCGCGTCTGTGAAGGGCATAATCTCGTTTGTGTTCCAACAGTCAACATTACACTTTGCAAAAATCTCAGAAACATGTCTGTGTTAAATAGAGTCGCGTCTGCGTCAAGAAACCGCGTCTGTGAAGTATACAGGCGCGTCTATGTTCAGAATTGAAAAACTATTACAGTCCAGCAAACAAACACAGTCATTTTCAAAATTCTTGAGCTTCCTAGGTCATTTCTCCAGGGATTCATTTAGCATTAAACCTGTCCTTGGGTCTCACAAAATCCATCATTGCTTCACATCTCACTTTACAGTCACACTTGTCTAAACTTGAGTCAAAAGGTCACTTGCTTGTCCTCACTATACTTTGTCAACACACTACATACAACAACACTTTGATAAGTGGTCCCTCATCAAGGTTTCTTACCTTTGGGTCTCATTTGGTCTTACTTAGAGTCAAGGTAAACTTACCTCATCAAGAGAAACTATCCTCTCTTTGGAAGTCACACCTACTCTACTACATACATACTTGGTCTTACACTTTGGACATTGCAAGTACACTTCAGATTCATTTACATTTCATCCAACTCTTGGTCTTCCATAGTCTTTCCATTTTTCATCTAGTCTCACACATTTTGGTCAATACCTAGTTCATGGTTGAAACCCGCCTTCAAAAATCTAGGAGAGAAACTAAAGAGGCTCAAGAGTCCGCAAACATGAGTTCTTATGAGTATGACAATGAGATCTTTTTCAATTCCGATCATACTACATTACCTAACATGGATGCCTATAGAAACATTCCAAATATTGAGAACATGGACATTACAAACAACAATGCTACACACAATGACAATATGGACAACTTTTCGTACATTCAGTAGATGTGGAAGAATCCATTATGAATCCCCATTTCAATCGATTGGTTGAGGAAATAATGAGGAGGGATAGACAATACTTTTTACAAATGATGGCACAAAGTGGAGCCAAGATACCTCATGATTTTGACATGTCTCAAATAATGGAAAATCGACCTTTGCAACAACCTCACTCCAACATGGATCAAAGGAGACCTAATAGTGGAGGAAATAGAGGACCACATATGGTACCTGAATCACCATCAGCTTTGCTTCAAAAACCAGAGGTCCCACATACACATGGTCAAACATATGATACTCACCTTCACAGGCCATTATGGAAGTCTTATGGAGAAAAATATGCTCAATCACATATCAATGCTAAAGATCAACCACCAAAGCAATGGGATATTCAAAGACATGCTCAAAATTTGGACACAAGGAAACCCCGCGTCAAATTTGGGGGCAATACATTAGAACATGACATGCCTGTAGAGTATGGTATACATGCACAAAATAGATATGGTGTTCCTCAACATGAATCTATACCAAGTGGTCCATATATGCAGCATCACTATAGACCTCCTCCATATGAACATGTGTATGATCAATATCATCCATATATGCAACATGCTCCTCCTCCAATGGGTACCTCAAACATAGTATATGGTCCAAGAAGTCGATCTCCACCTAAGAGCAATTTGGAGCAACAAATCAAGGACTTACAAAAGAAAATGGAGGACATAAATACACCGAAGCCAACATACACAATGAGAGACATATGTCCTTATCCATTTGACAAGAGCATTCCAATGCCTCCTTTTCCTACACACTTTGTGACACCTAAGTTTGATAAGTATAGAGGAAAAGGGGATCCTAAGGCACACATAAGACAGTTTTTCACAGCTTGCATTGAGATAGCAGCAGAAGAGACATATTTGATGAGATTATTCCCACAAAGCTTAGGTGATCAAGCAATGGAATGGTTCTCCCAACTTCCACCTGGAATTAAGTCATGCGGTGACTTAGCAGAGGCATTTATCCAACATTTCTCCTACAACATAGAGACAGGCATATCAGTCACTACTTTGTGCAGCACTAAGCAAAAAGGGGGAGAATCTTTTGCATCATTCTTACAAAGATGGAGAAATCTAGCCAACAGATGCTCTTGTGAAATTCCACAAAAACAAATGGTAGAAATGTTCACCCAAAATGTTAACAAAGACATTGGCTATGATCTAAGAAAAGCTTGTTTGTCCACCTTCAAGGACATCATTGAAAAAGGCTTAGCAATAGAGAAGGTTCTAATTGAACAAGGAGTCATTAAGATATTCAAGGAAAACAAAGATGACTTTAAAGGAAAAGACAAGCCAAGATTTTGGAATAAAAACAAGAACACAGTCAATGATGGTGTTGTTGATGCCAACACAATGCGACCCAAAGTCATCTTTTCAGGATCAAGTTCTACAAACAATCAAGTGAATACTCAAACAACTTCTAGATCACGAAGGAAGTACACTCCATTGGGAGAACCACTTGAGTCAGTCTTCAAGAAGCTAGTGGCAAACAAGGTAATCACAATTCCAGATTTTCCTCCATATGAACCAAAGGTTAAACGAAATTGGTGGAACGATGATGAGTATTGTGAATTTCATAAGAGCAAAGGTCATAAGACAGGAAATTATCATCGACTGAAGAACATCATACAGGATCTCATTGATAGAGGTGACATTGAGATTGAGGGACATTCATCTAATCAAGAACATGAGATGTTTAAGGAACCATTCCCAAAACATGACAAGGGAAAAGCTAAAGCTATAGAGGATCAAACCAACTATACCAAAGCATCTTACAACTATGATTCAACCATCAATCACATCTTGATGGACAATTATGTCTCTACCATTATCATCAAGGACAAAGCATTTGAGAATTCTACCCAGAGACCCAGGATTGTCCTAAAAGGTGTTGGCTCTTCTTCTAAACCTACCTCTAAATGTAATGTTACAACTTGTCGAGGTAAAATCACTTTGCAAGGTGCTCCAACTAAAAACACTGCTTATTCATCAACCAAACCTGAGTATGACCTTGTAGAACAACTAGGGAAGACACCCGCACTCATCTCAATCCTTGAGCTATTACGCATATCTCCCGCACATAAAGCCATTCTTGACAAAATCTTGAGAGATACTGCCGTTCCTACTGATCTAAACGTGGACCAGTTTCAAGCCATGGTGGGATACCTTTCCATTCCACATTCACTTACTTTCACAGAAGCCGATGACACCTCTGTAGGTCAGCCACATAATGCACCACTACACATTGAAGCCTTCATACACAAACATCGAATAAAAAGAGTCCTGATAGATGGAGGAGCAGGTCTAAACATTTGCACATTAAGCACTATTACACAATTGGGATATTCAGATAAAGCTGTGAATTCTACAAACAAAATCACCATTAAAGCATATGATGATGAAGAGCATTCATCCAAGGGCACAGTCACCTTACCTCTCAGAGTTGGGCCAGTTACAAAGGATGTGGTTTGTCAAGTCCTGGATTTAAATCTCACTTACAACATATTGCTAGGATGCCCTTGGATTCATAAAATGAGGGCAGTCCCATCCACATATCACCAATGCATTAAGTTTCCTCATAATGGAGTGGAAGTAACAGTTAACAGTGATCCAAATCCATTCATATACTGCAATAACCTGAAATCAAAGACTGAGACCATCATTCCCAGTAATCATGAGGCTATTCCTTCCTCAGCATACATTGATCCTGAGTCATTAAAACCTTCGACATCAAAACAAGGTGAGCTTAAAGGCAAATTTCAGGACAAAGGCATGGGGGAATATGCTTTAAACCAGACCATGTACTTACAACAAGTCATGAGTTCCCCAAAAGAATATGGAAGACCACACCCTAACAAGCAAATCTCCATCATGATGCTTAAATGGGACCCTACTACCTTTCAAAGATGGGGTGAACTAGAAGAGGAAGATTTATACCAAATGCTTTTCAGAGACAATGAAGAGGAAACACAAGATCACATCAATCTACCATGTGAGAAATATGGCAAAGGCTTCAAAATTCTACAAAAATTTGGGTATGATGGAAAAAGCCCTTTGGGATTACGAAAGGAAGGCATCATTGAACCTTTACAACCTGAATTGACTCTCAAGAAGGAACGCTCGAAAGGACTTGGTTTCTTAACTTCCAAGGTCCACACCCAAAGGACAGAAGAAGCCTTACAAATCAAAGCTACTAAAATTCAACAAGAGGATCGCTATTCCACAGATTCCAATGAATGGGAATGGGGTTCCGACAAGTCTTCCAGTGACTATGAGCTCACCAAGACATTCAGAGAGCTAGATGAACCCACAGAAGAAGAGGAGTTTTATAACAAGTTTAGAGTTGGTCAAGAAACAACCTATGAGGATTCCACACAGTCCTTGTCTCAAGGTTCTAGGTTGAAATCACATAGGATGAGAACACCTGTCCCAGAGTGCACTACTAGTGATGATAATTTGGATTCACTCATGATCGAGACTGATGAGGAGAGTGCCATCGATGACCTTGATAATTACCTTGACATACCTGAATATAACTGCATCTTCACTCTTAGCCCCACTAAATTCGAAGACATTAACGGCCTTCCCCTTGTTCACCACCAACTCATTGACTGGGATCATGAAGGACCTGCACTGTTTGACACATTCCAAAACGATGAAGCTTTTAGTGACTATCTAGGCATACGAGATGATCTTCCCCCTGGAGACCATAAAGCGGGATACACTATAAAACTCAATAGCGTGGCATATTTTGGTGAGGGTGTCAGACCTTCCAGTCGCAAAAATGTGAAAATAAGAACAAATCAAGGGTCTTATGGCGAAAACCACACAGTGGCGCTGTCTGACCCCAAAAAAGTAAAAAGAAAGGACGTATCTGAGGACGAAAACCTCTTTGAGGCACCCGAAGATGGAAGGCTCGACATTCTCCCAGCATCATATGAGGAAAAGTCATCCATGTTGGTAGAGGAGACTATCAAAACAAACATTGGTACAGAAGAGGTTCCACACAACATATTCCTAGCTCAATCATTGACAGAGTTCGAAAGGTCAAAATTCATAAGTTTCTTCAAAGAACGACAAATCAACTTCGCCTGGTCATACGCTGATATGCCTAGATTAGATCCGGATTTGGTAATGCATCATTTGACAGTCAAACCGGGGGAAAAACCAGTAAAACATAAATTAAGAAAAATTCATCCACAAGTGGCATTACTAGTCAAAGCAGAACTTGAGAAGTTACTCGATGTCGGATTCATACGCCCAATCGATTATCCCGAATGGATCTCCAACTCGGTACCTATTAGTAAACTAGATCGCAGCATCAGAATTTGCACAGATTTCAGAGACATCAACAAAGCTTGTCCAAAGGATGACTTCCCATTACCAAATATTGACTTGATTGTTGATCTCACAGTAGGTCATGAAATGTTATCATTGATGGATGGATTCTCTGGTTATAATCAAATAAGAATCCCACCCGAGGATCAACATAAAACAGCATTTACTTGTCCGTGGGGATTTGAAGCTGATCTAGCAAAAGTTAAGGCCATCTTGGAAATGCAACCACCAACAAATATTAGTCAACTTCGATCCTTACAAGGCAGACTCCAGTCCATCCGAAGATTCATAGCACAACTGGCAGATAAGTGTAACCCTTTTCAGCACCTGCTGCATAAAAACATCAAATTCAAATGGGATGATAACTGTCAACAGGCTTTCTAGACGCTCAAAGATTATCTTCTAAATCCGCCAATTCTGATGCCACCAGTTCCAGATCAACCACTCTTACTATACATATCAGCTACTCCAATAGCACTGGGGGCACTCTTAGCACAACAAATTGCTAAAGGCAAGGGAAAAGCAATATATTATATCAGTTGCACATTGGTGGGATATGAGATAAACTACACACCAATTGAGCGTGCATGTCTCGCCGTGGTCTTTGCTTCGTAGAAATTATGACATTACATGCTTACTCATAAGACTAAGTTAGTTGCAAGAATAGACCCATTGAAATACCTTCTCAATAAAGCAACACTTATTGGGTGACTGGCCAAATGGGTAATGATCCTGAGTGAATTCGACATTGAGTATATAGACAGAAAAGCAATAAAAGGACAAGCCATTGCAGATCAATTAGCAGATGCTCCCATGATAGATGATGTTCCTCTAAGTTCAGAATTTCCAGATGAATCCATTTTGACAATGTCACATGCAAAGCCATGGCAACTGTACTTCGACGGCTCATACACACAGCATGGGGCAGGAGCTAGCATCCTCTTTATAACTCCTCAAGGGGATTCTATACCAAAATCATACCGCTTATCATTTCCTTGCACTAACAATATAGCGGAGTATAAGGCATTAACAACAGGATTACGAATTGCAGTTCAATGGAAGATCCAGGAACTTCGTGTTTTTGGGGACTCCCAACTGGTCATCTGTCAAGCAACTGATGATTACCAAACAAAAGATGAGAAATTAATGCCTTATAAACAAATGATGGACGACCTGAAACAACACTTCACAAAGATAAACATTGAGCAGATACCAAGAGAGCAGAATCGCGCCACAGATGCCATGGCTACAATTGCTTCACTAATTGATTTACCTCCAAATGAGACCCGCTATGAGTTCTTGGTAGATAACTTTTTGGTTCCTTCATATGAAATTATGCCTACTAAGACTATATGCGTTGTTGGTCTTGAATCCCAGTTATATGGTTCCATTTTCACATACCTACGTGACAATACTTTACCTCTTGATCTATCGAATAACCAACGTCACACTTTCATTCGCCAATCCTTTCGATATGTCATTTTAGCTGATATCCTATACCGGCGAGGTCTAGATGGAACTCTTCTTAGATGTTTAGAAAGCGACGAAGCTCAAATTGCATTACGGGAAGTGCATGAAGGGATATGTGGTCCACATGCTAGTGATCCTACCTTGGCCAAGAAACTCATCAGGACTGGATATTACTGGCCCAATATGGAAAAAGATTCATATCAGTTTGTCAAGAAATGTAAGCAATGCCAAATTCATGGAGACCTCATACATGTGCCAGCACAAGAACTTCAACCACTTGCATCTCCTTGGCCCTTTTGTCAGTGGGGACTCGATCTCATAAGCAAGATTCACCCTCCTTCTTCCAATGGTCACAAATTCATTATCACTGCCACAGAGTATTTTACAAAATGTATTAAAGTCGGGCCTCTCACACAAGTCATAGGAAAACAAATTGCTACATTCATCCTCAACTATATCATTTGCCGATACGGTATTCCTATCTCCATTATCACTGATAACGAGCATCCCTTCAAAAATCAGGATGTTCGTGAACTCTATGACCGCTTCCATATTTCTCATCATTTCTCCACACCATATTACCCCCAAGGTAATGGCCAAGCTGAGGTGTCTAATAAAACAATCCTGAAAATCCTAAAGAAGACAGTCGATGATGCTAGTCGTAATTGGCATATTCAACTTAATCCTGCACTTTGGGCCTACCGCACAAGTGTCCGCACACCTACAGGAGCTACACCCTATTCACTTGTCTATGGTGCTGAAGCTATCTTGCCTATTGAGGTTGAGTTACCCTCTTTATGGCTCTCTTTGCAAAACATCATCAGTGATGAAGACTATAGGGTCTCTCACTTACAAGAGCTAGAACTACTGGATGAACGAAGACAAACTGCTTTTAATCATCTCAAAGCTTACCAACAACGAATGAGTCGCAGCTACAATCACAATGTCAAGCCTCGCACATTTGAGGTAGGGGACTTAGTTCTCAGAGAAAATCCTAAAAATCAACAAGACAGAGAGAAGAAGGGCAAGTTCGAACCAAACTGGCTTGGTCCCTACATTATTACAGCAGCATATGGATCGGGTGCATATCAGCTCTCAACTACAGAAGGTGAACCTTTGAAGGATCCTATCAACAGCATGCACCTTCGCAGGTTTTACACATAGCTCTTCAGAGTATCCTAATTCAAAAAATACAAAAAAATCAAAAATTTCAAAAAAAATAAATAAATTATAAAACAAAAAAAAATTGTTACTTGGTGAAAACCTAGCAAACAGGCGCCTTGTGACACAAAAAAAATTGAAAAATTTGAAAAAAGTAAAGAGAAATAATTTCGTCCAACGGTGAAAACCACTTTGGTGGCGCCCTGGGCAAGTACCATGGTGAAAACTGGGTCACCAGCGCCATGCGTAGAGACATTGCTCCTCCCTCCTTCAGGATTCACTTTCATCATTTCACTTTGCACACACTCACAACCTATTTGTTCATAATAAACTTACCCATTCCATCATGGCTTGTTATTGATCTACCCAAGATTGGTTAGCCATTCATAATAAACCTCCCTTTTCACCTCCCTTTCCATCCATAATAAATCAGATCCTATCTATGTCTAAGGCAAATCCTGCGTCTAGTGATGGGTGTGGTACTGAGAACATCACGTGTTTCGAGGAGTACAGTTTCTTCCAGCTTTCTTCAGTCTATCCACGCACAATCCGCAATAAAGCAACATTTGCATCACAGATCTGCAATAAAGTTTCATCTTCTCTACAATAAAGTATCAGTTTCATGGATTCAGTAGTTTCAGATGAGACAGCAGCAACAATGGGCTTCAACAAATCAAATCTTTCAATAGACTCAGACAACATTATGGTTCAGTGCTATCTATCCTTTCTGTGAAAGTAAACATTGTGACCACAATCAAATAAGACTTATACAAGTGACAAGAGACACTAAACTTGAGGACTACAGTGGATGTTGGTGTCGAGTCTTGGTTTTCTTTTGATTTCATTATTTTTGGTGACATGTCTTTTAGCTTTTCCAGGATGTCTCTGACTAGAGATTCTATCTCCAGGATGTCTTTGACTAGAAAGGCGAGGATGGGGTATCGTCACCTATTTGTATTTGTTGTTTGTAGATTGTCTCTTAGTAATGCTATGACTTGTCCAAGGATATGAGGACACTGTAAGTCTAGTGTGAACTAGGGCATTCTTTGTTTGTGACTGTCTTATCTCCATGCAAACAGGTACAATGATTTTCTGGGTCGAACATATGCCTCGATTGTCAGAACCTATTTTGCCATAATGAAGCTCAATGATGATAACGCACAAGAAGCTCTTTCACTTTCATATCTTCTATCTTTCATCCCCTTTCTTGATTGACTTCCATCGTCCTTCTTGAGTCCGCGTAGCCTGCTATAACATGACTGAGTATAATGACACACCAAAAACATTTGTATTTTCATGTAGTTTCACCTGCATTACCATATATAAGCATTTCATACATACATATATATATCACAACTGCATCACATCCTGCACACAACACCTGTTAGCACAATTTACATTTGCATTATCATATTCATTTGCATTACATACATTTACATTTGCAACATGCATAATATTTTAAAACATAAAAGAACAAAAATATTGCATTGCATCATATACATATTTGCATCCATAGCATAAAGCAAACATCACATAAGAGCAACTCATCACATAGATACACATGCATATAACTGCCGCAAAGATGAATCATCTCATATATATATAAAAGTGTGATGATACAATGATGTCAAAATCATGTGGCTACAAAAGCACCCGCAGGTGTCTACAATACAAAAATGGTACAAAACTGATACATAGGGAGCCCTCTAAGGCTATGATGAACTCCCTCGCTCGGAGCCACCTGGCCTCGATGGAATCTGAGCCCCTGAAGGACCCACCCCAAGATCATCCCTCCTGTCTCCTCTATTTGGTGGTGGTGGAGCACCCATAACCCCACCACTCGATGCATGTCTCCTCCGGCTCCCTCCCGTAGCTGTCGTTGTACGCGACAGTCTATGGAAGCTCCTCACCTGCTGATCTGCTGGCACTGCACCATAGTAGAGATCTCGCTAGTAGGCAATCTCCTCCCCTGCTCACAGGACATAAGCATATCCTGCCCCTGTGTCCTCCGTTGCCTGTCTCCTGGCCCTCAGTGCTATCTCAGCCTCTGTATAGCGCTGAATAGCCTGATCTCACTCCCGCTTAGTATCTCTGAGCCTCATCTTGAGCTGCTCCCTCTCCCTCTCCAGCTCCAGGATCTCATCTGCCTAGCCCTGGTAGATCTCCCTCAGCTCTACTAGCTCATCCTCCACTGGGTCAGCCCCCTCCTCCTCTGCCTGTGGCTCCCCCTATACAGGTGCCTACCCCTATGCCTGTACTGATACCTGTCTCTGTCCTTGTCCCTGCACCTGTACCTATCTAGGACCCTGTGCTGCTGGCACCTGTAGTGGCAATCCACCGCGACCCCTCACCACCCGAGCCTGCCTCTCCTCACCACCCTCCCTCTGAGGTGCAACCCTCCTCTCTCCAACTACTCCCCTCCTCCTCCGTCGGCCTCTGCCCCCATCACCTCCACCATCATCATCATCCCCACCCCCATCTCCATCCAATGGTTCTCCCAGATCCGTCAAGCATGGGAAGGGATGCTCTACCCAGTTTGTTGTGTACTCAGCATCCATGTCGGTGTCCTCGATCTCTGGCCACATGTCCCAGGGTAGGGGTATCATCTTTACCAGCTGTGTCACTGCCTGATCATATGACAGCAAGGGCCCAAACTGTGTCTGATCTCTAACTGTCCGTGCATACAAGCCTGAGCCCCAGCGCGTCCTCTGAATCTGACCAAACTGTCGGCCAATCCTGTCCACTAGCTGCCTCTCCAGCACATAGGGCATCCGCCCAATCAAATACCTACTCCGAAAGGTGTAGGGAAGCTCAACTGCATCATCCTCCCACTGCTCGTAGCCTAGGTATGGTCTCTATATGACCATGTCAATATCGTCTATCACTCGTCGCCAATGCTCTAGCCTGCCAATCCGTGGCTTTGATGTAATCATATCATATAGGTGCACAAAACTGCGTCCATGTTCCCTGCCCCTGAAGTGTATTGGTCGGGTAACTGACAGATGCTCATATGCCCATACCTGCAGCAATGTCACTCCACAGCCTAATCCCACAGATCCATGATACACAAACTTATGCAGCTCGTAGTAGAGATGTGCTAGTACACACGATCCCCAAGCATATCTGGTGTCCTGTGTCACCAGTGTCTCTAGTGCTCCTCCCCAACCCATAGCCAACCCTCGTGTCGCCCTATCTGGACACAGGAACCCACTGATCGCTCCTCCTACCACTGCTGGTAATGCTAATCCTGTGGCTGTCATGGTGTCCCATGCCACATGTCCTGCCCTCATCTCCAGTCTTGGGTTCTGGAATACTTGTCTCAGGGCCTCCCTGTCTCCATCTCGATCGTATGGGATCAACTCCCCATCGATCAGTATCCGCAGAATCCTGTATACATCCTCCAGGGTGACTGTCATCTCACCCATCGGCAAATGGAACGTGCACATCTCAAAGTGCCATCTCTCAGCTAATGCAATCAGCAAACCCATGTTCGCCCAAAACTTGGGCACATATAGAACATGTCTCAGTCCCATCTCCTCAATAGCAGCTCGCTCCTCGACTATCAACTCAAGTCACAACCTCTGAGTAGACGGGAATCTCTCCCGCGACTCTAGCATCGGCAAATACTCCTATAGTCAATCAAATCACTCATGTCAGTCATAGTGGCATTCACTATTTATCACAAATGCTACTTTTTATCCAAATGCATAGGGCATTCTACCCTAGTGACACTCACTGTTTATCACAAAGTGTTGCTTCTATCCTAGTGGTACTCCCTATTCATCACAAAGTACTACGTGTGTGACACTCACTGTTCATCACAAAGTGTTACTCACATTTGCACTCCCTGTTCATCACAAAGTGTTGCTCATACTCTAGTACTCCCTGTTTATCACAAAGTACTCTATCTTGACACTCACTATTCATCACAAAGTGCCTTGAGTTATCCTAGTCTTCTCCAGAGGACCTGCTTGAGTGTATCCTCTCAGTAGCTTATCCAATCGCCAGCGTATGTTCATCACAGAACTGTCGATTTGACCTAGAAGATGCAAATTCACTTTTTTAAAACACAAACGCGCTTACCTAATATAAACGCGCTTTCAGACTGCATAGATGCACCTGAAAAACACAGACGAGCCTAATTGACACAGACATGCCTATGCTCTGCACAGACGTGCCTGGGCGACACAGACGTGCCTTCTTGGCATAGGCATGACTGACCATCACAGACGTGGTCGCATTTGACACAGACGCGGGTTCTAACGCAGACGTGCCTGGCACAAACACAGACGCACCTCGTGAGCACAGACGCGCCTGGCACCAACGCAGACAAGACTGGACATTTTTGGACACTTTTTGGACCCTAGTCTAAGCGCATTTATTTCTCTATCTAGCATGCATTAATGACAAAATTAAATGCGTCAAAGTAAAAGGAGGTTTGGTGGTACTTACCGGCTCTCCTGCCTCTGCTGGCCTCTGAAATCGGCGAACGCGGTCGAATCTATGAATGAAGGCCATCGCTGCTGACTGCTGCTGCTCTATTTTCGCTTTGCAATCTACTCTCGTGGACGTGTAGATGACAATGAGGATGTATTTTCCCCTATGGTCTATCTTATAGCCTATCCTAGCCCTCGCCTTCGTTTCCCGAGTCAGTCTTCATTATCCCGTGACTCTGTCACTTTATCTGGTCAGTTCATTCTAGCCTTTCTTTCTTATCGAGAGATTGTCTGCGATTTTTCTAGACATTTTCATCCAATCTCTTGAGGGGGCATATCATTCCCATCTTGGGGCAACTTTGTATCAGTTCATCTTATCTTCTTTGAAACAACGCGACAAGCCGCATTGTCTTAAAGAGGGGCAAAATGTAGACACCCAAAATTGTCCAGTCTAATTAATTATCTAAGCTTAATTCTTCTATTAATTAAATAAATCTTTATTTATTTAATTAATTCATTTATCTCTTCTAGCCTTATTTCTCATTTAAATAAATACATTTATTTATTTAAATTATCATTTTCCTAAATTAAATAAATATCTTATTTATTTAATTGATCCCACTTCTTCTATTAATTAAATAAATCTTTATTTATTTAATTAATTCATTAACCTTTTCTACCCATGACACATGTCATTCATCTCTTAATTCATACACTACCTACCCCTTTCATTATTTTATTATTTCCCTTACCTACCCTCTAATCATAGCCGACCTCCTTTTACACCTCTCAATCTTATCCCTCTATGTTGGAGTGAGGTTGTTGCAAAGGTTGATTTTCCATTATTTGAGACATGTCAAAATCATGAGGTATCTTGGCTCCACTTTGTGCCATCATTTGCAAAAAGTATTGTCTATCCCTCCTCATTAATTCCTCAACCAATTGATTGAAATGGGGATTCATAATGGATTCTTCCACATCTGCTAAATGTACGGAAAAGTTGTCCACATTGTCATTATGTATAGCATTTTTGTTTATAGTGTCCATGTTCTCAACATTTGGAATGTTTCTATAGGCATCCATGTCAGGTATTGTAGTATGATCAGAATTGAAAAAGATCTCATTGTCATACTCATAAGAACTCATGTTTGCGGACTCTTGAGCCTCTTTAGTTTCTCTCCTAGATTTTTGAAGACGGGTTTCAACCATGAACTAGGTATTGACCAAGATGTGTGAGACTAGATGACAAATGGAAAGAGTATGGAAGACCAAGAGTTGGATGAAATGTAAATGAATCTAAAGTGTACTTGCAATGTCCAAAGTGTAAGACCAAGTATGTATGTAGTAGAGTAGGTGTGACTTCCAAAGAGAGGATACTTTCTCTTGATGAGGTAAGTTGACCTTGACTATAAGTAAGACCAAATGAGACCCAAAGGTAAGAAACCTTGATGAGGGACCACTTAGCAAAGTGTTGTTGTATGTAGTGTGTTGACAAAGTATGATGAGGACAAGCAAGTGACCTTTTGACTCAAGTTTAGACAAGTGTGAATGTAAAGTGAAATGTGAAGCAATGATGGATTTTGTGAGACCCAAGGACAGGTTGAATGCTAAATGAAACCCTAGAGAAATGACCTAGGAAGCTCAAGAATTCTGAAACTGACTGTGTTTGTTTACTGGACTGTAATAGTTTTTCAATTCTGGACACAGACGCGCCTGTATACTTCACAGACGCGGTTTCCTGACACAGACGCGGCTCTATTTAACACAGACGCGTTTCTAAGATTTTTTTTGCAAAGTGTAATGTTGACTGTTGGAACACATATGCGATTCTGCCCTTCACAGACGCGGTTATACAACACAGATGCTATTATGTTCGACACAGACGCATTTCTGTAAAAAATTTTGCAATTTTTTCCAATCTGTGAAGTCGTTTTGTTGTGACCAAATCTGACTATTTGACTGTTTTTCGTGACAAGAGGACACAGTGTTGATGAAGACCCAATGTTTGCAAGTGTCTAGACTCAAAAATGACTCCAAGAAAAGTGTGTTGTTTGATGTAAAAATGTTTTGTATACACTTGAAGACACAAAAGACACAATGTTTTGTTGTTTGGTCTTGAATGTTTTGAATGTTTAAAATAAGTCAAGCACAATTCTTATGGCTGGCCAAGATAATAGTTGTTGATCCCACATGGGGTTTTGCCCCCGAGGCTATGCTATTCAAAGCGGATACTTAGATGCTTGACCTCACTGGCTCCACCCTCGGCACTCACTTCTCGGGTCAGCCAAGCATCAGTCCCCATGAAAACTCCCCGTGGTGAACTTTGTATCTCTACTAAGAACTGTATGTGTGTGGGCCGCTACCAGAGGTCCGACCTCCTGCCCCAAAAACTAGAAGGATTTGGGCTTCTAAAACAAAAAGGTGCCAGTAAGGGCATCCGCTCATGTGGCCATACATGTGGCACTTTCAGCTTTGTAAATACAGAAGGCTCCCAGCCGGTAGGGGTTATGCCCTACAACTGATCAAATAAATTTGATCAAACAGGTTTATGGGAAGACATAGTGTCGGTATGAACTAATCAGCACACGTTATCCATAGTTTTCACCATGAATACATTTGTTTATAGTGGTTCGAAAGAATTGGGTTTTCCTTGCTACTACTTGGGTCGTTCTCTTCTCACTAGTAGTCCTAATGACCACACGGGAAGACAGGCCCTCTAAAGATTAAACAAAAAGAGCCTATTGCTCAAGACACAAAAGACAATGATTCAATTTTAGTGCACCAATTGAAGTGTTTGGTAGTCTATGAAAACAAGGCACACAATAAAAATCCAAAACCCTTGCCAAGGACCTCCAACAAAGAGTTGTTAGTAGTTTGGATTGTTTGAAATAATCACCCCTTCTTACAAGCACACCAGTTAGGTAAATTTTAGATCCAAAAGACTTTGTGAAAATAGGGGCCTTCAACCAAACGATTTAGCCTTCAAGACAAGCTGCACCAATTTTGTTAGCTAGATTTGAAAATGTTAGCTCAAAATAAACCAGATCTGAAACCCTAAATGCAAAATCCGAAAACTGAATCAATAAAAACCCAAATTTTTCAAACTGGTAAACACAGACGCTATTACCCTCAACACATATGTGGTTTCGTGACACAAACACGGTTCAGCGAGACATAGACGCGACTACAGAACACAGACGCATCTTCTGAACACAGACGCGGCTAAAAATATCACAGACGCGACTTTATAACATAGACGCGTTTTCCTGGAACCTACAAAATAAAATATTGCCAATAACACATGCGCGGATCCAGATGTCGCAGACACACCAGAAAATCAAAAACGCGATCCAAAAGTACGCAGACGCGGAAATATCAAAATGCTGCCAAAAATGTCGGATTTGCAACTTCACAATACAAAATCTGCAACAAGGAAGTTAAATGCAAAAGGGACAAGAGTCCCACCGGACGTGCCAAAATGTATATGGTGAAAATGGATAACAATAATAACAATATTGAAAGGCTAAATGAATTCAACCACAAAACCCTAGCCTAACAATCAACAAAGATCCACCATAACATATGAAGATTACCTAAGACAATGCAAATCAAATGAAATCACAAAGATTATACCATCACATGTCCAATAGGGTTTGGATCTCCATTCTTCCTATCTCCAATGATCTTGCTTGATATATTTGCTCTCAGATTTTATGTGCACAAGAGCTCAACAAAGAACAGAATGTGGTTGCAATTAGGATCGTAGTGTAGTCAAGTAATCAAGTAATTAGGTCATTAGGGTTTGATAATGAAGGAAGCATCTCCTTATATAGAAGACACTATATGAAATGGAGGGATAAGATTGAGAGGTGTAAAAGAAGGTAGGCTATGATTAGAGGGTAGGTAAAAGAAATAATAAAATAATGAAAGGGGTAGGTAGTGTATGAATTAAGAGATGAATGACATGTGTCATGGGTAGAAAAGGTTAATGAATTAATTAAATTAATAAAGATTTATTTAATTAATAGAAGAAGTGGGATAATTAAATAAATAAGAATATTTATTTAATTTAGGAAAATGATAATTTAAATAAATAAATGTATTTATTTAAATGAGAAATAAGGCTAGAAGAGGATAAATGAATTAATTAAATAAATAATGATTTATTTAATTAATAGAAGAATTAGGCTAAAGTAATTAAATAAATAAAGATATTTATTTAATTAGACATGACAATTTTAGGTGTCTACACTCCTAAATGAGGTTCTGACTTGTTTACCCATTTGACATTCTTTACATACCGGATTATAGGGCTTCATAATCTTAGGTATATCCCTAACTACCTTAGTTGAATTTATCTTCACAATGCAATCAAAATTCACATGACACAACCTTTTATGCCATATCCAACTCTCATCAATCTATGTAATCAAACGTGTCTTCTCACTGAAGTTCAAATGAAATATGTTACCTTTTGTCTGTGTACCGGTTGCAATCTCCAAACCAGATTTGTTAATGATTTTGCATTTTCCATCCTTGAACTATAATTGAAATCCCTTATCCACCACTTGTGCTACACTCAAAAGATTATTCCTTAAACCTTCAACATAATAAACATTGTCAGTATTGTTCTTACCATCCAATGATATAGTTCCTTTTCCTTTGATCATACATGCTTTGTCATCTCCAAATCTAACTAGACCGCCATCAAATTCTTGGAAAGATAGAAACTTCCCTTTATCATCAGTCATATGATGTGAACAACCACTATCAATTACCCATTCATCTTTGTCTTCAATTTTATCAGAAAGTGCCTTCTCTTTAGGTACATTCTCTTCCAGTACTGGATCATCTTCCTTGATATCCAGGAACACCCATTCCTTCCCATTGTCGGAACCACTAGCAGAGTCTTATGTCGGTTCATCTTCAGAATAAGTAATGCCTTCCTCATCTGCTATGTAGCATGATTTGTCTTTGTTTTTCTTGTACTTATACTTGTTATGATATCCAAGGTTAGGCTTAAATGATCTTCTAACTCTTTCTTCAAATCTTGATTTCCTTTCAGGACATCTAGATGCAAAATGACCAATCTTATTACATGCAAAAAATTTAAAAGGAGCTTTTCCTTAATACTTACTTCATGTCAGTCCTTTAGGTACTCTTCTAGCAAATAGTGCTTCAACTTTCTCAAACTCATCATCTTCTCTCTTCATATCTTTCAATTCCTTTGCATACAAAGCTTTCCAATCTTGCTTACCAGTTGTAGATGTAGATGCATGACAAGCAGGTTTAGTCTTCATATCTCCAAAAGGTCCAAATTCTTCAAGCTCAAAAGCAGATAGTTTCCCAACCAAAGTACCTTTGTTGACAGATGTATTAGCCATTGTTCTCAAATCATTAATATCAATAGCCTTCATTTTGTAAGCCGATGGTAGGGCTCTCAGAACTTGAGAAACAATTTCATCTTCGCTCATAGTTCTACCACAACATTGAATTCCCATAACAATCTCATTTACCCTTTCCATGAATGTAGTAATCCTTTCATCTTCTTCCATCTTCAGGTTTTCATATCTCACCCGGTAACCATCAAGTTTAGAAATTTTCAATATAGGTTCACCTTCATTGAGTCTCCAACTTATCCCATATAGCCTTTCCAGATGATTTGTCGGTTAATCCCATTATTTGTTGATTAGAAAGTGCACACAAGAGGGATTTTCTTGCTCTACAATCATTCTCAAGTTCCTTATCCAAGTTTGTCAGAGGAGGATTTCCAGATGCCGGATTATAAGGTGTGACACCATTCTGTGTGATCTCCCAAATTTCCTTGCCAAGACATCTCAAATGAGTCTCCATCTGAATCTTTCATACTGTGTAATTTGTTCCATTAAGCCTAGGAATATCTCTCTAAAAGATAGCTCCAGATGAACTGGATGAACTTGAATTATTAGTCGCCATAGGATCTTCCTCAAGCAGTTAAGCTTTCTGCAAAGAGGACCGAATTTATGATACCAATTGTTAGACAATTCAAATAACCGGAAGATAACTGAGAGGGGGGGTGAATCAGTTGTCACGGATTACTGGAACCATTAGCAATTAAAACTTTAATACCAGAACCCAAAACATTAATACCAGAATAGTAGTTTAAACCAATTAAGCATAAACAATAATCACAAAAACAATATCATCCACATGACACCAAGATTTATACATGGAAAACCGGTAAAGGGAAAAACCACAGTGGAAAGCCTACCCACAGTAAGTATAAACCAAGATTTATACTTTTGCAGTAAGTATGTGAATTACAATTGAGGGGCCTGCACTTGCAGGAAGGCCAACAGCCTAGAGCGCACTACTCATCACAAAAGGAGCCTCACTGACTACATAGAAATCCAAACTACATTCTAGAGAAGTGTTGAACTGCAAAAGATAGCATCTCCTATGCCTGAGTACAATTCTAGTTAAGCTCAATACCATAGGACTAAATCCTCTTACATAAACCCAATTCGATCTTCAATGATCAACCAAATCCTCTACCTGAATGACATTACATTATTCGCACATTACATATCCATTTCCCATTCCCATGATGATCTACAATGAGATCTTACATCTATATATACAAACCCTCGACCATAAACAATCAGGTCGGCCACCAGATAATAAACCAATTACATAATTACAAAACATGTTGGCCTTAGACCAAACAAATAATAACCCAAAACATAAGACATCTCATAAACATATCGAGAGGTCCAATCCACACGTTACATTAAAGTCGGTCCATAACCTAGATCAACCAGGACCTAGCATAGGTCCACACGCTACAACAATTATCTCCATCCACCAAGTCTCAAACATGATCACCATCGGCATCCTGAAACTCCACCAGAATTTGTACCAGCACCGCTTATGCAATTCATTAAAAGGTCTACCGGTGAAACCCTTGCTGGAACCAGAAGCTAGGCTTCTAAGAAAACCGGATGGCATCCGATCACCAGACCAAAACCAACTTACTGAATATGAATATGAGTATCATGAACAAGCTAATTCCTTAACCAAACTATATCGGAGACTACCGGATCATGTCGGATCCAAGATAACTAAAAACCACTCCTCCTACCGGGACCAAAAGGGTGTCGGTAAAGCATCCAAACAGCTAGTGTTGGCATCAATGACAAAACATCAATGCAACACATAATCAATTCCATGAAATGGCCAACAACTTCCATAGTATTGGTTAAACCTTTCTCAATCCTTTCTTGTTGTTGCTTCTTTCCTGCTGCTACTTCTTTCCTATCGGTTCTAACACTACCGGTTGTCTTTGTTGGCATTTTTTATGTTTATGTTGTGATTGTCATTGATGGACACACACTTGTATTAAGATCCCCTTTCTATGTATGCGTTAGAGCTCAACTAGTATTTGTTCCAACCAGTATGTTGTATTCTAGTCTTTAGGCTATTGGTGTTTTTGCAGAATGTGTTTCCCGGTCTAAAGCGGCATGTCAACCCCAAGTGGTTCGAAGATCTCAAGCAATATGAGGAAGCAAAGTGGCATGACACATTCTTACCAGTCTTCATTTTTGTCAAACCGGCAACCGGTATTTTGTATGAACCGGTAATACTCTGTGATGAGTTACCAATCCACCAATTGATTGACGGTGTTGACACACTAATGGTTCTTTTTGTGTCGTATTACTGAGTATGTCTAGATTCATTGAACCTAGGAAATTGTAATGTAATCCTATTGGACCAACATGAAATCAGATTCCTTTAAAAGGACATCATGTCTAGGGTTTTTGCAGTTGCTGAAAGGTTTATGTTGTGCTAGGGTTTAAGGTGATTATTGAGTTGTTGAAGAGCAATCTTATCTAAGAAGATCAAGTTGTAACTGAGAGAGATAGAGAAGACTGAAGTAATGCTGGAATGCATTAGTAGTGAACTATACTAGGTCTAATCAAGCAGTCTGTGCTATTAGATAGATCAAACACTTGTTGATTACTCACATCTTTGACAAGTCTGTAACCCTTAACCGGGTAGGCCTAAAAGCCTTTGTAAAATCCTCTAAGAAGGTGGTTCACCATTGTGAATCTAAAATCCTCTAGCAAGGTAGTCCTTAATCAGACTTATCTCCTTACAGAGATTGAGATTCCTAACAAGATCTATTCTGGTGAAGAACATTGTAAGACCTTAACCGATCTGGTTTCTATTCTATAGATAGTGACTTGTGAGTTCCATCTCACCGTGGTTTTTCCCATTTGGGTTTCCACGTCAAATATCTTGTGTTATGGTTGTATTTATTTTGTGGGTGAATGCTTTACTTGTATTTTGGTTTGCATGTGTGGTAACCGGTCTGTCTGTTAAATTGTGTTACCAGTTTGTCTTCAAACTATTTAAGTGTTTTAGTGCATTGATTTTTGGCATACTAATTCACCCCCCCTCTTAGTATTCATCAATTGGTATCAAAGCCAACCTTTCTATAAGTTTAACCACTTGGAAAGAGATATGGGGGAATACACCTTGAGGGAACTTACTCAATGGCTCACTCAGTCTAAGCAAGCCTATGATGATCTTATGATCAAATACAAGGCATCTCAAGCAAAAAGGAGAGAACATGCAGAGAAGCTGATGGAGCTATCTGAAAGTAGTTATGAAGATGAAGCAAATATGGAAGCTATGATTGCAAAAGTAAGTAAGATGAATGATTCAAACTCCAATCTAAGAAAGGAGTTGGAAGGACTAACTATCCATTTTAGTCAAGAACTTGAGAACTGGAGAAAAGTTGAAGATCTGGTAAAGGACAGAGATCATGAGATCTCCAAGTTGAAACAAGAGATTAGTGCACTAATTGCTCGCCTTCATGAGAGCAGAATGGAAAAGGAAAACATGCAAGGAGAACTAAACATAGCCATCTCTGAAAATGCAAGCCTAATGGAGACAAATACTACCATTTCCAAAGAACTCTCTGAGTCAAGGGAAATACTTGCTAAGTTTAGCAAAAGTACTGTCAAACTAGAGCAAAAGCTTGAGTCATCAAGACCGGTAAAGAATACCAATGGACTTGGTTTCTCTAGACATGAGGAAGGAGAATCCTCAAGAACAAATGCTGAAGCATCAGAGAAGCAACCGGCACTCAAAGGAAAAGGTAAGCAAAAATTCAAACCTATTTGCTTTAACTATTTTAAAGAAGGACACACTGCCAATGTATGTAGGAGAAAAGCCTACAATAATTTTCCTTATTTTATCAATAATGTACCTAGATCCAATAAGTTCAATGGTCATTGTTATGCATGCAACAAGTTTGGGCATAGAGCATCTGAATGCAGGTCTGTCATGAACAATACCGAAAGATATCCTCAAAGGACCCAAGGAGCTGGTCCGGAATCTTTTGTGAACCAGAACCCAAACTGGTTTAATGCTTACAATTATCAGTCAAGCAACAATGGTTATCAACTGGCAACCAGATGGAGAGAAAACTATTGGATTTGTCATGGACATGGTCATATTGCTGCTACATGCAGAAGAAATAATGGAAACATGAACAATGGACCTTGGAGAGCACCTGGATTGGTTTGCTATCACTGCAACAAACTAGGTCACATTGCAAGATTTTGCAGAAGCAGAAAGAGTATATCTGATGATAAACCGATCACTCAGAAAGGAGAAATTGATGTTGAAAATTTTCAAGTGGAAATGAACAAAACCAGGAGGAAGAATTCAACAATGTTGGAAGAGGAACCGGTTTCTGCACCTAGTGTAGAAATATCGGAACCGGTAAACTAAGCTCCAAAGAGGCTTAGGGGGAGCAAACAGCGAAATGATTGTGAACCCCTGGTTACATCGGTAAAAGACCTTAACTGGTATGTAATGCCTGTCACTTGGCAGAAGATCAGAAATGGTAAAAAAGGCAAATTAGGGTTTACGCCCTAATAGAGGAGCATTAATGGTCGTAGGTGAGAGACATGTATAAAAGCATATTTCAAATCATTTCTCACTATCTATTTTTGAGCAAAGAAAAGTTGTTTTTTTTAAGTGTAGAGCGAAGAAAAGGCGATTTGAGCTAAGATTTCAAGAAGTTGACAAGTCTTGAAGGAGATTCAAATCCAGTTTGCAAGCGGTCGTGGAGAACACAAAGTGGTGATTTGGTAATCGACGGAGAGTAGAGTGAAGCTAAATCTGGAAGCCCTAAATTTGCATTGTAAAGGTATTTTTTGTGTTCTTGAAATACTCAACAATGGCTTCCACATCTCATACCAGTTCTAGTACATCAATTGAGTCAGAAAGTTTCATTCAAAGGAAGTCCAAATATAATGCCTTATCACAAGTTTCGGCTGGAGTCATAGTTGAAGAAGGAATTTCAGATTATATTGATTGCAAAATAGAAGACCTAGGGTCTTTAGCTATTCTTACCCAGTTAGGTTTATTCTGTGACAAGGACAAGAAAATCAAACCAGAGTTTAGTATCCTAGAGAAGAAGAAACTCCATAATGCAGTATATTTTTTGGAAGACTTCACAGAGGATCACATCAGGATCATCTTGAGCAGAGTCCATGGTGACAAGATGTACCTGGAGAGGATGCATGATATCACGCCACAGGCAATTCATGCAGTCACCAGTTTTTGCAACATAGGGGAAGTGCCAGCCCTAAGAACGGTAAGCAAAACGGAAATGGCCAAGCTCACCGGTTCAACAAGTGACTCATGAGGAATGACAGTCAACCCTATCAAGGATGATCTGGTGAAGTACGCCTGCATGGTGATAGGCTATAGAACATTCTCAGCCAACAAGATTAATTTTGTATCTGCTGCAGTGGTAAATGCCACTTACTGGATGATCAAAGAGGATGCATCATTTGACTTATGCACCGGTATGCAGAGGCAACTCTTGTCTAACCTAAAGTCAATTAAACAGGATAATGCACAGAGATTCAAATTCAGACAACTATTGGTTGGGTTGTTCTTCTATTTCCAAGGCTTCTTTCCTAGAGTAGGAGATGTCTAGTGGTCCCCTGACCAACTGGTAACCAAACAGATCAAGGAAAGCATACAAGCCATTGGAACCAGTTACCCTGAGGTGCTGAACAAATTTTTTGATAAGTTCAGAAGAAAGATGAGTCAAAGGGTAAGGATCTCGGGTGACATCATTAAGAAATATGAAGATGACATCTGTTTCACCATTCAGGTGGACAAATGCCTAATGGAGGCTGTTGAGCCTAGAATGGAGGAAGTGGAGCCAATGGGCTATGAGGTTATGTATGATATGTTGGAAGGGTATGCCTCAACCCTTATTGCCTTTCCTCTTGATCCTAAGGCTAAAAGGACTAGAACCTACTTGGAGAGGATTGCACTGACCAAGGAACCATCTATTAAGAAAGGAAAAGAACCAGTAGCAAAGAAAGCAAAGGCAATGCCTGCAGCATCGACACCGGCCACCACTGCAACCCCAAGAGTGACCAAGAGGTCACCTACAAAGAAGAAATTGGAAGTGGCACCGGAAAAAGTTTTCGAAAGAAAAAGGAAGACTAAGTCAAATGAACCGGACTCTAAAGAGACTGAGTCAGATGATAAGCCAAAGAAGTCCAGACAGACAAAGAAGATGAAGAAGAATGAACCGGCAACATCCGCACCAGTAAATATTGATATCTCCTCATACAAACCTTTGACACATTATCAAAGGACAATAAAGAATATTAGGAGAAAATTACTTCATGATTTAGTTGATTATTATGATGATTTCAGTGAAGAGGAGAAAGAAAAAGTATTACAAGAAATCATTATTTATTTGTGTAAAAATGACCCATCACCATCAGAGATTAAATCTCAGACACCGGATTCATTATTTAAAGCATTAGATAATAAATGGTGCATTGCCATTGAAAAAGAACGGGAGATTAGGGAGAAAGTCTTTGCACAGTACTTTCCCGACCTCTCAAATTCTGAATTATTTGATGTCCTGGATCAAAATAAATGACTCTTCTTCACAAGGAGAAGAAGACTCTGGTTGTTGGAGGGGAGAATTGATGATGTTGAAAAAGATACTCATCAGCACATGGATTATGCTATCAATTCTCACAAAGCACGAATGGCCAACCTCCAAGCGGAAAAAGAACCAGTTGTATCCAAACCAGATGAAGTTTTTGATGAAGAAGGAAACCTGGTTGAAGAACCAATCGACACTATTGATGTCGATGCACTGGACATAGAAGATGTCACTCAGGACATACCTTCTGAAGGAATGGAACAGGGGCAACAAGTTGAATAGGGCAGTAAGCAAGCCAAGGACACACAAGAAGCGGCTGAAGAATAGATAGAGAAGAAGAAGAGGGATGAAGATGAGGAAGAGAAGAGAAAAGAGGAAGAGGAGAGAAAAGAGGAAGAGGAGAAACAGAAAGATGAAGAGAAAAAGAAGCAAGAAGATGATAGGAAAAAGAAAGAAGAAGATGATAGGAAAAAGAAAGAAGAAGAGGATAAGGAAGAGAAGAAAAAGAAGGAAGAGGAAGAGAAGAAGAAGAAGGAAGAGGAAGAGAAGAAGAAGAAGAAGGAAGAGGAAGCAAAGAAGAAGGAAGAGGAAGCAAAGAAGAAGAAGGAAGAGGAAGAAAAAGAAGAAGAGAAGAGGAAGGAAACAAAGAGGAAAAAGAAAGCAGAGGAAGAATAGAAGTAGGAAGTAGAGAAAAGGAAGAAGGAAGAAGCAGACAAGGTAGCGGAGGCAATGAAGAGCACACAGATGGAGACTCCGAAGGCAACTAGGAGTCAAGCCAAACCGGCTGATATCTCCAGTCCTATCGATCTCCAGTCTGCCAGTGAGTCAGAGCTTATGCAGAGCATCAAGGTTGCTCAAGAGTGCCTTGAAATCATATGAAGGAAGAAGGAGAAAGATATCATTCAAGTGGTTGTAGACACCCTTACCGGTTTGATCCCCGGTACCAATCTTCCCAACACTAAATCATCACTAGCACAGCTCAAACTACTATGTACTATAGTGGATGATCAGGTGCAGAGCTTGGAAGAAGCAGCTGAGGCAAATGTCAAGAAAGAGCATCAAAAGGCTCTTAACATTACTCTGGTGAAAAAGTTGAATGAGCTCCGGTCTGAACTTTTGAAAGACCAAAAGGATATAAGGGATGCTTTGGATGAGGGAAACTTGCTACTAAGCAAAATCTGTCAACCCCATCTATTTTGTGATGATGTGCTAACTCGACAGCAAAAGCTTCAAATGGACTTATAGTACTACTTGAGCACATTTAAGCCCCCCTATGATTCCTTCACAACTTATGGGCAAACCATTCACCAGTTCCAGATCCAGTCAGCCAAGATGGAGCAAGAGATCAGTACATGATCTAGGGATTTGCAGGAGCTTCAACTAGTTTTACTTCCACGTCTGCAAATTCTTCAGAAGTGTTATCTAAACCTGGATGCCTTGACAGTCACGCAGGAACTAAGCACAGTTGATGCCATGGAGGAACAGGTATCCCAGATGCAAACAGAGAAAGAAGTGGCAACCTCCCTACTTGAGTCCTGGTCTCTATCCATGAAACAATTTTTGCAGGACTATAAATCGGTTTTTGACAAATATTATTCATTATTGTCATAAACTTTTATTATTTCAATATCCAATGGAAACAGGGTTATTCAGTGGTACTTTGTCATTGTTGGCAAAGGGGGAGAAGTATCTAGTTTTGGTTTTAAAATTTTTATCTTCTAATAAAGGTGGAGAAGTATCTGGTTTTGGTTTTAAAATTTTGATCTTCTGATAAAGGGGGAGAATTACTCTATCTATTTTAGAGAAGAATGGGGAGAAGCATCTAGTTTTAATATATGTTTTGATATATCCTATATGCTCTGATATATCAATGTTTATGCTCTGTATGCAAAATTGCTATACATTGTATTGATTAAGGGATAGTGTATATGTCTAGGGGGAGCAATTTTGTTAATGGCATGTTTGATTATAAAACACTTAGATGTCAAAATTTTATTTTCCTAAGTGTTGCCATCAATGCCAAAGGGGGAGATTGTTGGCATTTTTTATGTTTATGTTGTGATTGTCATTGATGGACACACACTTGTATTAAGATCCCCTTTCTATGTATGAGCTAGAGCTCAACCGGTATTTGTTCCAACCAGTATGTTGTATTCTAGTCTTTAGGCTATTGGTGTTTTTGCAGAATGTGTTTCCCAGTCTGAAGCGGCATGTCAACCCCAAGTGGTTTGAAGATCTCAAGTGGTACGAGGAAGCAAAGCGGCATGACACATTCTTACCAGTCTTCATTTTTGTCAAACCGGCAACCAATATTTTGTATGAACCGGTAATACTCTATGATGAGTTACCAACTGGCATTTTGTGATGAGTTACCAATCCACCGATTGATTGACGGTGTCGACACACTGACAGTGCTTTTTGTGTTGTGTTACTGAGTATGTCTAGATTCATTGAACCTAGGAAATTGTAATGTAATCCTATTGGACCGACATGAAATCAGATTCCTTTAAGAGGACATCATGTCTAGGGTTTTTGCAGTTGCTGAAAGGTTTATGTTGTGCTAGGGTTTAAGGTGATTATTGAGTTGTTGAAGAGAGATCTTATCTGAGAAGATCAAGTTGTAACTAAGAGAGATAGAGAAGACTAAAGTAATGCTAGAATGCATTAGCAGTGAGCTATACTGGGTCTAATCAAGTAGTCTGTGCTATTGGATAGATCAAACACTTGTTGATTACTCACATCTTTGACAAGTCTGTAACCCTTAATCGGGTAGGCCTAAAAGCCTTTGTAAAATCCTCTAACAAGGTGGTTCACCACTGTGAATCTAAAATCCTCTAGCAAGGAAGTCCTTAATTGGACTTATCTCCTTACAGAGATTGAGATTCCTAACAAGATCTGTTCTGGTGAAGAACATTGTAAGACCTTAACCGGTCTGACCTTAACTGGTCTAGTTTCTATTCTGCAGATAGTGACTTGTGAGTTCCATCTCACCGTGGTTTTTCCCATTTGGGTTTCCATGTCAAATATCTTGTGTTATGGTTGTATTGCTTTTGTGGGTGAATGCTTTACTTGCATTTTGGTTTGCATGTGTGGTAACCAGTCTGTCTGTTAAACTATTTTACCAGTTTGTCTTCAGACTATTTAAGTGTTTTAGTGCATTGATTTTTGGCATACTAATTCACCCCCCCCCCCTCTTAGTATTTATCATTCTTGACTAATGCACTTCTTGCAGCTTACCGAAATCTCATACCTTTACCGGTTAGTCCCTTGCTAAGCCTTCTTTCCAGTTGTACCTCCAAATGCTCAGTTTCTTAACTCTCACGTTTAGATCAACTCTTTTCTTTCAACTGGTATCACACCTTCTGGCAGCATCCTCCAACAACCCCTTTTCATTGATTTTAACTTGCATATTTATAAACAAGTCTTCCTACCAAAAACCAATTCAAACTTTAGGTGGTTAGGGTTTCTTCATCAACCTTGAGGGAAACCAAATCTAATCAGATCTCCTTCTAGAGATCAACCACATGCAACAAATCAATCAGGCTTCACCAATATTGTGGCTTCAAAAATACGTTTGCTAAGTTTAGCAAACATAGACAGTATGTCAGAATGGCACTGAGTCAATCACCATAAATGGTTCAGCAGATTGCATCACCAACATCGTTTTGCACCTGGACATTTTGCATCAATCGATGCCACCCTTTCCTCACCTTTGTTTGACCTTCCTTGATCCGCACACCTCTGCAACACATCCCATGATTTACGAGGTCTGCATTTAATGTTGACCGACTCTGCAACAACCTCATTGGTGCACACTCCATCTACTATTGCATGCATATCCGCTACCTCAACTCCACATGGCACCTTTGTTGGCATCCACCTTAGCTCACTATGTTGATGCAACATGGTCACCGACCAATTACACACAACCGGTGTATGCTTCATACTACTGGTCCCTCTTTGCCTACCGCTTCTCTAGCCATGTCGGTATATCTTTCCATACTGGTTAACCTTCATACCTTCACCTTCCTTGTGTCAATGAAACATGTCAGCCCTAGGCATCACACATACCAGTTCTCATCTTTGTGTTGTCGGTGTATCATATTGATCAATCATTGTCCTTACAAATCAGCATGTTCATCTTCATCTGAAGAGAGCCTTTTACTTGTGTACTTCCTAGCATACCAATAGCCCTATTTACTCATGCACACTACATATGCCTTCATGTCAGTAAAATGCATGATAACATCATGCAAGTAGTCTTCAATTGTCCTTGCATCAAACTGCATCTCCATTTCAGTTGTACTCTTTGTTTGTAGCTGAACCTTTCCTTCTCCTTCATTTGGTAGGTTTTCCTCTCTACTAGTTTGTCAAAGTGACAAACTCATCACTCCTTGTTTGTTCTGGTGGCTCATCTACTTACTCTACTGATCAGGTGCACATCACTGATCTCACATGTTGTAGGAACACACATATCATCCAGTCGGTGGAGGTAGATACATCATGGTTCACAATCTGCCAATCACCAATGGTAGAGGAACTATGTCATCTGTTGGCCAAAGGTGTGACTTCCCTGTTATTGGGAAAATGCAATTTCCCTACAATCCTAAGGCGGGATTCCTCCTTCAGTCTTCTCTTCTTCTAGGGACAGTATCATTTACTGGTGGGAGTCCTACTAGATGGCATCACACTAGCAGACCGGTGACCTATGGACTCTGCAGTCTTACCGGTTAGTACCAACATGTATACTAACATGTTCATCCACTTATTCACCGAGTACTGATTTCTTCATTCTCAACAACAACTTGTATACTGGTGACTCTAGCTTGCATACCGATTGGCCTCAACTGCACACTGTTGGTTGTCATCCATGACAGTAATACCAGATGACATCAATGACAACACTGCACATACATCTCCCATACCAGTTGCCATCCTATATCGATTGACATCAATGACAACACAATGCCAACACATTTATGAGCTCAAGAAGATTATTTTTAAATTTCTTTTTTGGTAAGAAGATCTATGTGTGCTCGAGATAGAAGATATTCAAAATGAAGGCAGAGGTTGTTGATAGAGATAGGAAGATGGCATTTAACTTAGATGGTTGCAGACTAAGGAGAAGAGAAAATAAATATTATTTTAATGGTTGGAACAGTTTTTGATAATACCTTTTGGAGAGAAAATCCTTGAGGAGTGTAGATGACCACAAAATGAAGAAGTGTGAAAATAGAGGTAGGTGGATGAATGAGAGTGAGTGTTGTTGGTGATCAAGTGAGGAAGCTCTGCAAAAATAGAGGTTAAAAAATAGATGAAAAAGTAGAGGGTCGTAGGTTCATATAACATGATGTTAATGCAGGCTTAACAATAAATAAGAGATTGCATGCATAATGATCAAATCTAAAGAGGAGATAAGAGGTAGTTGAAAGCCAAAGTAGGGAGAGAAAAACAATAGAGGACCAAGAAGGAATCTTAGATGCACTCCAATTGAATATCAAGTATGGTGGTGGAGATAGTAAGAATAGATGGGGTGAGGTTATGAAGTATTATTGCTATGAGTAGCTTAGACACATAGAATGATTTACAAAGTAGAGAAGTGAAGAGGGAGCAGATAGAAAAGAAAAAAGAGGTGAAGCGTAGAGACTAGAGACCAGAGATTAGAGATTCATGGAAGATAACACATAAATTTATACACACTGATTGGGGCAAAGAAAGAGGCCTGAACAGAGAAAAAATCAGAGAGCAGTGTGCAGAGACAAGAAGAGGACATAAGGCAGAGAGCAGAGATTGGTAGAAAAGATTAGAGAGTAGACGACAAAGATTGAGAGAAAATGAAGAATTAAGTCAATCTCGAGTGTAGATAACATAGTGAATTACAAAACATCATTTGTGACAAGGTACTTAATTGTAACTGAACTTTTATTTATTGTAATCATATAAGTTGGTGCTCAGATAAGGGGTTGGTGCTCCTTTGTTTTGGTGCCCATATATGTGTAATCAGATTTTTACTTGTGAGGTTGGATTAGAGCAGTACACTATAACAACAATTATCACTAAGGCTTTTCCCCACCGTGGGTTTTCCTCATATATCTTATGTTATGGGTTTGCCTTGTGTATTAATGTGTTTGATCTCTCTACTTATAGTTTCCTTGATTTGTGTTATTATAGCTTTGATAGTTTAGAAAGTTCAAGCTTTCATTACCACTGATTCACCCCCCTCTCAGTGTTTCATTTGTGTTCCTTCAATAAGAATGCCATCACCATAACCCACCAAGTATTCAACACAAATTTTGAATGCGAAATATGTCTTCTTATTTGATCAAATTTTCAAAATAACAATATGAACTCAAAGTTTCACTTTGTTCTTCACTTCAACAAAGTTTTGTTGCATAAGATTAAAGATGATAATTACAAAGAGAAAAATCATATATATAGGTGAGGTGCAATGATCTATTTTAGGAAAACTTATGACTAAGTCAAGACAAAGAGTCCTACTTGACTTAGAACTTGTGCATATTCTAAATGAAAAAACATGAATACAAAAAGACACTTGAGGTGTTGAAATCTAACTACAAAAATGCACCTACAACTTTAGAAATGTGCAAATTAATAAGTGTCACCAGAAACTCCATTACGATCTTGCTTCATGAACTCCTTGAACTTTTGTAGGGATATCTTCATTTGTTCTTCATCAAGTACTCCTTGAATATGCCTTCTGATAACTTTGACTCATGTGATGGAATCTTTGATGCTCATGTAACACTTTGTGTGCTTATTCAGTAGAGAATCCAAATTATCCAAATCTATTAACTTATCAATTGAAGATATTGAGAAATATTCTTTTTCCACTTCTTCTCTAATGAGCAAGATGAAATTCTTTGATAATATCATATTCATGAAGAGGCTTTTGATTTTCATCAAGGAATGTACAGGGAAGTGTTGATACCTTTTCAATGATTTCCTTTCCTTTATCATTACATTCCTTTTGGGATTTTCTCATATCCTTGGTAAGAATTTCCAGGGTGTTGATTTGATGTTCTAATGCTTCCCTTTGCTCAATATAAATGTCCCTTGAATGAAGCACTCCATTATTAACTAGAACATATAATTGAAAATCTTCTATCTTCAACCATGAGTTGAAGTCCTCTTGTGTTTCCAACTCCTCTGATCCAATATTTTATCTATCTCAAACTTGAAACCCTCTAGATTATTGATTAGGACAATTGCAGAATAAATGAGATGTGTTCCTTGGCTTAGTATCCTTTTCATCCACTCACCAGCTAATCTTCCTCACAAATTAACTTTCTTGGCTTGCTTGATGACCCGTTCAACAACTGATGAGGTGATTGGCTCAATTATCTCTAAGGACTTTGTTATCTTGTTCAACACATTGGTAAGTCGTTCCACTTGTTTCTTTAGTCTATCCTTCTTGATCTTTTCCTCATTATACATTGCCACAAGATTATCAAAAGATGATTGAGTATCTTCTATTGTTCCTTCATGAGTTTTCTTACCCAAATCAATCATGTTAATAACATAATCTATGGGCTAGATCTTGTCTATATATGTATCTAGAGGACTCACTACCAATTATACATACATATTTTTTCACGTATTCACCTTTACCCTAGATAAGGTCTTGGCCTTCATTTTACCCTTAGGTTTGAGAGGAACTAACTGGCTCAAGTCGAAGTCATCTAGAGAGATGGCATGTTTCTTTCTCATGGGGGTATTGGAGACTAGCCAAGGTGGTAAACGTGTATCACCTTCTGCTTCTATGGCCAATACTTGAGATGAAAATTATTGATTTTCTATGTTTGTGGTCACAATAGGAGTGCAAGTTACAATTGCAGGTGGATTCTCAGCAACTAAAACCTTGGCAGGAAGCTTTGGCAAGAAGCTTCATTTCTATAATTAACTTATCAAAATCTTCTAACATAGAATAACTCACCTCAGACAAGTTAGGAAGAAACACATTTTTAATACTATCATGTGGGGCATCTAAAGTTGACTCACTAGTTGTTGTGGAAGGAATGGTGTGAATTACTATTCCAGGAGTCTTAGATACATATGAAACGGTGGAACCAAAATGAATGGGATTAGAAACTAAAAATGGAGGGGGAGCATCATGAGATGTAGGAGGGATAATTTCTTGTGTCCCTTTAGATTGGAAAGTCCTGAAATGTTTTGGTAGCCTCTTCATCATACCCTCTTCATGCTCTTTGTCTAACTCCTCCTCATCTTCTTGTTGTATCTCTTCCTCAAGCAACTCTTTTTTAGCTTCACCTTGTGTTTGAGTATCTTGAGTTTAGGATTCCCCTTGACTCTTATCCTTATCATTTCCAATTATGAATTTGAGCTTAGGAGCCTTTGGAGTTGTTGTGTCTTGTCTGTTCTTAGTTCTCAACTTAGAAGTTTTCCCAAATTGCACTACAGTGTCATCCTCTAATCCCATTTGTAAAGGTTTTAACTAAATCCCTTTTCTGTGTCAACTCGACATTAGTATTGGCTCTAGAGTGTGGCCCTTATTGAAGTTTAAATTCTAAGACCATTAGATAAGAGGCAAGGATGAACCTGCAACCTTATTCTTTTCATACATTAGATCTATAATATCTTCATTATCTCCAAGATTCTTAAGACTGTTAGGAAGATTTAAATTCTCAATTTGTTCCATAGTATGGCAATAGTAGTCAAGCCTTTTGATATCCTTTTCTATTCTGCAATCAATCCAAATATCCTCTACACAGTGAACATGAGAATAACTCTTCTTGAGTTTGTTCTTCATATCTTTGTAGTCAAATTGTTTCCTAGTTTTGAAGAACCTCATTGTTACCCTTCTCATCTCTTCATCCAGGGCTCTAGCTTTGTAAATGGAATTGATTGAATATCCACCAATAGTGAGAGAGAACTTGAAACCATTCTTGTGTAATCCTGATTGACATTCATGCACCACTACCATCTAACGACCCAATTACCTGAGCACAATTTTGTCTAATGGGTGCCTAGGAATCTTGAAAGGTTTACCATCAAAGCATCTGATTCTGATATAGGTAAAAGTAGTGAATTGTAGGAACATGCATCCATATTGGTCCACCACATTCCAAGCTTCATCTATGTTCACTCTCTTCTTCTAATGTTCTTTATCAAACATGCACATATAGTGATGAAAGAAAGCATCATTCACTCTACTGAAATGTTATAAACTATTCTTGAGAGTCAATTATGAGTAATATTGATATATAGGGATTTGACTCCTATCTCCTGTGGTAAAAAATCCTAGAAAATACCTCATTGACATTGTTGCATATACTAGGTATGAAGTCATGGAGAACTTCAAAGTAGTAGGAACCTTGGATAGTTTCTCACATAAGGAATCCCTTATCTGTTTACCCCAATAGATGTTCTTCTTATTTTGCCAAATGATATGGATGTATTGATACATCCACTCATGATACGTATCTGAAATAGAGAGTCCCTTTACTCTACTGAGGAGAGTAATCAAATTATTTACCTCCTTAATGAAGTCATTCTAATGAATAGTCTTAGGCCATCTTGCAATAGTAGGCCTTGGAGTCTTAATTGATATTTATCCTACACTTATCTAAATTGTTGTCATAGTATGTTTGTGTTAATTGCATGTCTATATTATCATATTGATCAATGTTTGGGCATTTGAAGATAGTATCAAATAAATTCTCATCCAACTTAATGAGAGTTTTCTTTCCCTCTACGTCCTTGACAAAACTTCTTACTAGATCATATATGTTAGCTAATGCTAGCACAAACTTAGGATTTTGTACTAATATTTGGAAAGCCGCAACCAAATGAATGCCACTATTAATGGTTGCCTCCATTTTGTAGTACTTTGGTGGCTCTTTCACTCTCTTCAGGAATCCTTCAAGATCTATGCATCCTATCTCTATATCCCTAATGTTGTCAATATTAGATGACATAAATAAACATGGGAAAACTAGATGAAGGTCTTTCTTCTTGAACTTAATAGCTTTCTTACTTGGTGATGGCTCTGTCATTTGACTATGATTACAACTGCAACAGTTGGAAAATATCACCATTATGCTAAGCTTATCAAAATCACCTTATTAGGGTTTCAAAAACCCTACCTTCTTGATAGAACCAAAATCCCTTTGGATGCAAATCATGTTTGTATCTCTGATCTACATGTGTGTGCATATGGTGCAAATCCGGCTTACAAACCTTATTTACACCTAATATTGGTGTAAAGAAAAATAAGGTGCATTTTGGATTTATAAGTCCAATTTGCATTGGAAAGGCTTAGAAAAACATGAAATGGTGTAAATCTGGCTTGTAAACCTGATCTACACCAAAGTATCCCGAACAATAGCAAATGGTGATAATAGTGTTTAGAAACCCAATTTACACCATTTAAATTTCAAAGGGAAGAATACTATGCATATTACTTGTCAAGGCTATAACCTCTACATACACCATGTGACACTACTTGTTAAAAACCGCATAATATTTGGTGATGGTGTAGGGTGGGGTATGACCCTGATATACACCAAAAGGTGAGACTTTGGTGTAGACCAATTTCATCACCCCACCATACATTGTAAGCTAAGAATCAACAAAAAAAAAAACATATTGGGTTTGTAACCACGACATCCATCATAAAAAGCATGGTGTATGCCAAGATTACAAGCTTGGTATACACCACACTCATACAAAACAAACTTTGCAAAGGGGGATTTGATAATGGTGTGTTTTGAGATCAAAACCTATCATATACCATATAAAATTAGAACACAATGTATGATGGGCTATAATCCATGACATACACCAATATCAAATGATCTATGAACAAACGAGAAAAACAAAAAGAAAAAGGAATGAATAAAAATACCCTAAAGGGTGGAATGGCTTCGGCCCTTACTGTGATTCCAAAATCTACAAAAAGCCCTCGAACATAAACAAATGGGGGGAAAAAATGACTAAAAGATATATAAAAAAAGAAAGAGAAATCAAAGTGATTTCGAAATCCTAAAGCAATTAATACGTTAAGACATTAGAAATAAATATGTACTTCAGAATTATAAGTTCGATTCGCACAAAAAGACCCAAAATGGAGTAGTTCGAATTCATAAGCCTAGATTGCATCATTGAAAGATTAAAAAGTGCAGTGTTGGAGTTAAACTCCAACTTTGCACAGAAGGCCAAAAGATGGTATGATACTAGACTTAAATTCTAACATTGCACCAGAAGAATAAAAGACTTGTTTAAATTAATTTTTTTAATTAACCAACAAAACTAAGATTGGGAAACAACTACAAAGATTCCCAAAGACTAATGAGGTGGACAAAATGCCTCAAAAAAAGAACTAGAGAGAAATGAGAATGAATTCGAATAAAAATTCGTAGGGGTTATCAATTTTTTGTTTCGCAATCAAAAACAAGGATAACAATTTCATTTATTAATTGATCATCTATCATCTAAATTACTTCTAAATTATTTTTATTCATACCTCCTACCACCTCAAAATTCATTTTAGGACAATTGAACCTTTTAGTTCTTAGAGATTATTTGTTTTGCCTTGAATGAATGCCTTATATGAATATGAAAGTAATAATTATTTGGTAAACTCTACACTCAATTTGTAATCATTACTCCACACACAAGTTGGTTTAGAAGCCACCATTAGTTATAGATGATAATTATGTTCATTTAATACTATTAATTCATTAGTATTAGAAGAATACTATAAGAGCATTTGTAGTAATTCACTGGCAATTTAGGAGAGTTCGGAGTTTAGTGTAAGTGAGGAAGAGTTTGAGAAGAAATAGGTGGTGATTTTACTAGGAGGGAACCATTGGACCCTACATTGTTACTTACTAATTAAGATTGCTTTCTTTTCTTTGAGAGATTAGGATGAGTTCATTACTATTTGAGGTTGACCAAATTCAATGAAGGGACAACAAAATAGTTTGTAGCCACATTTTGGAACAATGAAGCCATAATTGAAGGCATGCATATGAAAGCTTCAAAATATTCAATTTCATAAGTGTCTAGATTACCCATGATAGGAGAGGAATTCCCAATAACAACACATGTAGTAACAACTTGAGTTGAATTCATAAGACACAAAGATAGGTTTGATTTTTCATCATAGGAAACCAAGTTCCTATTCCTTTAATGGTTGTGGGCATCTATTGTAGTTTAAGTAATCAGGTATTTCACTTGTGATGGGAGAAAATCCCTTCTTTATACAATACATTTTAAAATATCAAGCCATTTGCACCATCATAGAATAGTAACTTTTCTCAATTGTTTTCATCAAATACTTAAGAGGATGGCTATTGAATATAAGAAAAAGAGAACCACCCAATCATCCCTATCTCATCATTTTTTAGTAGTCTTTCTCATAAAAATAATTTTGGCTGCCCATTTCCCCAACATTACTTAGGAGGATTTTTGAGCTTGTAATGATATCTATGATAGGCCTCTATAACCTTTGTTAATTTAAGTAGGGAAGAATATTATGCTCACCCACTAGGGAGTGATGAGGAAAATTAACTTTATGAGTAGAATTTACAATTAGAAGAAGAAGTGGAGGACAATTTACCTCCTCCCCTATCACCAACCCATAACCCTCATGAACACATCAATGTAGAATTACTAGATGATTAGCCTATAGTTTTTGAAAATCAGCTCGCAGTGTTTGAGCTAGAGAGCCTTGTTCCTCCAACAAAACCTAAGTGCCACAAAAAGAAACAAATTTCCTCTTCAACTAAGAGGAAGTCTAAAAATCAAAAAAACAAAAACAAAGTGGCATTCACATTGCCTCAAGGGTAAAGCGGTTAAGAGAGGACAAATTTCTCATAGGCAAATAAATGTTTTCATTGTTGAAACAGAATCAAAAAGGGAAGATTTATTTTAGAAAAGAGAACACGAGACCTTGAAACAAAAAATACATGAGGTATAAATAAAATCTATCTTAGAACAAGAATCGGGTGAAGATCCATTTATAGTTGGGAAGAAGGCTAAAACTCCCTAGGGCCCAAGTCAATAGAAAAACTTAGTCTCCCCTATTCAATATAGTAAAGGATTCAAGGTAGAGGATATACCTAAAGTATTTCTTATAAGTAAAGATAAGAATAGTGAATTAAATGCATCATTACATAAAATTAAGGAATTAGAGTAACACTTCAAGGAATACAACAAAAGGAAATGGGAATACAAGGAAAGGTAAAGGACCTAGAAATTTAGTCGCAAACTCACCAATAGGAGGGGATAGGATTGGATCAGCTAGCACAACTAGCCATAGTTAAATTAAAGGAGGCAACCCCTATTCAAAAGGATAAACCTCCAATGCCTCCTTTAGTTCTAACAAAATTAACTCTTAGTTTTGCATTAAGGGATAAAATAAGGGAATTTGATTAATCTAAATAATAATATGAGAAATAGAAGGAAGACACTAAATAAAAGCATAAGGTTGAACTGAAGAAAGAGATTTGGAGATAAAGAAGTTGATAGTCATAACTAAGAAACTAGTTGATTTAACAACCCAGTTAGTAAGTTGTGTGCCTCCTGCTTGAGTCTATGCTTTGTATTTATATAACACATAAGGAATGTTCATCAATGAGGGATACTCCTCCAAAAATATCAAGAGAGAGTTAGAAATCAATTCCTCTTCAGATAAGAGTAGAGATTGCAAACCCTAATAATGTTGTGGAGGAGTGGATTGTTGGATTATTGGGGAGATTGTTGGATTTGTTTGTTCATTACTTCTGATAGGATATGTTGTTGTCATTGATGTCAACATATTCCTATGGTCTATTCCGGTGAGTTTGGGAAGAGTTTTTGATCCAGTTTTGTAGTTTGGTTTTGTTGATCACTGTTTTGTAGAATCTAGTATTTCCTCCGGTATATTCCGATGTGATCAGATCTTGTGCTAAGACTTTGGATTATTGTTTGGAATTATCTTGTGTATCTTTGTTTCAAATGATTCATGATTTGGTACTCTACAAGTTATCTTTCCTTGTGACAATTTCTAATTGGTTGTGTTTTTGAGCTTTGAGACGTTGACCGGTGAAGATTTGAAAAGAGGTGTTGGTGCAACTGTTCCGGATGATTCTAACATGCTTGTTGGTGTTTCCTAGTCATGTCTTATTTGTTTTGGTGATCTACATTTATCATTGTGCAAGTTTTTGGTGACTTCTATGAACCGGTGATCATTTGTGTTATGCGGTATTTCTAGTGGTGTAGCGTGTTGCGGTTGATCTTGGCGGGATTTTCGGTGGATGTAATCATTTGGGAATTTGAATTAGGTCCATGCTATGTAATGTAAATCATAATATTGGTCTAGTGGCTGATCTTTGTATCGTGCAATGTAATTTTTGTATTTGTGAGTTGAGTGTTGAGGGTTTAGCCAACCTTGTTACCAAGGTTGATGATTTGTATATATTGGTGAGATGCTAATGTAATTTAGGTGTCGGTATTATGTCTGCATTATTAGAGAGAGGTGATTGTGTGAACAAGAGATTTATCATTTGATGAAGTGTTTGTATTGCAGAGCAGATAATTGTGCTTAACCAGAACTGTCATCAGCCATTTGTAGATGTTATCATTGCAGTTCATTCCTTTCGGATTGTAGTCTTAATCATATTGTAAGTCAGTGAGACTTCCTTGAGGGTTGTAGCCTTCCGGGCATATATCTTTTGAGCAATGAGCTCTAGGCAGTGTGCCTGAATGTATGTGCATTCCCCATTGTAATATTTTCACATACTACTGTAGAGTATCATCTAACTATGGGTAGGTTCCCACCGTTGTTTTTCCCTTAACTGGGTTTTCCACGTCAAAGATCTTGGTGTTGTGTGTTGTACTATTAAATTTCTTATTTGTTATTGTTGCAGTTTATCAGTTTATGTTTTAGAGTTTAATTTGTTGTGATCAGGTGAAGACTGATTCACCCCCCCTCCCTCTCAGTCTTCCTTCTTGATTGTTGCTAACAATTGGTATCAGAGCTAGATCCTCTGGCAGAAGCTTAATTGCTTGAGGAGATTTGGGATGGCAGCTCAAGGTATCCTTTTCAAGAAGGACAATCTAAGGTTTGATGGAAGCAACTATACTGTGTGGAAGAGATGGGTGGAGGTGCATTTGAAATGTCTTGTAGAAGATTATTGGAAGATTACTAAGAATGCCTATGTTGTTCCTCAAAATGGACCATCCAATCCTGATGAGGTTAAGGAAGCTGAATATAACATCAAAGTGAAGGAAGCATTGCTTAGTGCCTTGACTGCTTTTGAAATGACAAATTTTATGGAGCTTCAGACCGCACATGAGATCTGGGTGAAGCTTGAAAACCTGTATGAAGGTGATAGTCAAGTTAAAGTTGCTAAGTTGCAGATTTCAAAAGGAAAATATGAGACATTAAAGATGGGAGATGATAAGAACATACATTCATACATGGATAAGGTGAATGAGCTTGTCCTTGGTATTAGATCTGTCAGTGGAAAGATTGAAAAAGGTGAGATTGTTGCTAAGGTGTTGAGATCTTTGCCTCCTTCTTATAAGCATAAGGTTGCCACTATTGATGAGATCCAGAGTGTACTACAGTGACAAGAGATGTGTTGGTTGGAAAACTTGTTGCATTTGAGTTGAGTGAATTTGGATAATCACATGAAAAGTCTGAGACAACATTCAAAGCATCAGCATTGGTATTCGATAAGCAGAAATATGATCCTAATGAGTGAAAGATATCCAGATATGAAAAAGAAAGAAGAGCTATAGCATAGCAAGAAAGAGAGCTTGATGAGCTTGAAGCACTAATTGCCCGGAGATTGCCTAAGGTGTCGGTAAGTATGATGGAAATTTTCCCTTGAAATGTTTTTCTTGTAATAAGATAGGACATTTTACTCCTATATGCCCAAAGAGAATGGCTAAGTATGATAGACATGATAAGTTTGATAAGCATGATAGGAATGATAGATATGAGAAGCATGAAAAGTATGATAAGCCTTATAAGTTTAACCAGAAGTTTAGGAACCAGAAGAACTATTATTATGCCACAGATGAAGGTGTTACAGATGATGAATCAGAAGGAAAGGAAGTTGTGTTTATTTCCATTAAAGAGGATAGACCTATGCCTATTGATTCCACTAGTTGTTATATTGAGGAGAAAGCTTTGGCTACAAAGGTAGAAGAAAAGGGTGTATGGGTGATTGACAACGGTTGTTCACATCATATGACCAGTGACAAAAGAAAATTTGTAAGCATGGAAAGATATGATGGTGGAATAGTTATATTTGGAGATGACAAAGCCTATGTAATCCATGGGAGAGGTTCTATTTCTTTTGATGGTAAGCATAACATTGATGGTGTTTTATATGTTGAAAGTTTGAAGCATAATCTTTGGAGTGTTGGACAGATGGTTGATAAGGGTTATTATCTACAATTCAATGATGGTAAATGCAAGATCTTGAATGCCTCTGGTATAGAGATTGCATTTGGAACTAAGACTTAAGGTAACATTTTTCATTTGAATGTTGGTGAGAAAATTTATTTGATTGCTAAGATAGATGAGAGTCAGTTATGGTATAGAAGAATGTGTCATCTAAACTTTGATTCATTCATCAAGATCAATTCTACACAAGCTGTTAGGGATCTGCCTAAGATTGTTAAACCTATTAATCCGGTATGTAAGGAATTTCAGTTGGCTATGTGTTGGTCCACCCGTAAGTTTTCCTTTTAAAAAAAAATATATTCCAATTTGTGGGTTGTTTTTTTGTGCCTTTTGTTCTATCGAGTCATTTGTTCTCTTTGTACTTGAACTGTTGAACTCTTTTTCAAAAGGTTCAAAGCACAGTGTTAAAAAAAAAAAGTCAGTCGTTCTGGTCTTCATCACCAAAATTTCAAACGCGTTCACTTGGTCTTCGGTCATTGAAGTTTTGAACCCATTGAACCCTGTGTTCAAGTGGTTCAAGGTTTCAAGATTCAATAATGCCTTTTTAATGGGTCGCGGCAATGTATTGTTATATGACGAGCACGGGTCTTTTTTTTAATGTTAAGTTGATATGCGATCTTGAACCTTGAACCAAATTTCAAGCAGTTCAAGTGGTTCAAGGTTCACTTTAATTATTCCTTTTTCTTTGTTGCTCATTCCCGGTGTTGTTTATGTGCCGACTGTTACTGTTTTATTGCTTAAATGAACTTGAACCATTGAACCTCGCATTCAAGTGGTTCAAGGTTCATAAGTTCTTTTCAAACTAATCCAAAAAGCTTTTTGGTGGAAACAAAAGCGGCGTGACAAGAAGGAATATTCCCTTATTCGACTTTTTGAAATTCTAAATGTGGAAAGTAATCATGAAAATATTAAATTTCCTGTGCGGAAGTGATGGCTAATTAAGAAGGTGTCAAGTTTGTCATTTCACCATTACTTCGCACGCTTGAAGTAAATCATGATGAAGTGTGTGCAACCCAATTGATATTTGCCCGTCTGATTAAAGGAAGATGTATGAGTTTATTTCCATATTTAGGAAGGTCGCAGTTGCCTAACTTCAATTAATTGGAGGCGCCAAAGGTAAATCCAGCACTGTTCTCGGGAAGAATTTCCAAGTTTTCATGGTGTTATCGGGTAAGTTCAGTTGTCTTCTCCTATGTTGTGTTTCTTTGTGCACTAAAGTTTTATCAGTATAGAAAAGGGGGGAAGATCTGAAAAACTGTTGGGGTAGCATATTGTATTGTTGTTAGAATTTCTTGGTTAAGGGAATAGATTGTTAAAATGAGCCCTGTGCTACCAAAGCTTGACCGAACCTCATGTTTAGTGAGTATCTTGCCGGAAATGGAAGACACCTCCTTAGTTCATGTAGATTTGGGGAATTTCCTTGAAAGGACTAAGAATCCTCAGGTCGGGTCGCTAATGGAGAAGATAGTTAAGAGTGGTCTTGTGGAAGTTGCTGCATTTCCATTAGCCCCATTATGTCTAGATTTAGTGACATCTTGTATGAACAGATGTATCAGAACTAGTGATGGTGAAGTGTTAGTCCATATTAATAGGGAAATGGTGATGGCGACAATGGGAATTCTGCATAAAGTGGAGTATGAGGATTGGACCATTGGAAATTCATATGCCTATTTCTCAAAGAAGAATAGCAAGTACAGAAGTGTAATTGCAAGAAATTGGCTCTTGAGGGTTTAGAAAGGAGGATCCCGACTACCCAAACCCTTAACCAGAGAACACCTCATCACAGAGGTGCAGGACATTGTTGTGCTTTTAAATAGAGTAAAAGGGAATTTACATTCCTTCTATTAGGAAGATTGGATGTACTTTTTTGTCCAAGTGGTTCTATCTGGTGACAGATTTCTAGATTGGTCTCAGGTAATTGCAAAGAGGCTACATGAAGGGCTAAGCAACTTTGTGGGTATGAGTGGGTTTTACATGTCTTCTTACCTGTTTTATATTTTAGCTTGCACAAAGGATTGGCCTGGATTACCCAATGAACCTTGGATTGATGGAATGAGGGTTTATGATTTTACCTTTGTTACAACAACAGAGATATGTTGAACAAATTGACAAATGGAATGGAGTCTTTGTGGGAAGATTGACCTTTGAACTCCAGGGTGATGCCAACAAGAGGATGTTCGCCGAGGCTATGGAACTAGTGAGTATTTATGGAAGCTTCTTTATCTAGTTTCCACGGTTCACTTACATATGGGTAGATGGTTTTGAAGGCCAACCATTCAAATTGCTCAAGTACACCTTTGACAACTTCGTATTTATAGAGGTGAGCAAGAAGCTAGCCCATATAGATAAAAGACTAGGGGCAAAGGGAGAATCTGGGGTGGTTTTTCCCGTTGAGCTTGTGTATTACAGCTACAAATCGGTATCGGATGCTTTGAATCTAGAACTGGAGTTCAAAAGGATGAATCTGCAGCCATATGTAGCCAAGCGAAGATTTGACAGCAAAGGTTATGCAAGGGAGAACCTTAACATAGACAGTCATTTCTGCCATGAACCCCGGATAGAAGATTATTGGGAAAATTGCAAGGATGAGCATGAAGTGAGAAAGAGGTTGTGGTCAAGATTCACTTTGTAGCAGATAGCTATCTTGAGGCTCCCAATTAATACATCAGGAGTATTGGTAGATATAGAGGAAGATGTCCTGGACCCTGAGTTTGGTACTGAGATTAAAGGGAAACCGATTCCAGAAATTGACTGGAATAAAAAAGAAGATGATAGCATTCAAACAGGGACCTTCAATGTTGTCGGGAGAATGGAGAGATGGCTGAGGAAACTAAAATTCAAGGAGGGTCCTCCTATGTCACCACATGAATCAGGAAGTGATTCACACATCCTAGTTCAATCTCCTATTTTTACCACTAATAAAATTGCTGATATTGCAGGTGTCTCAAAGCCCGTTGTAGAGAAAATACAGCCAAGAAGGTCAAGAAGGTCACCATCTAGTCTTACAGTTGCCCGAGTAACCCAGTCAAGAAGCAAGAAGAAGAGTAGAGAGCCTGTTCTGCAACAAGTCGTAGTGGATTTAGACCCCAATGAAGAGCTTGAACAAATAATGGACTCACAGGATCAAAGTGAACCTAGGATACAAGAATGGATACAAATGAAGGGGTAGGAACTCAACAGGATCCCATGAATGCCCTGGTAATCGTTACCTCCCCAAATACACAGGTCAACCTACCACCTAAAGGATCTACCAATGCTCCAAGATGGCTAGAAACCGCCATTGGAAAGAAAAGGAGTGTGGTGTTGGTCACCATCCCATTGGAGGACATGGTCAGTAAATTCTTAGGAAAAGCATTAAAGCCTAAAAAGCTCAAAACACAAGTGATGCTCGATGTGGATGACACAACAGGACACTGGACAGCTGAAGTGGCCAAGCCCATTCCTGGGAGAGATGCAGATAAGGCCACGGAGGAAGATTTCACTATGGAGAAAATAGATTTGGGCGTCGCATCAAGGGTCTTGGATGTAAAACATTTAAAATCTTCTACAAAGAGGATAATCTCCAGGACTTGGAAAGATGAAAAAGACAAGAGAGAAATGAAACAAAATGGTCGCACAAATGGCAGAGTACATCAATTCTATTCATAATCCAAATCCTCAGCCATTGTCATAGATACCAGTGTCGTTTGATCCTAAGTCCCCAGCAAACCAGAAGATGCTTGATCAAGTTCAATGGAACAAGGTAGTGACGAAGATGTTCAACAAATGGTTGGATCTAATAATTCAACAAGGATCGGAATATATTGCTAATATGGTCAAGGTTTATAAAGATGTAGAAACTATGAGTAAGGAACTTGAGCTGGAGACAGTCGCTTGGGAAAAGGAAAGGGTCAAGTGGGTAGCGGTTCTTGCACAAATGAATGATGTTCAGAGGTATGGATTGATGAAGTTCTTAGCTGAGAAACCAGTAGCGAACCTAGATTATAATGTGCTATATGTGTCAAAGAAAAACGTGGAATGGCGCAACTCAATATCATGAAGAATCCACTAAGCTACTCTGGGGACTGACTGATTTGATTGACACTATACAGAAGGACCTTAAATGTATAGATATCCAACTCATGAAGGAGGGAGCTAAGGTGATTGAGGAAGTTGCAGACATGATCAAAGTCTTTCAAGATAGAGTTCATTCCATTCAAACCACTAAATCTTTGACTACCGATGATTTTTCAAAAGTAGCAAGGATTGAATCAATGCTCATTGTCTGTTCAGATCACTTGGAGGTTCACAAGGCAAAGGTCACGCAGGTGAATATGGACAAGGAAGTGTGGAAGCAGAGGATCATACACATTGGCCTGCCCTATTTCCAAGTTATCCTAAACTTTTTGACTGCACACCTTGAATGGCTAGGATCCGTGACAAAACAAGACAAGCCTGTAACTTCCTCAGTTGTGGAAGATGCTGCTTAGTTATAATACAATGAAATGTCGGCTTTTCAGCGGCTATTAGTTTAGCTTTCTTTTGTTTCATCTGAACGGTTTCTTTCACTAAGGTGAAAGTAAATGTTATTTGTTAATTATGTAAAAACTATGGCCTGGTGGCTATTTAAGCTGAAAAGCTTGCTTTTGAATAGGTTCTAAAACTATGATTTTGGAAACAATAGAAGAGTTTTTTATACGAATTGTGGAAAATGAAGTAATGACTGATTATTAATGAAATGATGAGACATCTTTGGATCTGTGCATTCTGAGATTCTTAATTCTTCTTAGGTTGTTATGTGGGCATAATTTAATCTAATAATTAGTTATCTCTGCATTTCCTTTAGATTCATATTTATTATAGATTGTTGGATGACTCGCATGTTGTTAATCAACTTGATCCCCCTTGCCCTGTGAGGCATGAGAGAGTCTCAATTAAGCTGCCAGTTTCTTGTGTTGAGTTCCCATTTTGTTTTAAATGTATGTGGTAAATGTATGCTAATCAGAGTCTATGAACTCTTCTTTGAGCAATTTCTCAAAAAAAATTAGGCATTTATTTGTGCGGATGGACAAATGCTAAAGCCTTTTCAATACTTTCTGGTTAAAAGTGTTATAAAAAGAAATCAATTGTACAATTAATTCATTGTAAATCATATGAGGAGCTACCCTCTAATGCAGAGGTTGAATTGTCCTTAATTCTTCCAACTGTTGGTATTTTTGTTTCTTTCTAAAGGGGTAAAACAGAGTCACATTTTTTCTTAAGAAGTTAATAACTAAAGTTTCAAGAAAGAGACAAATCTGTTTACCAACAATATGCAAAGAAGAATTTGTTTCAAGAGAAAATAGTATACATCTGATGGATTGTTAGATATTGTGCATACTAGCCTGTGTGGACATACAAATTTTAGAAGTGTGCAGTGTGATAGATACTTTATGCTGCTAATTGATGATTATTCTAGAATGATGTGGGTTGTCTTTTTGAAGGAAAAATAAGAAGCATTTGAGAAATTCAAAATATTCAAAGCTAAAGTTAAAACTGAGTCCAGATTAAAGCTGAAGTGTTTGAGATCTGATAGAGGTGGAGAATTTTGTTCTGGTGAGTTCAATTATTTCTGTGAGATGCATGGAATCAGAAGACAGCTATATGCTCCTAGGACCCCACAATAGAATGGGATTGTTGAAAGGAAGAACCGTATTGTTTTGGATGTTGCAAGAACCATGTTGATTGATGGAAATGTTCTGAAGGTCTACTGGAGAGAATCTATTAGTATTGTAGTCTATACACTCAATAGAGTTCATATCAAAGGTGATACCGGTAAGACCCCTTATGAGCTTTGGTTTGGTCATGTTTTTACTATGAAATATTTCAAAGTTTTTGGTAGAAAATTCTATATCAAGAGAGATGACTATATTGGAAAGTTTGATGCTAGAAGTGATGAAGGTATCTTTTTGGGATATTCTACAAATAACAAAGCCTATTGGTGCTATAATAAGAGACTGGGAAAGATTGTTGAGAGTGCAAATGTGAAGTAGATCAGAGCTTATGATGAAGGTCAACATGTTGTTTTAGCTCCTATTTAGCCTGAAGAGCCTAAGCAGAATGATCCAGTAGAGATTGTAAATCCGGATGTTGCTCCTGTTGGTGATGATGTGCAGGAACCTGAGGATCGGGACAGTCAAAAGACTCTGAGGTATGTCAGACTAAATCATTCTGAGAGTCATATTATTGGTGATAATAATAAAGGTGTGATGACTAGAATAAGGTTAGCTACAGAAGATGTTTGATTTCTAAAGTTGAACCTAAAGATGTTGTTGAAGCCTGTAAAGATGATAACTCGATAAGAGCCATGGAAGAAGAGTTAGATTAGATTGAAAAGAACAACACTTGGGAACTTATGCCTAGACCTAAGGATAAAAATGTTATTGGTACTAAATGGGTTTGTAGGAACAAATTGAATGAAGCCAGTGAAGTAGTCAGAAATAAAGTCAGACTAGTTTGCAAGAATATTCACAACAAGAAGGGATTGATTATGAAGAAACTTTTGCTCCAGTTGCTAGAATTGAAGTTGTTATATTGTTGCTTGCTTGTGTTTCTTATAAATATTTCAAGGTATATCAGATGGATGTCAAATTTGTTAGGGTTTCAAGCAGATCTGAAGAAAATATGAACTAACAATTATATGCAGATTTAAATACAAAAGATAAAGAAATAAAATAGGACACAGATAACATAGAGATTTAACGTGGTTCACCTAGAATGGGTTACGTCCACCATACACAGTCGTCCAATCTTTCTCATTATCCAGCAAAAATAGTACATCAACCTTACAATGCCTTAAGCATCCTAGCCGCTTATAACATGTGTTTTTAGGGCAACAAACAAAGTCGGCCAGGACCCCAGTGAGGATACGTACTGAGTGTTCAGTACTTTACTGATCAGTCACCACATTTCAACAATCTCCCACTTGGAGACTGATACTACATGACACCACTATACATGCAACATCCGCTGGATAAAACACTAGGACTCGACTGGTATAAATTCCACAATTATCAATCAAGAAGACCAACAGAAACTAATGAAGAAATCAGCTTCTCCTGTGGAACTACCTTCGTGAACATATCGGTAGGATTCTCACTTGTGTGAATCTTCTCAAGCCATAATTGACCCTCCTCCAAAATAGTCTGGATGAAGTGGTACCTGAGCTGAATGTGCTTTGTCCTTGAATGAAAAGCAAAGTTCTTCGCAAGATGAATGGCACTCTGGCTATCAGTATACAATGGGCTATCCTCTTGTGTTTGACCCAATTCCTCCAGAAAACATTGTAACCAAATCATCTCCTTGTTGGCTTCTGTAGCAGCAACATACTCAGCTTCAGTGGTTGAAAGTGCAACAACCTTTTGCAGCCTAGAAATCCAACTGACTGCAGTTCCCCCTATAGTAAAAACATACCCTGTAGTACTCCTTCATGAATCAATATCACCCGCCAGATCAGAGTCAACAAATCCACTCAGAGCAGCATTAGATCCTTTGAAACATAATGCCTTCGTAGTCATTCTTTTCAAATATCAAAGAATCCATTTCACAGCATTCCAATGTTCCATACCTGGATTACTCATAAACCTGCTCACAACTCCCACTACATGTGCAATATCTAGCCTTGTGCATACCATTGCATACGTCAGACTGCCAAAAGCTGATGAATACGGGATGTTAGATATTTTATTAACCTCTTCCTATGCCTTTGCGCACATCTCCTTAGTCAATTTGAAATGACTAGCCAAAGGTGTACTAACTGCTTTTGCATCCTGGATGTTAAATCTTTTCAACACCTTCTTCATATACTCACTTTGGGACAAATTCAAGGTTCTATTTTTCTTGTCCCGTGTAATCCTCATACCGAGAATTTGCTTAGCTGCACCCAAATCCTTCATAGCAAATGACCTGGCTAATTTCTATTTAAGATCATTTATATGTTGCATGTTAGACCCAACAACAAGCATGTTATCAACATAAAGCAACAGGATAATATAACTGCCATTATCAATTCTCTTAAAATATACGCAATGATCAGAATGACGTATATGATAACCGTGTTCAGCCATGAAACTATCAAATTTTAAATACCAATGTCGGGGTGCTTGCTTTAGGCCATACAAACTTTTCTTCAACCTGCACACCAAGTTCTCCTTACCTTTGACCTCATATCCCTGTGGTTGCAACATGTAAATTTCCTCCTCTAAATCTCCATGGAGAAAAGTTGTTTTGACATCTAATTGTTCAAGATGTAAATCATCTGTAGCCATAAGACTGAGTACAGTTCTAATTGAAGTCATTTTTACAACTGGAGAAAATATTTTATCATAATCTATACCCTTTTTCTGTGCAAAACCTTTTACCACAAGTCTGGCCTTATATCTTTTCTGACCTGCTTCCTCCTCCTTTAGCCGATAAACCCATTTGTTAGGCAAGGCTCTTTTTTCTGCAGGTAAAGGGACTAAGTCCCAAGTCTTATTTTTCATCAAGGAGTCCATCTCCTCTTTCATACCTAGCTCCCACTGTTGTTTGGTATCTACCTGCATTGCTTCTTCATATTCTTCTGGTTCACCAAAATCCGTTAATAAAATAGAATACAAAGAAGGATAAAATCTTTCAGGGGGTCTACTTGTCCTTGTAGAATGTCTAACACTTGCAAGAGTTTGTGGGACAATTTGTTGTTGCTGAGCATCAAGTACCTGTGGCATTTCATTTTCAGGAATCTCATCCAACACCACATATTCTTGTTTGTCCTGTTCATGCTTATTTTCCTGCATCTGTTCTTTATACATGCCCTTCTCATTGAATATAACATCTCTACTTCTAATTATTTTCTTATTTTCAAAATCCCATAACCGATAGCCATATTCTTCTATCCCATATCCAATGAAGGTACATTTCTGAGATTTAGCATCAAGCTTGGTTCAATTTTCTTTATCAACATGGCCAAAAGCTTCGCAACCAAAAGTTTTTAGAAAAGAATAATTTACCTTTTTACCAGTCCATGCCTCCACTGGAATACCACCATACAAAGGGGTTGAAGGTCCTCTATTTATCAAATAGATAGTAGTATGTACAGCATCTGCCCAAAAATTTAAGGGCAATCCAGCATGCAATCTCATGCTCCTTGCACGTTCCATGATAGTCCTATTCATTCTCTCTGACACACCATTTGCCTGTGGAGTTCCTGGAACTGTCTTCTGCTTTTGAATCCCATTTAAGGAGCAGTAATATTCAAATGCTTTGCTACAATACTCACCTCCATTATCCGATCTAAAAAACTTCAACTTTTTTCCTGTCTCATTCTCAACCAAAGCTTTCTATTTCTTAAAAGTTTCAAAAACATCTGATTTTTGTTTTAGGAAATATACCCATGTTTTTTTGGTTGAGTCATCAATAAAAATAACATAATAACAAGAGCCACCAAGAGATGATACCTGAACCGGTCCCCATACATCTGAATGTACAAGCTCTAACTTCTCACTCTTCTTCTCTTTCCCAACCTTGAGAAATCTGACTCTTTTCTGTTTACCATAAACACAGTTTTCACATAACTCTAAATCAATCTTCTTTAGTCCTGGTAATAGATTTTTGGAGTGAATGGTTTTCATCCCTTTCTCACTCATGTGCCCAAGCCTATGGTGCCACATTATTGAATCTGTTCTCGCAACATTTATT